>NC_135894.1:9888899-10376399 GCF_964194155.1 Cetorhinus maximus | reverse complement strand
GTATCAGTGTTATTCCCCATCGTATCATTGAACTTTATAGACTATATTGTTCACTTAATCTTTAAAGGAGTCCCACAAATGAAAGCTCTCTCTTTGCCACTTATTTTTTGTGTTTACACTAACTATGCAGACCATCAAGCAAAATAATTACCTTGAAGGACATCATCAGGGGAAGGACATTATCAGGGAAATGGCTATCAGTAAAAAGTTATTAGAACAAGTTGCATTTCTACTGAGCCATTTGGTTTAAAACTAGTTCTGTATCCTCGCACAATGAAGCTAAATAACTCCTGCACGCCACATTATTTAGGTTGACAGAGACAAAGGCACTGTTTTTGCAGAAGTAATGGTGAGGCCAATAGTGCTCCCATGTCAGATGTACAGTTAAATGGGGGAATCAGGAAGTTACCATCTGATTTGCTCTGCTACTCCACAAGCTTCGCTGGAACCTCATCAAGATATTCAGCATTAAAAGGCATGTGTAGCCACTAAATATACCAGAAAAAGATTTAGGGCTGCTGTATTCCAATTTAAGTGAATTTTTTAATACTGTAATAAGTTAATAGTTGCTGCCAAACAACCTCCCTGCCGCTGAAAGTTTGTTTCGATAAGTGTAGAGTCTTATTCCTGCGGATTTGCATTATGGTTAAAAATTTTGAAAAAGCACTTGTTTTTTTTATTTCCCTTTTGTCTCTTCTCTTGATTCCATCTTGTTTTACCTTTCTCTATTTTGCTTTCTGTACATGATATTACATAGAATTAAATATTAACACATTTCCTGGTTCAGGCTCTGCATGGTTCACTGTGGGCTCTTAATCTGATTGGTTGACCTGATCACACAGGCCACAGATCCCCTGTGAAGGGCACTGATATGGATTTCCAATCACTGCAAATTGCCATGCAAAAGCCCATGAAATGTCTTTGGGCACCTGTAAACATAGTAAACGACGAGCACCGTTTCTTTGCCACTGATCATACAATCTGAGCCCACCGTAATTCTTAGGCACCAAATTTCCTTTTGTAAAGCTGCCTTGAAACCAAAACATTATATGTATGCCATAAATAATCACTGAGCAGTGTAACTGCTGAAATCAAAATTAATAGATGACTTTGGTTACATTGACATTGCAAATTTTTAGTATCAGCATTCAATCCCGTGGCAGTGTTATTTGCCAGTAAGATGTGCAAGTTTCAATCATTTGTCTACACCATTCACATTTTGGTTTGCAGATTGAGAAAGTCAGATTGCGAGACAAGCTAGCAATTAATTATTTTGACCCTCATTAAATCAAAACAAATTAAGCACACACTGCCGCAGATTGTTCAAGAGCACTGTAGGGCATGACCTACAGCCTAGGTTCATTAACCTTTAAACAACGTGAGTCATCATAAAACTCCAAGCAAACCCATGTCAAATCACATGAACAAAGCAGAATTAGATTTGTAGCAACTGTCCCCCAAAATTACATTATCACTGCAAAATCATTTAAGTATTCTATGCACACATATTCATAGGCTAAATATTTTACATCAAAGATTTTACTGTTTTTAACGTGACAGCAATATAAGTTAATGCTCTTAATACCATACTACCGGCTCCTGCATTGGTCCCTTTCAACAACAGTGTGACTCCATGCACAGGTCTGCTCGTCAACTTCCAAATACTAGTTAAATAATGTTGAGTAGAAACAGGAGCAAATCTCCAACATAAAAAGGTTTAAAAAACATAAGCTCCCAGACAGTTGAGTATCCTGGCTTCAGACAGTCATAATGCATTGTGAAAAACGATTTGCATTTACATAGTGCCTTTCATGACTACAGGACACTTCAAAGCCAATGAGGTACTTTTGAAGTGTAGTCACTTGTTGTAATGTAGGAAACATGGCAGCCAATTTCAGCATGGCCGCAAATCTGTGATAATGGCCAGATAATCTGTTTTTATGATGTTGATTGAGGAACATCTATTGGCCAAGACAACAGGTATAACTCCCCTGCTCTTCTTTGAATTAGTGCCATGGGATCTTTTATGTGAACTCATCCCCTTTGGCAGGAAGAATAATAAAACAGTATACTACTTAAATGGTGAGATTGCAGAACTCAGGAGTACAGAAGGATCTGGGTGCCCTGGTACAAGAATCTCAAAGTTAGTATGCAGATACAGCAAGTGATTAGGAAGACAAATGGGATGTTGACATTTATTGCAAGGGGAATGGAATAAAAAAGTAGGGATGTTTTACTGCAGCTGTACAGGTCATTGATGAGACTACATCTGGAGTATGGTGTACAGTTTTAGTCTCCTTATTTGAAAAAGGATATAATTGCGTTAGAAGCAGTTCAGAGAAGGCTCATTCCACTCATTCCTGGGATGAAGGGCTTATTTTATGAAGGTTGAACAGGTTGGGCCTATACCCATTGGGGTTTAGGAGAATGAGAGGTGATCATATTGAAACATACAAGATCCTGAGGGGTGGACACCAGGAGGACGTTTCCTCTTGTGGGAGACTAGAACTAGGAGAGACAGTTTAAAAATAAGAGGTTTAAGGCAGAGACAAGTAGACATTTTCTCTCTCAGAAGGTTATTAATCTGTGGAATTCTCTTTGCCAGAAAGCAGCAGAGGCTGGTCATTGAATTTATTCAAGGCTGAGTTACATAGATTTTTGATAGACAAGGGAGTTAAGGGTTTTGAGGGCAGAAAAAGGAAAGTGGAGTTGAGACCACAATCAGCTCAGCCATGATCTTATTGAATGGCGGAGCAGGCCCAAAGGGCCGAATGGCCTCCTCCTGCTCCTAAATCCTGTGTTTCAACATCTACCTAAGGGGGCAGACAGGGCCTCGGTTTACTGGCACCTCAGAAAAATGCAGGACTCCCTCAGTACTGCATTAGAACACAGCCTAGATTTTGGTGCTCAAGTCCTGCAGTGGGATAAGAACACACAATGCTCTTATTCAAGGAGTGAGAGTGCTACTGACTGAGCCACAACTGACACACAAATCCAAAGGAAACCCAAAGATGGCAAGACTACCTACAGAAGATCATTTCACATCTCCTGTGTAGTGAGCTCAAGAATCAAATCAGCAACGCTCTAGATACATTATCGGCTTTACGTCAATGTACACCTGAAAACCATCGACACAAAAGTAGCTTAATTGGTGTGAAGATCATTTTCCTGCCAGGAACAATGTATTCTACATGCTCAATGTAATATACTGGGGTATCATCACTGCTAGAAAGAAAACAATTTGCCAATTACCATTAAGGTCTATATTCAATGATGAAATGTAGAAACCTGAACAGATTTAGTTATACATTTTGGTAATTCCCTCCCACCACCACCTCCTTGCAAAAGGGGTACTTGGAACTGGCAATTTTCACCTCATTTTGGTGTATTGTCATGAAGCTATTAATGTATATAATATTTTGGAAAATATTTTTCTTTTAAAATAGAGATTTGGTCTGTGGGTATGTCTTAATTGGATTGAAGCCAGCTAGTCTGGGTGCTTTGATGTACTAGTTTGAGATGTAAACAGAGAGATAGCGTGCATTTGCATTTTTGAAGAGCATTCAAGGAGTGGGGTGAAAACTTTACGCCTTTCTAACAGCTACTAAGCAATATGTTTATATTACTAATAAAATAGGTACAATGAATGGGGTTTCATTGTTAAAAGGTAAAATTCGAAGAGACTGGTGAGACAATGAGAATTTGAATTCAATCAGTGGCGGTAGGTATAACTTCAATAGCTTTTGGGTGTGCAGGCAGAGGCAACGTAAGATCAAAAGACAGCTGTAAGCCTCCAACTGGCTCCACAGTGAAAAGAACCTCATTTTGAATTTGTGAGGTGAAAATGCTGGTGTTTGGTTAAGTTTATGGGTTGCTGTTGCCTTAATGGGGATTACTTTAGGAATTTGTTAAAAGTTATGACAGTAGTAATTTGTAGCCATGTGTACATATATTTTAACCTATGTAAATTAATAAAATATGTTTCATTTAGTTTAATGTAAAACCTCGAGAACTAGTGGTCTGATTCCTGAGTTTAGAGTCGCATCTCCAACATAACACTAAAACTTATTGGTTATGACTGTTGTTTAAAGTTCCCCTCTGGGATTTGTAAAATAACTCCACTTTACCAACTGCATCGGTCGTAACATGTATAAAAAGCCCAATGAAAGTTTAACTACTATAATGCTTAATTGCATCTTCCCCAAGTCCACTGCTAGAATTATAAAATTGCCAAATTACACTAGTGGTAACAAATAATGGGGCACTTGTATGTTTCAGCACCTAGTTGGAAGACGCCACTAACCTATTTCTATAAGCTCACATTTATTACTGGCCGGTCAGACAACACACTTTTGTTGGAGGCCCATGGTTGTGTAAGAAATTTTCATATGTACCTTCTACTGGCCTGATCCAGAAAGCCCATTGGGGCATATTCTACTTCGGTGCAGGGTGGCAACTGCCAGGGCTTAGCAGCTTCATCTACCATCGGTTAGAGTTTAATTAACTTAAACTCAGCAGTTTATTGGATAAAGGTATGGATTGCTTTCCACCACATATCTACCAAGGTGCACCTTACCTATTAAGGTGTTCACTTGCAGGGTTTGAGTCAAGTGGAAAGAATACACAGCAAATTAATGCCTTAAAATACATGACTGTAGACCTCTTGAATTAACAAGATCAATGCCTCTGAACTTCTGCCACAAAGCTCATATCACTTGATGCTAAAGTGCCCTTTTTTCAAGGAAGACAGTCACTTGGTGATCAAGTGTAGAGTTGAACTAATGAAATTAGCACTTTCAAAAAAATAGATCATACAGTATCATAAAATAATCAATTTGCAAATCATCCAAGAATTGGAATTTTTTTTAAACCTCCAGATTATGAGATAGCTTGCCATTAATCTAAAAGCTAAGTAAATTTTATATCTTGGCCCTCAAAAAAACATAAGATCTAAGCCAGAATTCTTTGTTATAAAAGATCTTTCATAGCTAAAATAAACTCAACCCTAATTATATGAATTAGGTAGCATCCTGGAATTACTGCGATACGAACAGGGTTATTTTTCCCTTTTAATGTTATAGAACTGAACCAAAAAAAAAATAAAAAAAGAAACATCAATCCACAATTTCTAAATAGTGGCGATATGAAAAATGTACAAGCAGCAAACATTTTTTAATGAATTCTGCATGATCCTAAATGTTATCAAGAACAATATTGAGACATACCGGTCACTCATTCTCAATTTATTAAATCAAACAGCTAGTAAGAGATATGCTGAGAGCAGACATTTTGTGCAAAATCTCTGACAATGGGTGACAATCTAAGTATGCAAGTATGAAAGGAGGAATTAAGGAGCAATTCAGAAGAACGTTCTTCCCCTTTATAGTCAGAATGGTCACACTTATCCTTAGAACATAAAAGGTCAAATGCCATGTTACATTAACACTTCCTTTCAATGTCCACACTTTGAAATAAATTTCTCTCAAAGGACTGCATATATCACATGTTACAAATAGTTGTGCATATGATGGAACCACCTTAGAAAATGGTACTTACTCTTTTTTAAGCCAAAGGGAAAATATCAATAGCTTACAGCACCACACGTGCAATTTGAGGAATTTCAGAGTTCACAGCCATTTTGGTTTAAAATGTTGCAGGCCATTGGGATTAATGGCAGATTGCATCATCAAAGTTCCGGCACAGACATGAGGAGTGCCTTTTGTGCTATAAATTTCTATTGTTCTAGCTTATGGATTGAATCAGTCTGACATGCTTCCCTTCCATTAAAATCATTTCACCTTTTTGCCCTCATATAGTACAAAGCTCAATCCTGTATCAAAGTCAGGAAAGACTAATTCTACTCAGATCTCTTCAAATCAGGCCTAAATCGATCAATAGTCTTTCTGTGTTCCAACAACGGCACTAAGTGGAATACTCATAAAGCAGTTTCAACTATTCTTGGGATGGGGTGAGAAGACTCATGCAACAGAAAGCGAAAGTCAGTTGCACATCAGTCATTCTTTGCCAAAATCTGAAATGGCTAGATTGTTCATAAATTTACATTGTGCCAGTTAATTGTATGACTGCATTTCTCATATTTAATTGTTATCCCTATACTAAGCAGCAAGATGGAATAGCAAGCAATCCTCAATTCCTCACTGTAAAATCAAATGTTTATTTACACCAAAATTTAACAGCATGTAGTTATCTAGGAAACACTGCTGGAAAGAGTACCATAATTCAACCTTTCACTTGAAATAACCCAGATGATATTTGGTTGCCAGAATATTATTTACTCAAATTAAAGCAAAATTGGATTAAATACTAAAAAATAAATGTTGGATTGAAGTAGAATCTCAAGGGAGAAGAAGCATTTTTCATAGATGGTCAGCCATAATGGCAGGGTCAGAAATAAGAAATTTTGCACCAAGTCTGTTCCACCAATTTGCCCATGGCTAATCTGCATTTTAACTCTATTTACCTGCATAGTCTGCAAATTGTATCCCGTAAATAAATGAGTTTTAACTTACAGATTTTGTTGCCTTCTTTATCATATCCATGAAGATAAACAGCTCCAGTTTCAAAAGTCCATCGAGGAAGGCTGGACTCACTTAAATCTGTAATACAAGTAAAAACATAATTATACTAATGATTAATTTATGTTTTTACTTAGCTTAGTATTCATTCCATCTGCTGCCAATGTCTTAGTAAATCTTTTAACAAAATACGCATGATATCCTTAAATTGAAGGCCTAATGGAACTACTTTACAAGAATATGATTCACCAATTATGAGCAACTTCACCTCTCCGTTGGTCTCACTTGCACAGTAATTGAGACATGGCAGTTTGTCTCAGCTGCCAAAGTAAATAGAGAGACAGAAAACAAATGATCCCAAGTTCCCAGGCCTGAGCACTCACGTGACCTTTGCTGAAATGTGCACGAATGCAAATTTATAACAGGTAGGCTCTAAAGAAGGGCCGCTCCTGCAGATCTCCAGCTGAAACAAGTTGGTTAAAAGAGTCAGACCGTGAAAACTACAAAGGCAGATGCTGCAATCTGACCTGGAATCTTGAAGAACTTTTTGCCAGAATCAACAGTCTGCAATGTGGATACTGGTTTCTTGATGGATGCACACTTGTCTGAACAAAGAAAGCCCTCACTGGGTTGTCCAAGCTAATTACTGCTGACTACAACTGGTATTTTTTTGTAATTGACTAAGAACCACAGCTCTTTGGGCTGTGCTAGCAGCTTCAACGAGCCAACCATCCAACTACAGATATACAGATGAGTGTCCTTAGGTGTGATGCAACCACAAACACTTGTGGAAAACCTGGATATCAGTATCTGTTGAAGCAGCCTTCAAAATCATGTACTAAGAACACATCTTGCAGTACTCAGTGCTGAATGATTCAAATAAACAGGTTATAATTCAGAACTTGAAAGATATTACATTGCTTTCGCAAATTATACATCTATCATATATTAGACAAGTAGAATTAAGCAAGTAGAATTATTAGACAAGTTTTAATGTACCAGCAAAAATATCTTACAGTCCATCATACGTGCTTTTTGAGATTACCCGTAGTTTTCACACATTAAAATCAGCATTATATTTATCAAAGTTTCCAGTTTTTCCTAAGTAACTTAGCTGTAAGCATAGAAATGAAACGTAACATAAAGTTGCCATAAAATAAACATTCCAGGAAATAACTAGGGCTGTCAAACAGTTTCAAAAACTAATCCTAATTAAAATTTTTGATTGGTTAATCTTGATTTAAGTCACATACTTAATTGATACAATTACTGCATCCATCTTTTTCAAATGTGTTCCGTACCTATTTTTAAAAAGTTGTAACAGACCTCTTTAAATTTATGCTGTATTACTAAAGGCGGTTAGTGAATGAAGAAATGACCAGGAAGAGGGCTACATTTTAATAAAGCTAAAAACCAAGCTCCACGAAATTGTAGCACCACCTCAGTCTGGCACACAATCTGAACTCCTGTATGGAAAAGCCAGCTAAACCACTGCTTGCTGTCAGGTATATCATAAATCAGTAAGTTTTTTTTTTATTAATTTAAACATTAATCTTTGCATTCAGTAACTTTGTAACTCATATACTGTGTGTTTCAGCTATCCCACGAATATATTCACTGCACAAAGTATTATCCTTCTGAAAACCCATACATGTTCCAATTTTCCACCACCAACGCCACCACCCTTCCAACTTTGTTTCGACCCAATAGTTTGCCCTCAACAGTCACCAAAAATCAACAGGTTAATTGCTTATTTATCTCACTGTGGCTTGTGGGGTCTTGCTGTGCACAAAATAAACAACATTTACCTACAGATGTCACCACAGTGCAAAGAAATTCATTGCAGTGGAATGTTTTAAGATATTTCTAAGGTGTACATTACATTAATTGAATGCTAAAAAATGCACACCTTTCTTTCTTCTCTAGGATGTAATCAAACAGATGTTAATACAGGCAATTGGCCTTGAAGCCAGGTTTTAAAGATAGACTGTGAAAAGAATTTAAAGTAATTGTTATCCTATATGTATATTTTCAAATTACTAGCAACTTACCAAGAACAGAAAAGTCTTTTCTCCATTGAAAACTGTCATCGATCATTTTCAATGTGTCATCCACGTTGTGATGTCTCCATTGCAGATAGCTCTCAACCCACCCATCATCTTGCTTTAGTCTTTCAACATCTCGGGAATCATATTTTTCAGCCTTGTCTACAGGAAAAGACATTGCTATTAGAAGAACGAAGAAAACTTCCCTACAAACAAATGAAATTGATTTCTATTCATTTAGTATTTGCATTTTTAATCAGGTGTGGTAATAGTATCCCCACAACTCAGGCACTGGAGCTAAGATCAAACAGTTCACACTAAATGTGTTCTAAAAAGGTCGGTCTCATCTAAGCCAAAGCCTAACTTGGCCTAGGTCAGAAAATTTCCCTGCAATCTATTTCTTCCTCAATTTAGGAGACAGTCTCATAGTTCTAATATAAGATACAAATTATACTATCTATGTAAAAGCAGATTTAAAAGTAGGGGCATTCATAATACAATGCTTCAAAGTACCATTTGCCAAAACATTTTAGGATTAAATAGTGCTTGACAAAACATTGTAGATTCCATAGATGGCTGTTGCATATATCTGACAGGGGGCCAGGCAGAAATTAACACTGGAGTTATGAGTAGAACAAAAAACCAAATGGATCAGCAATATTTAAACTACGTGAATTAACCAAGGTCAGCAGAGTGAATCTCACATACCACAACAAATAAAAAAGGAACATATCAAGATTTCTGATGTGGTCTATGAAATCACAACGCCATTGCATCAGTCGGTGGTCACTGGTGGAAGATCTCAAACCATTTCTCACACACATACAATCTAAATACCACTACTTTAATTGGGAACTTGCATATAGTCTTAATTCACAATGAGAAAGCTTCCATTATATCTCACTATATATGGCAGCCACGTAAAATTGTTGGAGTTAAGTGAAGTTGCAAAAAAAAAGTTTAAACATGTACATTGCAAAGTGCAATAACCCAAGACTATCTGATCTGAAACCTAGGTCAAGTGTGGAGAAAAGCTCCCATTATGCCAACTGACACTGAGATAAAACACAACTCTGCTTCAGCTGACACTGGCGTTTTCAGTGTCCCACCAGCCATTCTAATGCAGATTATAACGACAAATCATTGCAAAGGTCTGACAAGTTGAGAATCAAACTCATTTCAAAGGGTTTTATACAGGCTTTAGGAAGCCAACTAAGAACAATGTCCTAGCTTGATCACCAAGTACAGTAACTTTCTATGAATAGACTATTTGCCAATAGTGAAAACCCTGTCAGCACAAGGCTTAAACATGCCTCATGGAGATATGGAATTCTTAGAGGAGAGAGAGAAATCCACATGAAGCCTGAAGAAATTAAAAAGTTTATTATTTTCCTGTAGTGTCTCATTTGTAACACTGGGTGGTAGTCCAACAAACATCCAAGTTTGCCACTCAGTTTCCCAGTACAGTCTGCTTTTCTTAATTGAGACACTTTGCTCTAATTACCTGATCATTCGATTTGGCCTCATTAAATTTCAATTTTGCAGTGTTACTTAAGTTACTTCATTCCAATTATTAGATAATTAAATTTTAAGCACAAAAAATGGATTATCAGGAACATGTGGTAATGACTGGAAAGTTAAGCTTCAAATGAAATCCTAACTGATCCCAAATGAAAATGAAAAAGGTTACCTCGTTCAAATGACAAGTGGAGAAAAACCAAGTAATTCTGACACTTGTAGCTAACTAGGACATTGACTCTAAAGTTTGGATCAATAACTGTGACTACATCATGGTTCAGCGAGATTCAGAAATGTTTTAACCTTGAACTTTTTCTAAACATTCTGCTTATGTGAAGGCTCAACATAAATGTAAACAGCTGTCACAGTTGAGAAAAAACATTGCTCACACTAAAACATCAATTAAACTAGCAAAAGTTTGAAATCAAAGGTCAATCCATTCAATTAAAAAAGGACTGACCAATTGTGATCAATATGAAGAGGTCTCTTTAAGGTTCCAACATAAGGTCAGAAGTCGGAACCTTTGCTGGTGATTGCAGCGTTCAGTACCGTTCACAACTCCTCAGATACTGAAGCAGTCTGTGCTTGCATGCAGCAAGACCAGGACAACATTCAGATTTGAACTGATACGTGGCAAGTAACATTTGCGCTACACAAGTGCTAGGCTATTTCAATATCCAACAAGAGAGGGTGTAACCAATACCGTCAACATTCAATGGCATGCCATTGCCGAATACCCATCAACATCCATGGGATAATTAGTGACCAGAAGCTTAGCTGGACCAGCCACATAAATACTGAGGCCACAAGTGCAGGTCAGGACTGGGAATTTTATGGTGAGTAACTTGGCTCCCGACTCCCCAAAGTCTGTCTACTGGCTACAAGGCACGAGTCAGGAGTGCAATAGAATATCATACTCTCCACTTGCTTAGATGCATGCAGCTCTAACAACACTCAAGAAACTTGACACATTCCGTGATAAAGGAGCTCGTTTGATCAGCACCCCATCCACAACCGTAAATTTTCATTTGCTCCACCACGAGCGCACAGTGGCAGCAGTGTGTACCATCCACAAGATACACTGCAGCAACTTGCCAAGCCTCCTTTGACAGCACCTTCCAAATCAATTGGCTCTGCCACCTACAAAGGGCAGCACATGCATGGGAACACCAACAACTGCAAGTTCCCCTCCGATCCACACACTATCCTGACTTGGAACTACATCGCCATTCCTTCACTGTCGCTGGGTCAAAAACCTGGAACACCCTCCCCAACAGCACTGTGGGTGTACCTACACCATATAGATTTGAGAAGCTAAAGAATGTGGCTCACCACCACCTTCCCAAGGGCAATTAGGGATGGGCAACAAATGCTAGTCCTGCCAGCAACAGTCACATCCCATGAAAGAATTTTAAAACATCTCTCCATTATAAGCTTCAAAAGGGACATGGCAACTTTTTTGAGAATACCAATTTTCACAAAGGGACCAGTGGTAAGGTATGAAGTTTGTACTATACTTAAAATCTGAAACATCTTTACCAATTAGAACAGACTATCTTTGCAATAATTCAACTGGAAAGGCAGTTAAAATCCTCCTTAATGTTGGGGTTTGCTGGTCACAGCACTTCTGCAGCATTTGGCAAGCTTCCAACAGAAAGACACTGCACAACTCCCTCCCCATTTCAGCTTTCAATGTTAGTGCCAAACAGCTTGCCATGAGAGTCAAAGGTAGCCAGAAAAACATAGCTGCCAGCAGGCACAGTAGCTAAAGTGTTCCTGCCCACATTGTCACAAGCAATCATCAGCTTGTACAGATCTCCCCAAGGTACCAGCAGTAGCAAACATGTCACAAGCATTAACTTAAAAACAGCACATGCAGCAGTTTTGGAGTGTATTTACATTGAAACATTGCCTATAGAGGTTAGATCGCAATATAAATTGAGGTTGGGCATGATTCTGGAAGCAACAAGTAAGAGGTTCATGGTTTTCATCCCAGTCTTTGGGAGAAAAGTATAATTGGCAAAGAAAAGTGTTTGTTGCTGATTAGAATGAAGTCACAAATAATTACTATGAAGTCACTAACAAAACCACTCAAGTTTGCACCAGAGGAGGTCATATGGCCCTATATGCCTGTGGCTCTTCTTTGCTAAACCAACACAAAACTAATCCATTGCCCAATTCTCTCTGCTTAAAATACATATCCAGTTGCCCCCTTCCCCCTTTAAAACAGGCAGTTGTTTCTTACCTAAATTACTCCCATATGACAAAGCATTCCTTAAGCCATCAAACCCTCAAGTGTCTACTAACCCCTCTCCTCATTTAATATTAAAGGCCAGCTACAGGGCCTAGCTTCACTCCCTCGGCCCCCACCATTAACTTAATTTTCTCTTTTCCTTGAAAATTATGAGAAAACAAGTAAACAAAGAAAGAAAAGATGGTGACAATCTTCAAATATTCTATCCTAACATGTACTGCACTAGCTTCCCAACAACCTAAGCTAACTTACCAGGTAACGAGCAACTGTTAGCCCACAGTACTTAGATATTCGGTACATCAGCACAAGAGATAGGAGATAGAACAAGAGTACAGTAGGGCAGGAATTAAAGTGCCCAGACCTTGAGCTCAAATCCCAATCTGGCAAGCTGGCCAGTCTAGTTTAAGAAATCTGATCATTCGTGGTTAGCATAACAAAAAGTTGCTGGATTATTGTAGAGTCAACTAGCCACTCCCACCTTGTATACAGGGCTGTTCCTGGGTAAATATCCTGCATATACTATATTGCCTATTAGGGACACCGTGATGCAGCGGTTATGTTATTGGGCTAGTAACCTAGAGACCTGGACTAATAATTCAGAGCACTAGAGTTCTAATCCCATCATGGCAGTTTTAAGAATCTGTCTTCAATTTAGACAATCACTAAAAGTGACCATTAAACTTCTGGATTGTCATAAAAACTTTATAGGTTCACTAATGTCCTTGCAAGGAAGAAGACATTCTGCCATTACTCAGCTTGATTTATCCCAGATTCCAGTCCCATACTTAACTCTTCTTTGAAGTGGCCCAGCAAATTGATCAGTCGTATAAATCCACTAGAAGCATTTTGGGAAACAACCCACCATCTTCTCAGGGAAACTAGAGTGAAAAATAAATGCTGGCTAACCAACAATGTCTGCACCCCAGGGCTTCAATTTATTTAAAAATGAAATGGTATACCACCAGGAATCCTCAGGGCCCTACGAACCCCAAAGGAGAGATTACATTACATAAAGAGAAAGAAACATGCTACAAAGTTATTTACATTTCAACTTATCCAGCTAGTTGGGGAAAAACTCTTATTTCACTTCTAATTATGACCGAAACATAAATAATTAATATAATCCCAAGTGATCTGTGATATTATCACTGCAGGATATGCACAATCAAGCCAGATTTCAATACAATCCTGTCATTTTAACCATTAGAAGAGAATGTCAGTGTCAAAGTGGAATTCATGAAGCACTTGAGCTTTATTTTTGTGGCTTATAACATAATCTGAACTCCTAGCGTGAACTTCAGTCTTATTATTCATTCCCACTCCAATACTATATGACTTAATTCCAAAACCTTTCAATCAAAGCAACTCTACAGCCAAATATGACAATTACGTATTCATATTTTGCCTCTTAAATTACCTCATTTAGAGGTGTACTCTGCTATATTGCAGTGATCATGCTGTTGTGGTGTAGGTTCAAAACTAGGTTCCCTCCATTTGATGATAATATGAAATCTTCTACGCTTCAGCTTTGTTTTAGGATACCTAAAACAATCCTTCACCCTTTACCAATGCCTATTAATTGTCTGACTTTGAAAATAATCCTTGCTGAGGGAAATCACTTTATAGCTTGGTAACACGGCATAAAGGGATAAATTGCCAGGACATTAACGTTGCATTAACTTGGCTTGTTAACACATTTAGAAGGCTGAGGGGTGATCTAATAGAGGTCTTTAAAATTATAAAAAGTGATTCAATAGGGCAGATGCAGAGAAACTATTTCCTCTGTGGGGAAATCCGTAATCCACAGGCACAATCTTAAAATCAGAGCTAGACCATTTAAGAATGAGATGATCAGAAAGAACTTCACATATAAAAGATGGTGGAAATCTGAATTCTGTGGATGCTAAGTCAATTGAAATTTTAAAGTCTGAGATTCAACACATTTTTGTTCGACAAGGGATACGATTGAAGGTGAGTAAATGGAGTTGGTGTACAGATCAGGCATTATCTGACTGAATGGCAGAACAGGCTCAAGGAACTGAATTGACTACTCCTGTTCTATGCTCCCTGGCAGCATTGAAGTCAAGTCAAAAGCTATTGTGCTTTACATTTGCTGTTGGATTCTTTAGTATTTTCCAGCAACTCCATATTTTTTTCATTAAGTAATCAAAGATGTGCTACATCAAGTGGATGGCTGAAGAATTAGTTCCCAAATGGTGATCCTGACAATCAGAAGTAGTTGACAATGAAATTGATTTTTAAAATTGTTCAGACAAAATAAAATAAAAGTTTTAGTGGCTGTCATTACAGGATCTAGCTCCTTTAAGATTTTTAAAGCAACAGTGTCTATGTCAGGTACGTATTTTTTATTTTGGTCTAATTTCAGAAAATCTCAGCAGAAACTGAAGGAAACACATTAAGCCTGCAATAAAGACAGACAAACTGACTCCAGCAACAGATGCACTGCACTTCAAGGATGTCACTGTTGTTGAATTTCAGTGCAGCCACTCAACATTTGGTCAGAGAACTTTCAAATATCAAGAGGTTAAAAAGAAAGACAGGGGCATAATGCCCACAGCCAAGGTAATGAAACGTCACATAATTTCCTTCTTCTCTTTGGCCTTCAGTCAATTTGTTGCTCAATGTGTCTGCAGACCTAAATTTTTATGTCTGTGGCAAAGTTAATTTTTCTCCACGATTTTCTTTTTAAAATTTGTAATATTTCTGTGTCTCTAGCATGAGTACATTAGGAGTTAAGATCCAAAGCAGCTTTTCAGCAAATGCTATTAGCCCCGATTTTGTGGTCAGCAACAAAGCAAGGGCTACTGGCTGCAAAGAAAGCTGCCCACGAAGATTTAACAATCTCTGTGGCATGTCTTTTTCCTATCCCGGCAGCAGTTTAAATCTGGTACCAAGTCAACAGGATGCCTTGATGTGCAGAAGCAGTTATATCATCAAGCAGGTAAGCAGTATTCACACAAAGCAATCTGCAAGTTAAAAGCATACAAAATCCCAATTTAAAAATTTTCAGACCATGAAATAAATGATGATTGGATTGATTTAGAAGCTTAAAAAAAATTGTCATTTATTATGGAAAAATTTGACATTCCGCAAATATAAAATTAGCTTTTCAGGGCCCGTGAGGGTGTTTCGCAGTAATTATGAAGTTAGTACATTGAGATGTAACTGGGTTTTTAAACAATCAACAAGGTGCAACTTTTCAAACGTTTTTACAGAGGCACTAAAAGCGTTAGGGTAGAAGTTCTCCTCAATTTAATTGACTTCCCTTTTATTACACTCAGGGACTGTCTCAACAGCACACTTCTGGAGAAGAATAGAATCACTGACAGCAACGTCGAGATCTCTGTTATTCTACACGCACAGACTCCAGAAGTTGTTCTCAGTTTCAGTGGCATGATGACAGCAAATGCTGATGGTTTCAACATCATTGGCGCTACAAAATCTGGACCTTAGTTCAAAATAGATAGTTCTCTGTGGTAAATCTCAAGAAGTGGATTTTTTTGGCTCACACAATGGAGGTCTGAGATGAAATCAAATTACAGCATCAA
Organism: Cetorhinus maximus; assembly: GCF_964194155.1. Lineage (NCBI taxonomy): Eukaryota > Metazoa > Chordata > Chondrichthyes > Lamniformes > Cetorhinidae > Cetorhinus > Cetorhinus maximus. The sequence continues at coordinate 10,360,477 of NC_135894.1, read as the reverse complement.
ACATTGTTTTGGCATTAAGATAAAAACAAAAAGCTAAAAGCTACAAGCTACTGCGGATGCTGGAAATCCAAAACAAAAACAGAATTACCTGGAAAAACTCAGCAGGTCTGGCAGCATCGGTGGAGAAGAAATCAGTTAACGTTTCGAGCCTTCATGGCCCTTCGGCAGAACTGAAGCCGCTTCAGTTCTGCCGAAGGGCCATGAAGGCTCGAAACGTTAACTGATTTCTTCTCCGCCGATGCTGCCAGACCTGCTGAGTTTTTCCAGGTAATTCTGTTTTTGTATTGTTTTGGCATTGCTAGATATTTGTAATATCCTAAAAAAGAGTACCAGAATACAAACCTAAGAAAATATCTAGCATAAGAAGTCAAGACTGTGACAGATTTGCTAATGCACAAATAAATGCACAAATTAAATACAAGGACTTGTTTTACACTCGTCCCAACACTGGTCAGAATTGTGGTTCCGAACAACAAGTAAACATTTCTTTAGGAGATATCAAAGTAACATACATAATATACTCCCAACATTTCCATCTGATACTGATTACAATTGTAAACATTATATTGTTTGCTCACCAGTGCTGCTGGAATGAGTATATTTAAGAAATTAATTATTAATTGGTTACTCACCCCTTTGACTGAAAATTTACTTTGTTTGACACTCACCTTCCAACAATTGAACAACAATTATTTAGCAATGTTAAATTCCTTAGAAATATAAACACAAAATCTGATAATCTTTTCTTAGATTATAAAATTAACTTGTCACTAATAAACTAATGTAGGGAGAAGATAGCAGCAATATCTCATCACAAGAGCTCGCCAACCAACAAAATGAACTGTAAGCGTCACAAACTCCATTGTTACAAATTTGATTCGGATTCAGTGGCATCAGTAGCTCCTGTAAGTGGATCCCACAGCCCCTATATAGTCGATTCACAGTACTCTGCATGTATTTATATGATAGCATAACACAGGGCTATGACAATAGGCGCTTCATGAGATTTAAAGCAGTTATGCCCACGCTGCCACCACTCCAATATTTCGAAGGCAGGCTGAGAAAACACCTGATAAGGTCAGACAAAAATTGATTTTTCACAGCTGGTGACCATACAGTGCACCAGTTACGATCGGACTCACTGAATTTAATCAGTAAAATTTGGCTTCCCATAAAATCAATAGTTATGAGCTACAATATCAAAAGTGTCGGTTGGTAGCACCCTCACCTGCATCAGAAGGTTCTGGGTTCAAGTCTCACTCCAGAGTCTCGGAACACAAAAAAAAACTAGGCTAACATTCCATGCAGCACTGCAGGAGATGCCAAACTGAGGCCCCATCTGCCCTCTCAGGTGGGTGTAAAAGGTCCCATGGCACTATTTTGAAGAACAGCAGGAGAGTTGTCCCTAGGGTCCTGGCCAATATTTATTCCTCATTCAACATTGCAAAAACGGATTATCTGGTCATTATCACACTGATGTTTGAGAGCTTGCTGTATACAATTGGCTGCCGTGTGGCATACATTACATTAGCTACACTTTAAAAGCACTTCATTAGTTGTAAAGCACTTGGGATGCCCCAAGGTTGTGAAAGGTGTTACATAAATGCAAGTCTTTCTTACAAATAATGATCATACGAAGCTTCCACATGTTAGTTGATCTTTTATCTTGACTTAAACAAAATAACAATATAGTTTCCTATGTACTAAACCTGAACCAAGCAAAAGCTTGCCCTCATAAGTTTTATCTGCTTTTTCAAAGAAGTTAACTGCGTTTGCTGGGCCTAACTTGAGTGCTTGCCCCCAAATTCATGTTCACAAATAGAGAGAAAATCTATGCCAAACACCCTGTCAAGCATCCAGAGCCAGATGCTTCCTAACAGTGGACGTTAGTGGTTTATTATTTATAGTCTATGGAGAAACAACTTCAAGGCCTTATTTGTTAGCATTTTATAAAAATACAACTGTTAAATGCTGCTCTTCCCCTAAATTCGCTATAGAAAAAGTTAAAGAATCTAAAAATGTGGCAATGCATGAAAAAGACCATCTCTTAGCCATAATTTCAACAGTCTATGAATTGAGCAAAGAAATGTGTATTTACCTAGCTTTCAAAACCTCAGTGCTTCCCAAGGTACTCTCCAGCCAATTAAGTACTTTTGAAGCATAGCCATGGTTGTAGTAGCTACAACCAATTACGGCACAGCAATTACCCCACAAACAAAATAAATTGTCAAGCTCTCTGTTTAGCTCTTCTTCAAATAGTGCCATGGGACCTTTCACGTTCACCTGAGCAGACAGATGGGGCCTCAGCTTAACATCTCATGCTAAAGACAGTACCCTTGACAATGAATAACTCCATTGTGACTGCACTGTAGTATCAGGCTAGATTATGCACATAAATGTCTGGGGCGGAACTTGAACACAACCCTTGACTCAACTCAAAACTGTACCTTTTTTTTGCCAATAATAGACCCTTCCTTTCCTAAATTCAACGACTCACTGTTCCACATTCCAAGGGTATCGGCAACCTTTAAATAATCTGTCCAGGTGGCTATTCATCATGTTAAAACCTTTTACAGGCCTGACTAGATATGTCCTCAGACTCAGCATCCCCAATCACTCTCATAAGCAGGCAGAAACCACCTGGAGTGTGCTATTACCGTGCAATGTCTAGTTAAACGAAAAACGAAAGCATAACTGAGGAAATGCAACATGAGATTAGAAAGAAAGCACACAACAGTGCAGAATCAGAAAGGGAGATTGCGAGTTAGGTGACTGGCAGTTGTATATATTGTGGAACAAAGCCCTGACCAATTTGTGAACAGGAATGAACAGAATTTTCAAACCAATGTTTTGGGGAATGAGGAGCCAGCTGAACTTGATAGGATAAGTGAGGTGGGCCTGATTTGGGTTAGAACTCAAGCAACAAATTCTGGAGCTATAGTTTGTGTAGGGCGCAGATCAGAATAAAAGTGAAGTACAACTTGGAAATGTGGATGAAGCTTTCAGCAGCAGTAGGGAAGGGTACTGGCTAAAGACTGAAAGGTGGAATAGGTGGTCTTGACACAATGGAAATGGGATTTGAAACCTCACCTCACCTTGAAACAGGACAGAGGTCATCCACTGCCACACGGAGCTAGAGCAAGCTGCCAGGGTGCTGGGTGGGTTGTAGAGCTAGGATGTGCAGCGCACAATAAGTCTCTGTAGCATACAAGTCTATAACCAATGGAATGTTAGAAGCCCATATGCACATGACCACTACCATCTAGAAGAACAAGGGCAACAGATAGATGGGAACACCACCACTTGGAAGTTTCCCTCCAAGCCACTCACCATCCTGACATGGAAATCTATCACCATTCCTTCACTGTCGCTGGGTCAAAATCCTGGAACTCCCTTTCTAAGGGCACTGTGGGTGTACCTACACCACATGGACTGCAGCGGTTCAAGAAGGCAGCTCACCTCCACCTTCTCAAGGGCAACTAGGGATGGGCAATAAATGCTGGCCTAGTGAAGCCCACATCCCGTGAATGAATTTTTTAAAAACACACTACACTAGCCCATATATGACAGGTATGGTATGTTGCAGACCCCTGACTTGATGTCTGCTAATGCTTCATCCTGAACCAGTTTTCTTGGCAGTTTCTTTTCCAGTGGTGGTTTGCCATTGTTTTCCGCTCTCAAGAGCAGGGCAAGGAGATAGGACCCAAGTCTACGTCAGCCAGAATGGGAATTGAACCAGTGCTGCTCTGATCCATCTAGCCAACTGAGCTAATAAAGTCTGGCCTATCCTCATCAACAGCAGCCAGACTTAAGTACCACCTAGCACGGTGCCATCCTTGGGCAGTGTTCTAAGATAGCATGGCATTCACCCATAGATTTAGGTGCTATGACAGCCCTGCTCTTTTAAATTCTAATAAACTTTTAAATCAATTAAAAAGCAACAACTGGCAACGGGTGAAGGGGGGCTGAGTCAGGGGGGTGAGAGGGTGGGGGGTGAGAGAGGGTGAGGGGGGGGGGTGAGAGAGGGTGAGGGGGGGGTGAGAGGGGGGTGAGGGGGGGGTGAGAGGGGGGTGAGGGGGGGGTGAGAGAGGGTGAGGGGGGGGTGAGAGAGGGTGAGGGGGGGGTGAGAGAGGGTGAGGGGGGGGTGAGAGAGGGTGAGGGGGGGGTGAGAGAGGGTGAGGGGGGGGTGAGAGAGGGTGAGGGGGGGGTGAGAGAGGGTGAGGGGGGGGTGAGAGAGGGTGAGGGGGGGGTGAGAGAGGGTGAGGGGGGGGTGAGAGAGGGTGAGGGGGGGGTGAGAGAGGGTGAGGGGGGGGTGAGAGAGGGTGAGGGGGGGGTGAGAGAGGGTGAGGGGGGGGTGAGAGAGGGTGAGGGGGGGGTGAGAGAGGGTGAGGGGGGGGTGAGAGAGGGTGAGGGGGGGGTGAGAGAGGGTGAGGGGGGGGTGAGAGAGGGTGAGGGGGGGGTGAGAGAGGGTGAGGGGGGGGTGAGAGAGGGTGAGGGGGGGGTGAGAGAGGGTGAGGGGGGGGTGAGAGAGGGTGAGGGGGGGGGTGAGAGAGGGTGAGGGGGGGGTGAGAGAGGGTGAGGGGGGGGTGAGAGAGGGTGAGGGGGGGTGAGAGAGGGTGAGGGGGGGGTGAGAGAGGGTGAGGGGGGGGTGAGAGAGGGTGAGGGGGGGGTGAGAGAGGGTGAGGGGGGGGTGAGAGAGGGTGAGGGGGGGGTGAGAGAGGGTGAGGGGGGGGTGAGAGAGGGTGAGGGGGGGGTGAGAGAGGGTGAGGGGGGGGTGAGAGAGGGTGAGGGGGGGGTGAGAGAGGGTGAGGGGGGGGTGAGAGAGGGTGAGGGGGGGGTGAGAGAGGGTGAGGGGGGGGTGAGAGAGGGTGAGGGGGGGGTGAGAGAGGGTGAGGGGGGGGTGAGAGAGGGTGAGGGGGGGGTGAGAGAGGGTGAGGGGGGGGTGAGAGAGGGTGAGGGGGGGGTGAGAGAGGGTGAGGGGGGGGTGAGAGAGGGTGAGGGGGGGGTGAGAGAGGGTGAGGGGGGGGTGAGAGAGGGTGAGGGGGGGGTGAGAGAGGGTGAGGGGGGGGTGAGAGAGGGTGAGGGGGGGGTGAGAGAGGGTGAGGGGGGGGTGAGAGAGGGTGAGGGGGGGGTGAGAGAGGGTGAGGGGGGGGTGAGAGAGGGTGAGGGGGGGGTGAGAGAGGGTGAGGGGGGGGTGAGAGAGGGTGAGGGGGGGGTGAGAGAGGGTGAGGGGGGGGTGAGAGAGGGTGAGGGGGGGGTGAGAGAGGGTGAGGGGGGGGTGAGAGAGTGAGGGTGAGAGAGGGTGAGAGGGTGAGGGTGGGTCAGCCTAGCTGGTGTTGGAGCGGCGCAGAGGGCGGGCAGGCCTCTGGCCAATTTGCTCGGACCGGAGCCCAAAGTCTTCCGTCCAACTCCCCGCCCCAATCAACATGAGCGCAGCCGACAACTGTACCTTGTAAATATTCGCTGGTAAAACGCTGCCTCGTCTCATCTATTAACTTCTTTCTATCCTGCAAAAGAAAACACACACAAGAAGCAGTTATTGTCAGAACCGCTGAGCCGCTCCCGCCGATCCCCAGGAGGTTGCCGAGCTCCGCTTACCTCCATCACACTCACAGCGGCAGCTGGACCCAGCCGGTCACGTGACCCAACTAACCTCTCACCCCGTCCTGACCTCTCACCCTCCCTCATCAGGAGACCTTTATTTACACGCGAATATTAAAAATAAACCGTTACCAATATTTTTTTTAGACATTTTCACCGTTTATAGCCAATAATCAAGTATTTTTTTAATTGTATGATGTTTGATTAATGATCATTCTCTCGGTCCCCGGCCCGGGGCTTGATGGTTGGCGCGAGCCGACCGTTCGGTTTGAATCCTCGGCGCGCGCGGGCATGGAGGTTTCTATAGAGACAAAGATCGGTTAATGGAGACGGTGAGAGAGGAGAGGCCCCCGGTTAATGGAGACGGTGAGGGAGGAGAGGCCCCCCGGTTAATGGAGACGGTGAGGGAGGAGAGGCTCCTGGTTAATGGAGACGGTGAGGGAGGGGATGCTCCTGGTTAATGGAGACGGTGAGGGAGGAGAGGCCCCCGGTTAATGGAGACGGTGAGGGAGGAGAGGCCCCCGGTTAATGGAGACGGTGAGGGAGGAGAGGCTCCTGGTTAATGGAGACGGTGAGGGAGGGGAGGCCCCCGGTTAATGGAGACGGTGAGGGAGCGGAGGCCCCCGGTTAATGGAGATGGTGAGGGAGCGGAGGCCCCCGGTTAATGGAGATGGTGAGGGAGGGGAGGCCCCCGGTTAATGGAGATGGTGAGGGAGGGGAGGCCCCCGGTTAATGGAGACGGTGAGGGAGGAGAGGCCCCCGGTTAATGGAGATGGTGAGGGAGCGGAGGCCCCCGGTTAATGGAGACGGTGAGGGAGGAGAGGCTCCTGGTTAATGGAGACGGTGAGGGAGGGGAGGCCCCCGGTTAATGGAGACGGTGAGGGAGCGGAGGCCCCCGGTTAATGGAGACGGTGAGGGAGGGGAGGCCCCTGGTTCATGGAGATGGTGAGAGGAGAGGCCCCGGTTAATGGAGATGGTGAGAGGAGAGGCCCCGGTTAATGGAGACGGGTGAAAGAGGGGAGGCCCCCGGTTACTGGAGATGGTGAGGGAGGGGAGGCTCCCGGTTAATGGAGACGGTGAGAGAGGAGAGGCTCCCGGTTAATGGAGATGGTGAGGGAGGGGAGGCCCCCCGGTTAATGGAGACGGTGAGGGAGGGGAGGGTCCCAGTTAATGGAGACGGAGAGGGGAAGCTCCCGGTTAATGGAGATGGTGAGGGAGGTGAGGCTCACGGTTAATGGAGATGGTGAGAGAGGGGAGGCCCCCCGGTTAACGGAGACGGTGAGAGAGGAGAGGCCCCCGGTTAATGGAGTCGGTGAGAGAGGAGAGGCCCCCGGTTAATGGAGACGGTGAAGAAGGGGGAAGCCGTGCTCAATGCAGAAGGCGAGGGGGATGGATCCTCAGTTATTGGAAAAGATGAGGGAGGATTCCAGGTGTCAGCGAGCTGGGAGAGGGGTGGGCTTTGGGTAACCAAGATGGTGTTATATGTGTTACTGCCTGTGGTACATATTGTGAATTACATACTATGGTGTCTGCTTTAAATGTATCTCTATTCAATGAAGATGTTATGTATGTGCTGAATTTTTCAGTTTGGAAATATCACCTACTGAAATAAGGATCCCATATCGTACAAAGTATGTACTATCGTGGTACATCATGGTGAAAATAAAGTCCACACGTATTGGAGGGGTTATACTGTTGCGTCTGCTGCAGGAGATCCGCACAAATTGATGGTTTAACATCATGTCTACTGAAGCAAATCCCCACACAATGGACATCATGCAATCCCGTGTTTGCTGAATTGAGGTCCTACAATGGAGCTGCTGTGGTATTGCATCTGCTGAGGGAGATCCCCACATATTGATGCTGCATTGCCCTATCTACTGAAGTGGGATCCCAACTTATCGGAAGTAACGTACTCTTGTGACGACTGAACGAGTTATCACATATTGGAGATGATATGTTGTTGTTTCTGCTGAAGAAGTCTTATTGGGATGATTTGCTGTCACGTGAGACCTTACTACATCAACAACTTGAGAAAGTACTTGCAATTCATTTGTACTATATCATCTTCGTTTAAGAGCTTTGTTTGGATCACTTCAGTTTAAACATTTCTTCTGCAAATAACGGTCTATTTTAAAGCAGTCAGCTATTTATAATGGAGCTGGAATCCATTAAAAAGACTGTGAATGTAACAACTTTAAAGGGCGAGGTGATCTCTTTTATTATGTCCAAGGAAAAACGCCCTGGTGGGAAAAATGATACAGTACTGCAGTTCAAAAGGATGACATTTGATTCAGAGACAGGAAAATTCATCCAGAAATTTTCAGGAAAATTCAACCCTAATCAAGGAAATTCTTTCTTGCAAATCATTACCTGTTGTTGTGCGATTGATTCAAGAACAGGGCAAAATGCACCTTGCATTTTGCTTAAGAAACATAAAAAGGCCCATTCTAAATTTGGATATAGTTTACTTATGCTGCACAGTTCAAATAAAATTGAGCGTTGTTTGGACTTTGAACTGAAATATGAAATGAAGGAGAATGTGACCCTGTTGCCTGGGCCCAGTGTTTTCTGGAGTTGTGGTGACCAAGTATATTATGTATCTTTTGAAACTAAAGAAATTTTGAACATTCCCATTTCATTTACTGCAGTTAAATGGATTGGAGAGATTTCTAATGAGGACGTAATTGTGCTGGGAGTAAGAAGAACTGTTGGACCTGTAAAAAATGATGAAACCTCTGTTTGTCATGCTGATAAACTGATCTGGGGTAGTGAATTTGTCACTTATTCCTTACAAAAGAAGGAAAACTTCTGCAGCTATCATGTCATCCCACATGCTTACAGCTCTGTAGTTACAAACATACTTATTTGTCCTATTGAAGAAATAAACAATCAACTAAAGACTACAGTTGTAGCAAGCACTTGTAAGAAGCAACTGGTTTTGTTCGAAAACTGTGTCCCCAAGAATGTCTGCCAGCTTCCTTTTGAAGAGACCTCTGAAATAAAAATGGTCACAACTGGCAGAGAGAATTGTCTTTTCCTTGTATCTTCTAAGGCTGGACATGTTTGTGCTGTCTCAAAGGAAAATTGGCAGGTATAAATAGAGTTTCATTTTGGTCTCTGATACATAGTCTAGCATGCCTGTTGCTTATGGATCCACTTGAATTCTACAGCTGGTGTTTGTTTATAGAATGAAATGGTCTTTAAATCATAATTTTTGTAAGAAGAATTTTTTTTTAGAATTATTGCCACACAAAGTGCCATTTGGCTCCTATGAATTAAGCTGTTTAAAAGCTGATAATAGTCAGATTTGCAGCATTCTGATTATAGCTTACTGATAATTCAAATTCATTTTTTCATTCACAGAATTATGCAAAAATTTGAATTAATGCAAATAACACATTGATTCTTTGCGCTTAAAACATTTGAATTATCAGTAACTTGAATGAAGCAACTTTGAATTAAGAGGCATGTTCTACTTTTTCGGGACCATTTAGACAATTTTACAAATATTGCAGTAATTTTTAAAAATATTCAAACAATCTTTACTAAAATCTGTTCTGATAAGATTCAGGCGATGTAAATAAATATTAATTGTTACTCCACACCTTCTGATATTGAACTGCTTTTGCAGATCATCATGTTTACAAAAAGTTTAAAGCTTGTTTTTATTAAAGTCTATAGAAACAATTTGAGAATATATAAGTATTAATTTTCTTTTCCTTAGATGTAATTATTTTTGCCTGATTTTAATCTCATTGGACCTTATTAGAAAAATGTATTTTTTATTCAGAAATTTTTTTATAAATAGGTAAAGAAGAGAGAGAAAATGTCCACAATGTTAACAATTCCCTGTTACAAATCCTATCTGGAATTATTTTCCCTTTAATGTAATACTGAATTCTAGCCTTGCCTGTATGAAGTTGCTCATGGGTTACTAAGAAATAAATGTTACTGGAAGCCACAGGTTTGAGGAAATGATACTGCATATTTTTAGATTTTTCTCTTAGCTTGGGAACTATTAGTTCAGTTGTCCAGTGATACTGCAGTTTTCATTATGAATTTTCAAAATTTGTAATCTACTTAGCTTTTCTTCTTTAGATTGTTTAACTAAATGACAAGAAAACTATTTTTATTACTTTGCTGGAATTTGTAGGTACCAACGACATAGGCAGGACAAGAAAGAAGGTTCTGCATATTCAGTATGAGAAGTTAGGTACCAAATTAAGAAGCAGAACCTCAAAGATAATAATCTCTGGATTATTACTTGAACCATGTGCAAATTGGCATAGGGTAAATAAGAGTATAGAGATGAATGCGTGGCTTAAAGACTGGTGTAGAAGAAGTAGGTTCCAGTCATGGGGCACTGGCACCAGTACTGGGGAAAGTGGGGGTTGTACCGTTGGGATGGTTTATACCCGAACCTGCTGGGCCTTGTGTTCTTGCAAATCGCATAACTAGGGAAGTAGAGATGTCTTTAAACAAGGAGGGTGAGGGATAAAACTTGGGTAGATGTGGCAAATAAAGGGGTAGGTTCAAGGTAGGACACCATAATAGTAATATGGTAAATGAGGGTCATAGAACCGCAGGGACAGACAGTGAGATAAAACCTAAGAATACACCAATAGTCAAGACTAGATGTTACAAAGATAACAAAAAGACAAAACTAAAGGCTTTGAATCTGAATGCACTTAGCATTCATAACAAGGTAAATAAATTGATCACACACATTGAAGTAAATAAGTATGATCTGATAGCCATTATGGAGACGTGGCTGCAGGATGACAAAGATTGGGTCCTGAATATTACGGGGTATATGATATTCAAGAATAATAGGAATCTAGATAAAGGTGGAGGGGTAGTACTGTTGATCAAGGATGATATTGGTGCAATAGTTAAAGATGACCTTGGTTCGGGAGATCAGGATATAGAATCAGTTTGGGTGGAGATGAGGAATAGTAGGGGAAAAAATTCACCAGTTGGCGTGGTCTACAGGCCCCCTAGCAGTAACCATAATGCAGGATAAAGTATACAAGAAGAACTATTAGGTGCTTGTGATAAAGGGACAGCAATAATTATGGGTTATATCTACATATAAACTGGAAAAATCAGGTTGGCAATGGTAGCCTGGATGAGTAGTTCATAGAATGCTTTCAAGATAGTTTTTTTTAGAGCAGCACATTCTGGAACCAACCAGAGAGCATGTTATATTGGTATTGTGTAATGTGACAGGATTAATTAATTACCTCAGAGTGAAGGCACCCCTAGGTAGTAGCAACCACAATATGATTAAATTTTACAATCAGTTTGAAAGGAGGAAGAGTGGGTCTAAGGCTAGTATTTTAAACTTAAATAAGGGCATGTATGTGGGCATGAAAGCTGAGCTAGCTGAAGTGATCAAGGCTATAGGCTAGGAGATAGATTAATAGTCATTGGGTAGTACAGAACTTAAGTATTGCTGAAAAAAGAGACATGTCTAAGCTTTTCATCTTGCACTCATCAAAATACTTCGCAAGAATACTAATATAAGGGGAAAACAGCAATTTATATTGTATGTGAAGAGAGTGCTGATTGGTTGGCAAGTGGATTCTGATTGGTATAGGCATTGCCAGGGCGAATGCACCAGTAATAGTGACTGACAGGTAACTGCCAAGCATTGTTTGAAATTTAAACCAGGCAGCTTGACCCTAATTGGTCAATTCTAAAAAAGAGGTGGCTAATGAGGTAGTAGATGCATTGTTGTTAATTTTCCAAAATTCGCTAGATTCTGGTAAGGTTCCATCAGACTGGAAAGTAGTAAATATAACTCCTCTATTCAAGAAGGGAGGGAGGCAGAAAACAGGAAACTTATAGGCCAGTTAGCTTGACGTCTGTCATTGGGAAGGTGTTCGAATCAATCATTAAGGAGGTTATAGCTGGGCACTTAGAGAAACTCAGGGTAATTGGGAAGAGTCAGCATGGTTTTGTGAAAGGCAAATCGTGTTTAACCAATTTAATGAAGTTTTTTGAAGGAGAAACATGCGCTGTGGATAAAGGGAAGCCTGTAGGTGTGTGGTACTTGGATTTCCAGAAGGCATTTGATAAGGTGCCACATCAAAGATTATTGCGGAAAATAAAAGCTCATGACATAGGGGGTAACATATTAGCATGGATAGAAGATTGGCTGCTTGGCAGAAAACAGAGTATGCATAAATGGGTCTTTTTCTGATAGGCAGGATGTGACGAGTGGAGTCCCACAGGGGCCTCAACTTTCTACAATTTATATCAATGACTTAGATGAGGGGAGTGAAGGCATGGTAGCTGAATTTGCAGATGATACAAAGATAGGCAGGAAAGTATGTTGTGAAGAGGACATAAGAAGGTTGCAGACAGATATAGATTGGTTGAGTGAGTGGGTAAAAATTTGGTAGCCAGAGCATAACGTAGGAAAATATGAAGTTCATTTTGGCAAGAAAAATTAATAGCAGAATATTACTTAAACAGAGAACAGCTGCAGAATTCCAATGTGCAGAGAGATCTAGATGTTCTAGTGCATGAATCACAAAAAGTTAGTATGCAGGTACAGCAAGTAATTAAGGCTAATGGAATGCTGTCCTTTATTACGAGAGGAATTGAATATAAAAGTGAGGATGTTATGCTTCAATTATACAGGGCATTTGTGAGACCACATCTCGAATATTGTGTGCGGTTTTGGTCTCCTTATTTAGGGAAGGATGTAAATGTGTTGGAGGCAGTTCAGAGAAGGTTTACTAGATTGATACCTGGAATGAGCAGGTTGTCTTATGAGGAAAGGTTAGACAGATTGGGCTTGTTTCCGCTGAAGTTTAGAAGAATGAGGGGTGACTTGATTGAAGTATACAAAATCCTGAACGGTATTGATAAGGTGGACGTGGAACATGGAAAGGACGTTTCCTCTTGTGGGTGAATCCAGAAATTTTAAAATTAGGGGTTGCCCTTTTAGGACATAGATGAGGAGAATTTGTTTTTCCTGAGAGTGTTGCGCAACTTTGGAACTCTCTGCCTCCAAAGGTGGTGGAGGTGGGGTCATTGAATATTTTTAAGGGAGTGGTAGATAGATTCTTGTTAGGCAAGGGAATCAGAGATTATTGGAGGTAGATGGGAATGTAGATTTTGAAACACAAACAGATCAGCTGTGGTCTTATTGAATAGCGCAGGCTCAATGGGCCAAATGCCCTACTTCTGCTCCTATTTTGTATGTTCATAGAAAGTGCTGGATAAACTCAACAGGTCTGACGGTGTCTGTGGAGAGAAACAGAGTTAACCTTTTGAGCCAATATGACTCCCGATCCACTGATAATGTATTAAATTCAGTTAAAAAATGTATGGATCCTATCATTTTGCTTTAAGTATTCACAGCACTACTTTAAAATCAGGAGGTGAGGCTGCCAGGCATATATAGCAGTAAACATTGATCTTACTAGAGACTCTAATTGAACTTCTAGTCTCAGCGGTTGTTTGTCATTCGTCTTTGCCACAGAGGGTTGTGCTTTTTATTTTGGGGGAAGGGAATAAGGAGACTAGTCAGCAATTGTAGCATTGATGGTTCATTGATGACAGGAATTAACAAAACCTTCCCAACTGAGAAAGAAAGCATGAACATGAGAGGATGGGGACAGAGTGGACAAAACGAAAGAAGCATTTACAGAATTAACTTAAAACACTCCCAAAAGGAACCAGTAGCCTAGCCAAAGCAGTGCATCATCTGTCAAGTTACTGTGGTGCTTGAATATAGCTATTTTCTGAGTTAACTGTAACTGCTATGAACATGTTAATAGTTTTCTGAAATAACAACACTACTGCCAGACTTATTTTTACCACTTGCATGCCATGAGTTAAATTGATTTAACAACTTCCAATAAATTCTACAAGTCATCAAATCTCAAGGGCAATGAGCGATGGGTAACAAATGCTGGCCTAGCCAGAGATGCCCACATCCTGTGAAAGAATAAGAAAATGAGTGAGTTTTTAGGTAAGAACAGACAGATAATTCTTGAACTCGTGAAGGTTTAGACAACCTACCCAGCTGCTAATTACATGCAATTTATCATGGCTTTAAGTAAAATAATGGCCTTCATTTTACCCTAGATTGCTGTTGTTTGGCAGAAGATATGGTCAGTACAATTGGATGACTTCTTAGGCAGAGGGACGGAGCAAATCTTGTTGCTCTCTATGGCAACTTCCACTGTTGAAGACTGCTTCAAAGATTTTGTATTAACTGATCTTGGTGAATTCAGTTACACAGTAAGTTCCTGCTTTTATTTAATTTCCACATTATGTTCTATTATTTCTGCTGTTTAAGTTCCCATCTCTTCTGCTGCTCCACCTCATCCCACATCATTCACAATTGAAAGTTCTGAGATATGTTCACATGCTAGGCTATTGTCAGTACCACTGGAGGTGAAAACTTGACTTCCATGTGCTGGGTCTTATTTTACTGCGAAAGTATTGGTAAAGTTAACAGTGTACACTTATTTATGCACTAGTCAATAATGTGGACAGTAACTTCTAGCGAGAGCAAATGCGCAGTTAAACCCAAAAATCCATAGGTTGCTGTTTGAGATGCATTGCGCTATTCACATGCCACTTACAGCAAAATAAGGGCCAATGTAATTTGAACGCCCTAAAAGCGGAGAATGCTCGGAGCTAAAACTTCATTTGATAAAGTGCCATACAATAGCCTTGTCAGCAAAGTTGAGGCTCATGGAATAAAAGGGACAGTGGTAGCAGGGATAAGAAGTTAGCTGAATGACAGGAAACAAAGGGTAGTGGTAAATGGTTGTTTTCAGACAGGGGGAGAGTATACAGTGGTGTTCCCCAGAGATCAGTACTGGGACCTCTGCTTTTCTTGATGTATGTTAATGACTTTGACTTGGGTATGCAGGCATGATTTCAAAATTTGCAGATGAGACAAAATTTAGAAGCATTGTGAACTATGAAGGTATAAACAGGTTGATGGAAAGGACGGACACCGGTCAAATGAAATTTAATGCAGAGAAGTGTGAAGTGATACATTTCAATAGGAAGAACAAAGAGAGGCATTATAAACTAAAGAATAAAATTCAAACGAAGATGTAGGAACAGCAGGACCTGTGGGTGTATCTGCACAAATCATTGAAGTTGGTTGGGCAGATTGAGAAAGAAATCAAAATGGCATACAAGATCCTGGGCTTTATGAATTGAGGGATAGAGTGCAAAAGTAAGGAAGTTATGATGAACCTTTGTATAACATTGGTTCAGTCTCAACTGGAAAATTGGACACACTTCTAAACACGACGTGACTGCTTTAGACAAGGTTTTTAGTTAAAATGCCCACGTGGCAAAATTATGATAAATGCCATGCTTTCAGGGGAATTGCTGAATGGAGACTCAAAGCCATCCATAAACTGGGAAAGAATTGAGCTGCTGTACTACAAAGCAACCTATGCAAAGGCCTGGGAGATGGCCATCTGGCAGATCTCTTCACAATGAAATTATGGACAGATGCAAATTAATTAAGGTAGCCCTTATCATTACAGAAGTTTACATGTGTGCCCACCCACTCAGGAATTAACTGAGTTTTATTGCTGAACTTTTGTTTAAACATTTCCACTGTCATTATTTTTTAAAATGATTAGAAGTTATTTTTATGATCTAGGTTAACTCTGGGTATGCTGAAGATAAAGGAGTGCGAACTAATGACACAGCACATGTAAATTATCACCACACAATCCAAGCCCTGGAGGCAAGATTACAGGTTTGTAGAATAGATCTTTTAGATTTTTTTCAATTTTCCAGGTTGTTTTTTGGATTATTTAGATAGTCATAACATTATAGAAGCAGGTGTAGGCTATGTAGCCTCTCAGGAGCCTGCTCCACCACCATTTAATAAGGTCAGAGGTGAATTTCTGCATCAACTCCACTTTCCTACCCAATCGCCATATTCCTTGATTCCCTTAATACCCAAAAATCTATAGATCTCAGTTTTGAATATACTCATAGACTGATCACCCACAGTCCTTTGGGGTAGAGAATTCCAAAGATTCACAACCTTCTCCTTATTTCTCCTTATCTCAGTTGTAAATGGATGACCTCATATCCTGAAGTTGTGACACATAATTGTAGACACTCCAGAATGGAAAATAGACTCTGTCGTTTACTTTGTTGACCCCTCTAGAATTTTCTGTTTCAATAAGATCACTACTCATTTCTAATCTCCAGAGAATATATAGACCCATTCTACTCAAATGAAAACAGAAAGTGCTGGAAATACCTAGCAGGTCTGGCAACATCTGTGGAGAGAGAAACAGAGTTAATGTTTCAAGTTGAATACAACTCTTCTTGGGAATGTAAGCTTAATACGTGTAATACATTACTAAACTCAATACATTTGGAAAAGGAGTGAAGAAAATTGCATAACAAAATGTATGGAACTATGCTAGATGGTATCTGTCCCATATTTTAAATAATTCACTTTGATAACCAGAACGCAAAGGTAATTTAATTTAGGCTGAGGTACGTTCTGGAATGTCATATATTTGACAAAAAAATTACTATAGACATTAGGTGAGGTCTAAAAACATGACAATTGGACTGATCTGAATTTCACTTTCAATATTTCCCAGCTTGTTGCTATTGTTAAATCCAGTCTCTGAACCTGATGCACTCAGCAATATTGAAGAAAATTATATCGCACATAGGTTGCTAGGCAAATTACAGATTTCCCCTTTGGGGAGCATCCATGTCATGTTAGGCGTTTCAGTAATTTAACGCGTGTTTAAAATAGCTGTACCTTTTCGAGCTACTGTGATATTTCATGTTTTTTAAATAAGCACTATAATTCACTGCCTGCCTCCACTTTACACACCACAGCCTTAAAGTTAAGGGCGATCACTGCAGTTCCAATGCCTATTAATGCAACATTGGCAGTGAACCAGTATAAAAATGGAAATGATCTACTAGTGTTCGATCAGCCCAAATGGGTAATTCAAACAGCTAAATAAATGTGACAACAGATTAATTTTGGTAAATTCTAATCTTTTGGAGCATTCCTACTGGAGTTACTTGAAGGAATCTAATCAAAATCCATTCATGGTTCAACAGAGAAACAGAAAAGATTACATTTATTTAGGATTGAGAAATTATTCACATGCAGTCAACTGAAATTAAACTACCTCTCTTCTGACTCCTGTTTAAAAATTTACAAATTAAATCTTTCGATCTTCTGAGGTGATGAGAGTTTTCCTCTTGCCATCTCCGTGGAGATGGGGTTTTAGACTAGTTGGAGGTATGCTTTGCTTTGATTTTATATCCTTATTAAAAAATAAACTACAGTAAAGTGGTCTCTGATTTAATCTCTGGAGTCTGAATAAATGACCTGCCTGTAATTATACTTGTAATTCCTGAATTTGCTGTATATTATATGCAATGCGGTGTTTAAATTTGCTCCACAGAAACTTGTGACATGAATCAATCTGCTTCTGTGGTGGAAACTTTTTCATTATTGAACATTACAGCACAGAAGAAGACTATTCAGCCCATTGTGTCTGTGCAGCTATCTGTAAGAGCTCCAGAGTCACATAATAAAGGGGTTTTTTTTTTCAGGTTCTACACTGTATTAGTTAGGAGTGCATGATGTTACATGTTTTATTAAAGGCCTTTAAAGAGAATTTGCTGCATATATGTATTTTTATATAACGTACATCATCATTATCATTTGTGATTTTGTAGAAGTATATTTTATTTCAAACCGTTTTCAAATGTTTTAGATCTGCATTCATAAGAACAGAAGAAATAGGAACAGGAGTAGACCATTTGGCCCCTCGAGCCTGCTCTGCCATTCAATAAGATCATGGCTGATCTTCTTTTGTTTCGATTTCCACATTCCCATCTAACCCCGATAACCTTTGATTCCCTTGTCTAACAAGAATAATTCATTACAGAAACAGAAATACCTGGAAAAACTCAGCAGGTCTGGCAGCATCGTTGGAGAAGAGCACAGTTGACGTTTCGAGTCCTCATGACCCTTCAACAGAACAAGAATAATTAATTTATTGACTCAAAACAAATACTTTTTAGTAATTTTTCTGTGACGGTTAATATGGTCCTTTTAAGCCAAGTTTATTATTTGGGCTGAAAGGTCAGTTGGACACTAAATAAAGTTTAATTTAAGAATGGGGGAAAAAATGAGTTCCTATGTAAATTTCAAAGTGCCAGTTTTTGTTGCAATCTGTTGCCCTTCTAATTTTGCATGCATTTTTTTCATCCCTTTCAGTCAGGCCTGGCCTCTCTTGAAGAACTGCAACAACTATTAAGAGCCAAAGAGAGAGTTTTACTTCAATCTTCAAAGGCTCTAACAAATCTTATTGAAGGAAAGCAGTCCACCTTACCCAATGCTGAAGAGGTATGACGTTTATATACTAACAGCATGGTCCATAACTTCCGATCTCGGTGGTGGTGGGAGGTGTCATACCCAGGAGATAGCCCAGAAGGTGCACTGGGGGATCCCCTGGAAGTCCCCATGCAAGGACTACATGGCAATTGTCTTGAAGTTCAAAATTCTAATGGGCAATTACCCTGCACTGGGAACCATCCAATGCCCCCAATTTAAATTGAGACTTGGGATGGTTCCAACTCCCTTACCGGAATAGTTACCCAGGAAAAGTTAGAAGAATTAAAACCACTAACTCCTGGGTAACTACAGTATTGATCCTGCTGCCCCCCCACCCCGGCCACCGACTACCCACCTGACTGTTCAAATACAGTCCTGACTACTCGACTACCCTCCCGACCTCTCAACAGCTCCCCCCAACCCCCCCACAACTCACCCCACCCCGGCTACCCTCAAAATCTCCCCTGCATCTCCTCCACTACCTTCTCCAACCCCCCTCTGATCACCTGACCCCCCTGCCACTAACCACTCGACTTCCCATTCTCCCAACTGAACAGTTGTGCTCTCCCAACTGACTGCCCAACCACCCCCACCCCCATCCCCGACCCATCCTTACCTTACCTTACACACTTACTTTGTCCCTGTTTAAAAAAATTAACTTATCCCTGGCTTCTCAAAGTGGCTGGAACCTTTAAACTTACCTGCTTTATGGCAGCTAGTGCCATGAAAAGGAGGTGTGGCTTCCTTTCATCCGACTCTGCTGCACTCAACTGAAGGCCTCAGGAAACCGTTACACTGTACTTTTCTCACCTGACCCAAGTCAGAATGTTGGGTGAGGGAGGTGCAGCTCCAACAGAAGTTCTGGTTCAGTAACAGATATTAACAAGTCTTGGAACAAACGTGTGACAATTTTGTGCTAATGTATTGTATTAATGCATGATTATAGCAATATTTATGTCAAAAATCACACTAGTCATGCTAAAGCTGAATTTAGAATTTTCCTAAATTCAATTTGACCAGAGCAACAAGTTGATAAATTAGAACTTTGTAGATTTCTAAATTGCTAGTCTTCCATTACAGGCTTTGAAACACACTAAAACTGTTTGCCTCACCACAAATGGAATCAAATCTGATTATTAGTAATAAAAACATTGTATTTTTATAGGAAGGTTTAGTATCACTTTGGCATGAGGAGGAGCCTGACCTAAAGCTTCTTGTTGAAGAGGCTTGTCCTACCAATCAAGCGTTAAACCAGCCAGTGCAGAGGATCTGGCAACGCGTAGTGGATGACAGCTGGATAGTGGGAGTACAATTATCTGAATCTGTCAGCTTGTAAGTAAATTGGACAAAAAACAAAGGCACATTTGCTCCTGTGTTGAATGTTACTAGTGGTTAATGGAAAGGAGCTTCCAGGGAAGGAAAATAAACAATATTAATAATCAAGAGAAAAAGATTGAAGGCTATACTTCTATAAAAATGCAAATTGTTGTGTGGTGCAGATTTTCTGATTTTGGTCATTTTTAAAAAATAATAATTTTGTTTTACAGCTCTCTGAGAATGCACTGTAAACTCCTGACTTTTACTATAAAATTGCAATCAAAATAGATGACATGCACACAAATTCTAATGTTTTTCCTAAAATAAGGTTTTCAGGACAGTGATCCGGTCGCTCTTCACAGGTATTGACAGCACAAGCAACAAAGTTACTAAGTCTTGGGCGAACCTTTAGACATCATTTAAAATGTGCTACTAATCATACTGAATACAATGATCACACAAAATTCCAACTTTAGAAATGGTACAGCTCTTGATAGATATGTAATCCATCTCAGTATTCAAATACACTGCATGCCTAAGCTATTACACTCAAAGCAACCTTTTACTATTCTATATAATACTTTGTTACAGGGATGGATATTTATAACTAGGTCAGAAAGTGAGCAATCTTATGTATATTACATTGGACAGTAGTGATTGTTTAATTACAGTATGTTCCTGGAGTACTCCTTAAATAAGTTAAATTCTGAATTTTCAGTATTTGTCTGTTATTTTCACATAATTGTAGCATCAGTAAAGACATAACTGTTTTACTGTATATTGTATATAATTTCTGCTTAAACAAATAAATTCCTAATTTTTAGCAGTATAAATGACGTGAAATTAGATATCTGAGCCAATTTTAAGGGACTGTAGTGAGAACTAAAATGTAGGTAATCAAAATTAAAATTTGTTATTTTATACTTATTCATTGAAATCTACCATTGTGTCCTTGCCTTTTACTAGTTAATGATGACATCCGTGTGAGACTTTTGTATTGTTCCTTACAGAAATTTTGACTGTGTGAGTTTGTCGCTGGTGATGGATCATGACCTCTTTAATGCTGCTCCAGTGCTTCAGTCTCAAAGTAGAGTATTGAAGCTAAACAAATCTCAAGCTTTGCCATCATTTCCCAAGTATCCACAGAACCTCCATTAAAGAAGCCAAGACTGGAGATGAAAGACATACACGATTTGAGCAGCTGCTGTAAGGAAGACCTGTGTTTTCAGATTTACAAAGATCTTACGCAGACCATCACAGTTGTCACAAACCTGTCACCGCTACTGGCATACAATAATATCCACTGCTCTGTATTATTACACTGCACAATGACTCCTATTCAGAACACTGAATTAACAAAAAGAGAGATGATCGTACCATGTGGGAGAGTATATTTAAACCTGGAGGACATATGGAATGAAAAGTATGCAATAAACTTGTTGTGGAATCCTTTGCTGAGTACAGGTAACTATAATGATTTTTAAATTAGCATAAGTTTATGTGAAAATTAGCAAGATTTTATTAAGTATAGAATCTCTCAAATGATTGACCTAAAAATAAAAGCTGCTTATATGTGAAAAAATAATTATATGTAGTCACCAGGGATCTCAATAAAATTGTATTAGGCAACATGCAGGGATTTGCATATTTAACATGCCTGAATGGTTTTTAATTTTCCCACCAAACTTGCAAAAGACATCACAGACTTAAAAAGCAAAGTGATGCTGTGCTGGAAGTCTTAAATAAAGGCAAAAAAATGCTGGAAATACTCAGCAGGTTTGTCAACATCAGTAGAATGAGAAAAAATGTTCACATTTCCAGTCAAAGAACACTTCTCATCAAAACTGGAACAAGTTAGAGATGTAACCAGCTTTAAGCAAGTACAAAGACAGGAAAAGTGGGGGTAAGAACAAAATGGAAGATCTGTGATAGGGTGGAATACAGGAAAGATTAAATGGCAAAAGGGATGATGGTGCAACACAAAAAGAAGGTAATGGGACAAGTAAAGAAACACAAGATGGGTTAGAGCAGGTGTAAATGGGAAAAGTAGAATAATCACCAACAGCTGCTGCCCAAATGAAAATGGGGGAAAATATTATGGTCTGAAATTGTTAAACTCGTTGTTGGTCCGGAAGGCTCGGAAATGCCTAATCTAAAGATGTGGTGCTGTTTGTCAAGTTTCTGCTGAGCTTCATTGAAACAGTGTAGGAGGCCGAGGTCAGAGTGGGAGCGGGGTAGAGAATGAAAGGTGACTAGAAACTCATGGTCACACTTGCAGATTGAACTGAGGTGTTTCACAAAGTAATGGCCCAGTCTGTGTTTCGTCTTCCCAATGTAGAGGAGACCGCATTGTGAGTAATGGGTACAGTACACAAAATTTGAAAGAAGTAAAAGTAAATCACTGTTTCACCTCAAAGGAGTGTTTGGGACTTTGGATGGTGAGAAGGGAGGAGGTAAAAGGGCAAATGTTGCCTCTCCTGTACTTGCGTGAGAAAAAGAGGAGGGATGTTGGAGGTGACTGTGGGGTGGACCAGGGTGTCGCAAAGGGAACAGTTCCTTTGGAATATTGAAAGGGGAGGGTAGGGAAATATCTGTTTGTTAGTGGCATCATGCTGTAGGTGGTGGGAATGTCAGAGGATGAACTGTTGAATGTGGAAATTGTGGGATGGAAGATGAGGATAAGGGGAATCCTATCATGATTCTGGGAGGAGGAGAAAGGGATGAGAGCATAAGTGTGGGAAATGGAACAAACTCAACCACGGTTGGGGGATTCCTTGGTTGAGGAAAAAGGAAAATGTATTTGAAGCACTGGTATGGAAGATGGCATCTTCTGAACCACTGAGATGAAGAAACTAGAAAAATGGAACAGAGTAGGAGGAACTGAAGTCAAGGTAGCTGTGGGAGTAAGCGTTGATGAACTTCAACTTGTTCAAAAGTTCTAGAATTCCTACAGAAGCTAATTCGAAATGAATGTTCAATGTTCTCAGATCTTTGATTCACACCCCATTGTGGAAACTGAGTTAGCTGGTCTCAGCTAGCACAGTGCCTATAAACTGTGAGGGCACTGTAGTTGGTTGTAATCATCTTTAGTTTTCTTTTAAATTCTTTCCTGGTCTGTGGGCTTTGCTGGCAAAGCCAAATTAGTTGCCCATCCCTAATTGCCCTTGAGAAGGTGATGGTGAGCCACCTTCTTGAACCGTTGAAGTCCATGTGGTGTAAATACACCACAGTACTGTTAGCAAGTTCCAGGATTTTGACCAAGTAACAGTGAAGGAATGGCAATAGAGTTCCATGTTAGGATTGTGTGGGGTTTGGAGGAGAACTTGCAGGTGGTGTTGTTCTCATTCTTCTGGTGCCCTTGTCCTTCTAGGTTTGGAGGTTGTGGCTTTGGAAGGTGCTGTTGAAGGACCAATGGTGAGTTGCTGCTGTGCAACTTGCATATAGTACATACTGTTGCCATTGTGCGCTGGTGGTGGAGAGAGTGAATGTTTAAGGTAGCGGATGTGCTGCCAATCATGTGTACTGCTTTGCCCTGAATGGTGTGGAGCTTCTTGAGTGTTGTTGGAGCAGCACTCATCCAGACAAGTGGAGAGTGTCCAATCACACTGTTGACTCGTGCATTTGGAGATGGTAGATTGGCTTTGGGGAATTGGAAGGTGAGTTACTCACCTCCAAATTCCCAACCTCTTAACTGGCTCTTGTAGCCACAGTATTTATTTGGCTGGTCCAATTCAGTTTCTGGTCAGTGGTAAACCCAGGAGGTTAATAGTGGAGGAATCAGTGACGGTAATGCTGTTGAATATCAAGGGAAGATGGTTAGCCTCTCTCTTGTTGGGGATGGTCATTTCCTGGCGCTCGTGTGGCATGAAAATTACTTGCACTTATTAGTCCAAGCCTGAATGTTGTCCAGATCTTGCTGCATACGGACATAGACGTCTTCAGTATCTTAGGAGTTGTAAAAGGTGCTGAACATTGTGCAATTATCAATGAACATCCCCACGTTTGACCTTAGGCTGGAGGGAAGGTCATTGAACGTGGTTGGGCCTAGAACACCATCCTGAGGAACTCCTGCAGCGATGTCCCAGAACTGAGATGATTGACCTCCAACAGCCATAACCATGTTCCTCTCTGCTAGCTATGATTCCAAGCAATGGAGATTTTCCCCCCTGATTCCCATTGACTTCAATTTTGTCAGGCTTCCTAGATTCCACACTCAGTCAAATGCTGCCTTGATGTCAAGGGCAGTCAATTTCACCTCACCCCTTGAATTCAGTTCTTTTGTCCATGTTTGGGCCAAAGCTATAATGAGGTCAGGAGCCAAGTGGCACTAGCAGATCCCAAACTGAGCTTCAGTGAGCAAATTATTGCTGTGTAAGTGCCACTTGATAGCACTGTCGATGACGCCATACATCAATTTGCTGATGATCATGAGGAGGCTGATGGGGCAATTTTCCCTATTGTTGGGTAGATGTCAATTGTCTTTCATTGATTTAAAAATAAATCAGTCAGGAATTCCACTTTTGCTTGCTGTCTGATGAATATTTCTGGAAGACATTGGTATTTTTTCAGGATTTCAGTTAGGACCAAGTCTGGACATGCATATAATACCCCCTACATTCAAATCACCTGGTGTCACCCATGGACCTATGCTTTGCTTAAGTGATTGCTTTCAGAGAAGGGCAGAGATTTAAGAAATACTTCTGAGAGGTTTTCATTTCACTACATGCTATTGCCATATTAATTTTGTTACAAAGCTGCAGTTCATACGCTGTCCTGTGTTGCGACAATAAATCAGACTCTGAAATGTATTGCATTTTCTTTGGTCCACATACTAGTTAGCTAGGGAGGTTGGCTCTGGCATTGTATTTATTGTTATATTACTTTGCTTTCCTGATTTTAGTATCCCTAAATGTTAACTTAATTGTTCAAAAAGTCAATAGATTGCACACAATTATTTGATGCAACTGTTGGTTGTCGAATTCTCTAATTTTTGCATAATAAGAAAAACTGAATGTTTTGTCCCATCTAATTGATTATACAAAGTTTCATCTCTAAACACCTCTGTTCTTGTGACATTCAATTTTTTTTTCATTACTACTGACCTTTGAAGCCAGCCAGTGAGTTAGCTTGTGAAGTATTTGAACAACAGCTCATCATCCTAGTACAGTACTGTGGTAAAGTGCTTATGCCAAATTGAAATATTTTGCAACATACTAACAATTGCTGTGAGGCTATGGTAATCTCTCTCTTCCCCAATCAAACCCAGCTTTTCAAACAAACTGGACTTCATTAACACCCATTGACTATTTTATCAATGTAATAAAGATTTAATCTTACAGCTCCAGCTGATTGCCTCATCTTTCACAAAGTGTATCCAAATCCAAAAAAGGCCACACTTCTCTGATTTATTTTAGCTTAAGTAGACTATTCAAAAATTTTCCCTGCACTGGACAATTATTTCTTCTAACAATTTTTGTTTATTTTTCTAATAAAAAGAATCTAATTTGAAATGTTTTATAAGTAATGGGTTTTAAATCATTACATGTCCTCTACAATTAAAATCCCTTTGCTTTCTGATTTCTACTTCAAACCTTTCTACAGTCCCTAAAGTTAGAAAGGTCAGAA
The DNA here is from genome assembly GCF_964194155.1 of Cetorhinus maximus. NCBI lineage: Eukaryota > Metazoa > Chordata > Chondrichthyes > Lamniformes > Cetorhinidae > Cetorhinus > Cetorhinus maximus. The sequence goes on along the minus strand of NC_135894.1, from coordinate 10,335,546 downwards.
ATATGACTGACTAGAAATGTAATAATTGTAGCAGCTATGTTCCAATAACTTTGTTGAAAGTAAACATTGGATATGAAGCCATTTCTTTCTCTGACATTTGCTAATTTTGTTCCTGACTTTAGTCTTTTGTGGCTACAGATGGAATTCTACAGATTTTGCTAGATATTGTGTTAAATGTTTTTAGTCCTGTGACAGTCCTGGAGTTTATTTAAGGATTATTCCTTCCCTCACTGTATAAAGCTTCTCTTCTGTTAAATGTCACTCCTTATTCTGCAGCCAAGACAGCCCCAGGTAGCCATTTCTAATGCTCTACTAAGAATTCTTTGTTGACGTTTTCCCCATTAAATTTGTGCAATCTTCTTCATTAAAAATATACATCGCATGTTTCATGGTAAATTGCTCCTGTCCTTCTGAAACAGCATGACATTGACTTGCTGTGGGCATGGCCATAGAGGATCCACTGGTACATATTAAATTATAGGGCTTTATTCAGTGTGTATGAAGTGCTTAAGCTTCACAATCTGCACAACTTTCTCTGCCGATACAGTAAAGTGCCGCTGTTCGCAGGGCTTACATTCCCACATAACCTCGCAAATGGCAAAATCGCGAACGATGCACATGCTTTTCAATGGGACTCAATTAGATAGGTTCCAGCCATGCAAGGGCAGCATTGGTTTGGACATAAAAACTTCCTTAACCGAGGTTTTCCACCCACGGTCGTTGACAGGGCCCTCAACCGTGTCTGGCCCATATCCCGCGCATCCTCCCTCACGCCTTCTCCTCCTTCCCAGAAACATGATAGGGTCCCCCTTGTCCTCACTTATCACCCCACCAGCCTCCGCATTCAAAGGATCATCCTCCGCCATTTCCGCCAACTCCAGCATGATGCCACCACCAAACACATCTTCCCTTCACTCCCCCTGACGGCATTCCGTAGGGATCGTTCCCTCCGGGACACCCTGGTCCACTCCTCCATCACCCCCTACTCCTCAACCCCCACCTATGGCACCTCCCCATGCCCACGCAGAAGATGCAACACTTGCCCCTTCACTTCCTCTCTCCTCACCGTCCAAGGGCCCAAACACTCCTTTCAAGTGAAGCAGCATTTCACTTGCATTTCCCCTAACTTAGTCTACTGCATTCGTTGCTCCCAATGCGGTCTCCTCTACATTGGAGAGACCAAACACAAACTGGGCGACCGCTTTGCAGAACACCTGCGGTCTGTCCACAAGAAAGACCCAAACCTCCCTGTCGCTTGCCATTTTAACACTCCACCCTGCTCTCTTGCCCACATGTCTGTCCTTGGCTTGCTGCATTGTTCCAGTGAAGCCCAACGCAAACTGGAGGAACAGCACCTCATCTTCCGACTAGGCACTTTACAGCCTTCCGGGCTGAATATTGAATTCAACAACTTTAGATCTTAAACTCCCCCTCCCCCCCATCCCCACCCCGTTTCTCCCCCCTCCCTTTTTTTTCAATAATTTATATAGATTCTTCTTTTCCCACCTATTTCCATTATTTTTAAATCTAAAACTAAAACTTTGTTAGTCTTTCCACCCCACCCCCACTAGAGCCGTACCTTGAGTATCCTGTCTTCCATTCTTAATTAGCACTTTTCTTAGACAATATCACCATCTTCAACACCTCTGATCCTTTTGTTTGTGACATCTTTTGATTATCTGCTCCTATCACTGCTTGCTTATCTCCACAATCACCACACCCTCAACTTCTCTCTCCCCCCGCCCCCCCCACCTTAGACCAGCTTATATTTCACTTTTCTCCTAACTATACTCAGTTCTGCCGAAGGGTCATGAAGACTCGAAACGTTAACTGATTTCTTCTCCACCGATGCTGCCAGACCTGCTGAGTTTTTCCAGGTAATTCTGTTTTTGTATTGGTTTGGACAGTTACTCTCCAGTAAATTGTGGTGCAGTACCTGTATATGACAGACAGGGCAGCCTCTGAGCAACACATTGCTGAAGTTTTAAAATTGAACAAAGCTGTTATTGCAGCTCTAGTCCAAGAGATTTGGCCATTTCTGGGTTAATCCCTTCGTTTGGGCTGCACTTCAGCTGCAACCATTCCAGTTTCTTCTCTGTCATAGCTGCCATCTGCCCGGGTAAAGAGGAGAGAGGGAGAAGAAAATGCGGATGAGCAAACATTGCTCACGTGATGGGCAATGCAGTGTACAAAGTGCAAAGCACGGGTAAGTGAAAATGCGAACAAGGAAGTTGCAAAAGATAGGACTTTACTGTAACTAGGATGGTTTCCCCGGCCTTTTTAAAAAAAAAAAGTACAGGGCAGCTCTGAACAATGCTATCAAATGTCCTCCAATTTTATTAGGGTTTTTTCTTGAAAAATTTAAGCTTGCCAATTTGCAGTCTTTTCTCTGTGAAGGTAATCAACCATCCTTTAGTTAAAATTGTGTTTGGCTGATGAAGGAAAAGCCTGGTTGATTTTGGTTTCCACAGCTAATTTTACATCAATAATTAAAATGTCTCTTCACCTTGCCAAATTATCTCATTGTGGTCAACATTTTATTGTTTATATCTAAAAGGAAGCCTACCCATTTGAAATATCTGGGAATATCAGTATCCGTCCTAGTCTTGACAATACCTCCAATAGCTCCCACTCCAAATTCCCTTGTACATGGGGTCTGTTAAAGGACAACAGGCAAAACTTCCCCCAAAGAACCTTGCGTCTAAAAATTAAGGAAAAAGGATCTACCAATTCTCAAGTGCCTTTATGTTTCCCATCAGGTGTCTTAGAATAGCTAAGAGGAGGACCAGGAGTTAGTTAACATCTTTTGTAGCCACCTCTGACCATTATTGTTGCTAATTTTTTAACAATTCTTAATCATCTTCTCCAATGATTCTTGCTGAAATGAGAAAGTGAAGACAACAGATAGAAATCCTGAAACAAAAATAGCACACAGCAAGTGACTCAGCCCCTGTAGAGAGAACAAATCAGTCGAGGTTTTGGGCTGCTGCTGTTCTTTAATATTTGTTTTTCAGAAGGAAACCCTGCTGCACTCTTCTATCCAGGAAGCCAACACCAGGTCATACCTTCGGTATCTTCCCTCTGGGGGCTAATGCATGATTTTAGTCCAACTTCTGAGAACATTTAGATGTTCCCAATATGTATAGAAAAGCTCATGCCACTCTTACATAATCAATTTACCTATACACATCTAATGGGTGAAGTAAATGAAACAGCCAATGCTGGCAATGTGAATTAGTAGCAGTAAATAAGATTATAGTAAATAGCTTGAATTGAAAAAGCCAGCATGACAGTCTGAATGGCCTCCTTGTGTACAATGATTTATGTGATGGTCAGTCAGCAGAAAGAGCAAAATAGATTAGCATGATGGATGAGATTCTTCATTAGAAACAGATTAATTTGTTATGATCAGCATGTCCTCCTTTATTGCCTGATTTAAAATTATTGGAATACGATTCTTTTCCCTTGAATGAAACCAAGAATCCATCTCATGCTATATGGTATTGTGGGTCAATCCTGAATCATTCAGAGTATGTTTTCTGTTTGTGCAGCTTTGGTTGTTGTAATGAATATAATTATATTTTATCTTGAATACCTTTTTGACTACTTTCTGATGGTTTTTCACTTTTTCACTTTTCAGATTATCCAAAAAAAAGAAAATTCTCTAATGGAATAAAAATTTGTTTTGAAATTTGTTCTAATGAGAAACCTTCAGTCAAGTCCAACTTTAGACCTTTAAAGCATTCCTTTGATTTAGCCAGGATTTAGACTTTATAATTACCTAACTTTTAAATTGATGTTATCATGTTATCACCTCCATTAGCTTGCTCGTAAAGATTTCTGAAAAATTCAGTCTACCACCATAGTGGATTTTTTATGTTATGTTCCTGTAAGTTTTAAAATAGTTGTAATCCCAGTAGTATTGTTTTATAATGCTTGAGTAGTTCTGCACCTAATGTTCTGCACACAGTCCTCTGAAACAGAGTAACCTGACATGTTAAAAATTCTGCTATTTAATGAATATTTCTGGTCATGTTTTCTTACAGTTTACATGTTTGGAGTATCTATCAGGTGAAGCTGTCATGGCTTAAAAATAACTGGAACATTTTCATAAAATACTAACCATCCATTTTCCTGACTTTGTCCTGCAGATTACCATTAAGGTATTTTTTGTTTCCATAGATAATGCAGTAGAAGATTTTTATACCACCATGGCCATCTCTCGAAGGTCATCCTTCAAAATATTTTCCCCTGATTACACTCTGGCTCAGGTGAAAGAATGGCTGTCGGGTCCGATGCAATGTGCCCCTTTGAAGATCTGCCCAGAGTATCTGCTATGCTGCAAAAGGGGACCTCTACAGAGTATGCTTCTTAACTGGTATCCACAAAATCCTTTTAAAGGGATTTTAATAGTTCTTTGCAGGTAAATATTTCTAACAATAGTACTTGAAAAAGGCAGAAAACTAATTAATTGTGTATTATCCTTGATGCACCAAATTTGTCTTTGTCAGATGTTACCTCACCATTAGAGGGATCAGAATGATTTTATATAGATCTTAAATCAAACATCTGTGAGTAAAATTGGAGGAATGAAGTTGAATCAATCCCTCAGGGCAGATCTTATTGCATGCTAACATCATGAAGTCTTCTGGTTATTTCAATGAGACATTTGTGAGAGAAGGAAAAAATAGGAAGAGTTTACTTAAAATCCAAAGAGGAGCGGAGTACACTTCATGCAAAACAAAATTATTGTACAACTATTTTTCTTTTTGTGACAGTCATTATACATCAGCAAAATAGAGAATCATGGTTATTGATGTAACAGTTTCATTTTCACACCAGCCACATTTGAACTCTCTTTGCATTGTCCTTAGTCTGAGTCAGAAGATTGTATTGCAACGCTACTCCAGGATTTGAACATATTATCAATGTTGACATTTCAATACTGACTGGAATCCTCCATTATCATAGATACAGTTGAGCTGTTAAACTGAGGCTTTATCGGTCTATTCAAATAAATGTAAGGAAATAAAAATGCTATGGTACTTTGAAGAGGAGCAGGAGTTCTCTTGAGGACCTAGGCAATATTGATTCATCAGCAACATCACTAAAACATCTCTCATTTGCTGTTTGTGGGACATGTACACAAATTGCATGGTGTGCTTGCCTACAAAACAACTGGCAACACTTCATTAGAAAATGTACTGTATTGGCTAAGCCACGCTTTGGGATCTCCTGAAGCCATGGTGTTATGATCCCAGCTGATATTACTATTGAACAAGACAGATCCCAGGATGGAACCTGGCTTGATAGATCCTAACTTTCTTTTTAGATACATGGAGAGTGGATACTGAACAGACTCACAGGAGTCAGCTGAAGAACTTTTAACAAAAGAATAAAACATATAGTTCATCTTTTCTTGTTGAATAAATTACAATACTCCTTCACTGCAACTATACTCTTACAGATATATACAGATTTGCAAGGATAACACAAGTTACAAAAGCTTATGCACTAATGTTCACAGTAAGTACACAGTCCATGTAAACCAGTGGGCAACTTGTGTTCAGGCACACCACACTCTGAAACCAAGTAACAGATGCCACCCCAAACAGATGCAATGGATCTCTCTTCAACTCCCCCATAGACACTTGTCACACTGTGAGCCAACCAGTCTCACTGAACTCAGTTTCCAAACTCCATTCTCGAAGAACCCGCTCTGGAATCTCCTCCCAAATGATGCTTTCCCTCAGACACCTCCCACAAGGGTCCACCTCCAGGGTTTCAAACTGTCCTGATGTTCCTTTCCTCTGGATCGCCACATGCATTCAAGCTTCCTTCTGTGCACTCCCTCAAATGTTCAGCTATGCCAACAGAACACTACTGCTTCACATGTTTGTAGTAAAGAGTTACAGATTTTCAGCTGTCTCCTTGGATATTCTAGCTCCTCGCAAGCCTGTTTTGCTTTAAGCCTGCTTTCTGCAGCTTTCTTCTCTTTAAATTTGGAGCCTTTCTCTGCTCCTCACCCTTAACTCCACTTAACAGGACCTTTTCCAGGCTCCTGTCCTTGTCCTTTGACTTAACTGTTCTCTTGACCTTTCCTGTTTCACTTCCCTGGATTTGGGGACTTTCTTCTTTAGTTTTTGAAACCTGCTCCTTACAACTCCCGCTTCTGTGTCCTGCTTCTCCTGGCAGCTGGCTTTAACTTTAGTTTGGGACTTGCTATCTGTCCCTCTCCTTTGCTGCTTCTGCTGGCCACTTCTTTCAACTTCAGAGCACACTGATCTCAAACTGTTTTCGGTTTCTCTGTCTGTGTGTGTATGAGGTCACCCCCTCTGGACCCCTGTTGCTAGGCAACAGCACAGTTTTTTTCTACCTTTGTTTTAACTCCCCTTCAAGAATCATAACACCTCATTAAAATGCAGGCATCTTTTAAAGTGAAACTAAAACTCAGGTTTCATCCTTTTAACCCACAAATACAGAAAGACAAATTAAACTTAAACTTAAAGATATACCTTATTCCTAACATACCCAAATACACAAATAACTTACTTAAACTATCTCTAATTCCTAACAATGAAAAGAGTTATAAAAATGCAACCTTTCTTCCTTGTACGAACACTAATGTTGTTAGTGTCTCATCTCAATCCATTTAGTTTCCCTTGATTTTTTTTTCACAGGAATCAATCATCTTTGCTGATGTTCCTTCATGGCCTCATCAGAGTCCTTCCGCAGGGTTGTGTGATAACACACGTGAGTACTGGGACTGAAGACCGAATTGCAGACATTTTGGGATGTGCTCTTGAGCAAGAGACTCTGGCCTTCAGAAACATCATCACTTCTGCTATCTCAGAAACTGAGAATGAGTTCACTGTGAGAGCCAAAACAGAGAGAAAACAGAACATTTTGCCTAGTACTCCCTTATTAGATAGTGAGGAAGGGATACAGGAGTACCGAGAGAAGTTTCAAATTGAACAAGAGCAAAGTACTTTGGGGATGCACCTGTCAATTACAGGTTTTCACTATAGAGAAATTACAAAGAAATTGACTGATATGCAACTAAACACTGATAGGTCTGCATGGAGACTCAGTAGATTCCACAGTTCAGTTTGTATTTAATAATTAAGGTCTAATTTCCAGGAATTCATCAGAGAAGCTAATTTGATTGGACAGAAAGAGATTCTTTCTTTGATCTTTCCCTTTTTTAACCTCCCTTGGCATGTCCGTATTAAAACACTTCGTACTGGCACCAAAGCAATTCTTACCCTTTTATGTGGACCTACAGATGTTGCAGAATACAGTACAAGTCAAATTCCTCTGTTTTGTTTCTGTTGGAAGAAAACTTAAAGTTTCAATGATTATCAAGAAAAAAAAACAGTTGTAGTATTTCAAATTGTATTCCAAAAATTAATACATTTGGAAGTTCCATAAATATCATTTGCATCAGTTATAAATTATATATGTAGCCATAATGTACTGCTGGTGTCTGTGTGTCTTTCTTTGTGTATTAGGCAAATAACACAGAACAAATGGCAGCTCCACACATTGCTGGGATCAGAATGTTATGCAACCCATGAGCCGGGAACAAATCTGCTGCCGTGTGGGCTTAACCATAGAGAGGAAAACACAACTGAGCATGGTTGGCATCATAATTCTTAGGCTATCCATTTAGTTTGAACTCCACCCACCTGAAAAGACTCTCCTCACGCTTCGAGGGATTACATTTACTGGCTAACTGTGTAGTCAAGGTCAGATTTGAAAAATGTTGTATGTCACCTTCCAGACTCGGTCCAACACCTTCTACACCCCGTCACCCACCAATTTCCCCACTATCACCAATATCACCATCCCTCTCCCCTCTGTCACCATTGAACTTCCCTGCAGTTACCCTGGACTCTATTATGACCCACTTCCATATGCATTTCCTCCCTTCAGAGTCAACACCCATTACTGTCCCCATGCCCACATTGACCCTGCAGCCCCTCCCCCCACTATTTTCCGAGCCACCTGCCTAGTGCCCATCTGTGAATCCCTCCGTGACCCCAACCAAGACCTTTCCCTACCAAAGCCTCACCCTGAACCTACCACCTTACTGCATTTCACTCCACCCCCCTCGCCCCTGACAGTGACTGTACCCTCCTATTACCAGTACCTTGAGTTTATTCTCCAGGACTCCACTGTTGACACCACCAACCCCACTCTCTAAGGCACTCTCCCCCTTCCTTCCCTGGATACTCTTTCCCCACCCAACACACACTTTCTCTCCAGCTTAGCCTGCTTCCCGTGTCCAGCTTTGGCGCAGCTTTTGCTACCGGCACTTGATATGAGTGAAGTTATGCACAGCCCCAAGAAGACAAAAGCGGCATCTATTGATCTCAAAATCATGGAAGAAATGAAGCTTGCCAGTTGTACACCACTTATATACAGACATAAAACTGATTGTTCTAAATTCTTACCGGTGGGGAACTTAATTTGAAGGGCCAACTTCATTCCAGTGAGGTGGCCTTTCAATAAGCATGCATGAGATGTTAACGCATGTAAATGGGGTTCCCAAACACCATTTATCGAGATGCTGAACCGCCTTTAACCCACATTGAAAGCTGGGGAATAAAATTCAAACAGTTTACCCCGTCTGCCATGATCCGTGCTGCTGGTGCAACTGGAAGATTCTGCACTTAGAAATAATACCAAGTTCACAATGCACAATGTGTCATCATTGCCCTCAACTTTTATGCCACAGAGACTTTGCAGATACCAACAGGGAATATCTCAGGAGTCTAACACTTTTGATGCATATCATTCCATTTGAGAAGGTAACCAAAACCAGATTTTGCTTATATAGCCTATGACATACAACTCAACCAGCAGCTGCAAAAGCAGCAATATTTTCTAGCTGCTGACTTCTCCGGTGCAGGGCATCATTGTCTGTACTCATGCAGTTTAAAAATAGCTACTATTCCATCAGGCATATCTCCTTGTTGGCAGTGACTACAATACAACACACACTCAGTCTTCCAGGGTTTGCAACTGCACCTCATCCAGATCCATGATGAGTTCTCTAAGTGCAAATGTTCTGCATCCATCTCAGTGCACAACCTGGGAGCTATCATTAAACTGAACAAATCAAAAGGAAGAAGTGTGAGTTTAGGCAATGCATAGTTGAGTTAGATAGTCTAGGAAAATCCCAGGATCAACCATTGGTCTATGCTGAGATAGTGTTGTCAGCTGTGCAATGTTAGCGGAATTGTAATGGTGTCCCATGCTGCAGTGATTCTTGCTGTAAGTCGATGCGTGAGCACTGGACAATAAAAGATTGGATCTAGTTCTTAACACTATAATGGAAAAACAAGACATCGATAACGTGAATGATAGCTACTTGTTTAAGGTACCAATGGTTCTGCATTATTATACTATTGAGGAACTGACACTTTCTAGAACAGATGACAATACCTGTAGATATAGCAAGCAAGATAAAAGCATATTGCTAAACCAGTGAAATTACCAGATATTGTAGTGGCTATAAAGCGCTACACAGGCATGGCTGGACTACAATATTCAGCTCTAGCCAGTGCATGCCCCTTCTGGTTGTGCGGACAAGGAATATTCTTGGTGTCAGGAGGAAGATCTGTGAAAAACAATGAGATGAGCTGAGACTTTTCAACTTCAAAATATTTTCCTCAAAGGGTACTTTACACATAGAGCAGAGATAGGAAAAACGCACTTGAAATAATGTTTTTAGATATGCTAGGCCAGCAATTTAATGGGGAAATGATCTAAGGTGTGCAGTGTAAGTTTAGGATAGACATCAGAAAGTAATTCTTCATGCAAAGGGTATCAATAAATGGAATAATAGTGTTCAACACAGGCTATTACGGCTGGTTGCAGTATTAGAGTAACAGTAGGTTAATAATCTGGAAAGTTGAAACTAAACAGATCAAAGGTTTGCTGAAAGAAGGCCCTAGCTTGTTTTTAATTATGGTGAGCACTGATTTGTCTAAATATGGGACAGCAATTTGTCATCCTTTGAGCATTCCCTAAGTGAACTGAAGCTGTCTACATTGCATCTGGGAGTTTTGACTTCCAAAACGTTCATAGCAGTCACGGGAGATACTTCCACTCCTCCTATGGCCTGACATAAGTGAAACTGTGATTGGTGTGCACTCAATGATAAACTAGAGTGGAGAGAAGTGTTGTTCCAGGACATGAGTCGTGTGAAACCATCAGCCTATAGCTGGTATTCCATATTGACCAGACGACTTTCTACCTTATCATGGAGAGAGAGACAAGTAATGCAATAAAATGTTGAATTCTACTAGACTTCCGCTAAGGTCACTATTTCTATGCAACTCAGTATGGCACAGAATCGGGAGTTAATCTGTACCAGTTGGCCAGACTTCAGCCACAACCACTCAAATCCTGCCCCGCCAGTGCTCTGTGACACACTCAATACTTTCTTGTCTCCTCCCTTACTGCAGTATATATAAGCCTGGGTGTTGGTCTCACTTGAGGATAGTGATAGTGTTCAGTTGTATATGATGCTCTTTGGAAGCAGCTGAGTTTTCCTTACTCTGTGAAGAGTGCAGATGATGCACCCTGAAACAGAAAGTCCACTTCAACAGAGAAACAATACTTCCAATATAAAAAAAAGTTTCCCATACAAGTTTTCTTTATGAAAGTACGTAATAAAAGAGAGAAAATAAATCTGAAATACACATTTTTCTATTTGGGTGCGATAATGTCATTGCATGCACCATTATGCCTTTGAGCACAATTATTATATATGGATATCTTAATGTAACATAATATGCAAATGATAGAGGAAATGACAAATATGACACTTCTAATGCAGTTCTCTTCTCCAATTTTCAAATTCCCAATACCTTTGAAACTTTGCTTCCTAAGCAAATCCTTCATGGGACATTAGATCCCAAGTCAATCCCCTCTCGCATCTTATACTGTAATTTCACTTCTGATACTTTGGTGCAGCCTTGCTAACATTTCTTCGGTTCAGCACAATGTTTTCTGCATATATTTTTTATAACTATAATTTCCTCAGTTATAGTGTATGCCTATATGGCCTGTGTTCCCACTTTATGGCAATACTTATGCATTGCCATTTGCTCCTCTTTAAATTGCATCCTTTCCCCCTAGATATCTGCCAGGGTCTTCATGTCACAGAGGCAGCAATGACAGTAACATATTGCAGTGTTTTCCATTTTGCATGTTGGCAGGATGGAACTCTCTATCAAAAATGTGCCTGTATCACACTATTACTGTCCACTTCTCTAATTTGGTTTTTCGCTTCTGCTGTTTAAACAGTTTACCATGATTTGTCCAATCCACAGTTTACTTTTTTTAAAAATTTGTAAGAGTCAAGTAGTTCATCAGCTGCTTCAAAAAGCAATACTGGGTCAGTATTACAGTTGTATCCTGATTGCTGCTGCTATTCTGTTGCTACTAAAATGTATGTACTTAAGGATACAACACCCTCTAATAGTTTCATTGATGTTTTATTTAAGGATGACATGACAAGATTTCATGTGTTAAAATGTTTACTGTATCAAAAGACTCAAAGCACTATTGGTTAAACACTATATTTGGAGGCAATTTATATGTTAAACCACAGAACAGAATAGCCTTCTTATTTTTAGCACAACTGAAATAACACACCACAGGTATACGTCGCACTGTCCTTTGCATAGAAATAGTAACCTTAATAGAAGTCTAGTAGAATTCAGCATCTTATTTAATTTAATTTTCCCAAAATCAGTCCAAAGTGATTCTTACCTCCCAAAGATTTACTTCTGTTCTTTTCCTTTATCAGCCTGGTAAATTCTAACCCCAGAACTGTCCTTCACAGTGAGAGTATTGCTGGAGATGCTTCCTATAGTGCAAGCTAGGCAAATCTTTGTTTTCACTCCTCATAAATTTGGTCTTTCCCAATCTGAGCGTGAGCTTTCCATCTGTGTTCCAGTCCAGTGAACCCTGGAGACTTTTGGCCTCTAGCTGCTCTCTTTCCTTGATTTTGGCATATTAACTCTGTCAATTTTCAGTGATACCTTCGAAACCCACCCCCTCTCAAAGCCACAGATGCCAGCTCACCAGGGGCAAGATCACTTCCCAGGCCTGCTGCAGAGAACTCAAGATGGCCCAGACTACCGATAAAGGCTGATGGCAATACACCAGGAAATGAACAAAAGAAATAGGAACAGGAGTAGGCCATTTGGTCCCCCAAGCCCGTCCTGCCATTCAATAAGATCATGGCTGATCCACTTTCCTGCCTGGCCCCCAGAACCCTTGACTCATATAGATCAAAAACCTGTCTAACTCAGCCTTGAATAATTTCAATGATTCAGACTCCACTGCTCTCTAAGGTCTTTTTTTCTGATAGATCAACAATAGTGGAGGATTTGGGAGAGGTGGCAGTGAGGTAGAGCTGGATGTTGTCAGTGCATATGCGAAAACTAACTCTATACTTTTGGATGATGTCACCAAGCAGCAGCATGTAGTTGAGAAATAGAAGGGAGCCAAGGATTGATCCTTGGGGGACATCAGAGGTAATGGTGCGGGAGCAGGAAGAGAAGCCATTGCCAGTGATGCTCTGGCTATGGTTAGATAGATCAGGATGATAGAGCAGTCCCATCGAGCTGGACGACATTGGCGAAATGTTGGAGGAGGATGGTGTGGCCAAATGTGTCAAAGGCTGCAGACAGGTTGAGAAGGACAAGGAGGAATAGTCTACCCCTGTCACAGTCACATAGGATGTCATTTGTGACTTTGACAAGAGCTGTTTTGGTATTTGGCAGGGGCAGAAGCTTGTTTGGAGGGATTTAACCATGGAGTTCCAGAAAAAATGGGCACAGATTTGGGAGGTTCAAGGAGAGGAAAGGGAGGTTGGAGATAGAATGGTAGTTTGCAAGCACAGTGGGATCAAGAGTTGGTTGTTTTAAGCAGAGGGGTAATGACAGATTTAAAGGAAACGGAGAGACAACACCTGAAGAGAGAAAGCCATTTACAACTTGATGTTACAGCCACGTGAGGAGGGGTAAAGCTGACTCCCCTGGTTTACCAAACCAAGGGAAGAATTTTCCCCCTGTTGGGGGGGAAGTGCAGGAGCGGGTGCACCGTCATTTTACGTGGGCGGGTCGATTAAGGCCCGCCCAGTGTGACGTCCGCCAGGAAGCTCCCTGTGTGGGCAGGGGAGGGTTTCCCTCAGCCAAGAGCGCACTCATCTCCCTGAGGCTAAGTGCTGCCAAATTTTTTAATGGTGAAGGTGCAAAAATAAAATTTCCGTGACATGTCCCCTCATGTGACACTGTCACATGAGTTGGGACATGTCCATAACTTTTATTGAAACCTTTAATAAAAATTTAAATACCCTCATGAAACCTCATCCCGCCTGCAGATGAGGTTTCATGCTTTCCCTGACGCCCGCCAGGGCTCCCAGCCTGCCCGCCAACCTTCAGGTTTGACAGGCAGGTCCATTAATTATATCAATTACTTTTTAAATGGCCTCATTAGGCCGTTGACAGGTCGGCGGGTGCACAGCTGATTTGGCTGTGCCTCAGCCAACCTGAAAATTGAAATGACGCAGGGTGACGTCGGGAGTTCCACCCGACATCATCCCGCGTAATTTTACGCTTCGGCGAGTGGACCCCGCCCACCGTTCGCCGACCTGAAGATCCTGACCCAAGTCTGATAGTAGCAAGGTTTATTGTGAATTTAGAGAGGGTGAAGATATTTACTCAATGTCTGTGCTTAACCATTTACACGCTGGTTGTAAAGAAACTAGTCTGGTAGGGTTTCTTGAGTTTAAAACAAATAGGGGTTTATTTTTATTGAGTTAAAAATCCACGCAGGCAAAAATATAAAAAATATTAAAAAGGTAAATCCGCACCTTGATGTTTACAACCCACATTCACAAACGCACAGGCATGCAAAATTAACAAGTTACGCTGTAGGTAGTTACTTTCTTAGCCAAATTAAAGTTCAATGCTGAAAGGTTAAAAAAAATTGAGTTTTATGTTTATGCATCCTTTGGTGCTATCTGTGGCTGAAGCAGATATTTTTCACGGTGGTCTTGAAAATTCAGTGGCGTTGAAACATGTAAAACTGCAATTGCAGGAGACAATTTATTTTTAAAACGTAATCTGTCTTTTCCAGAAGTCAATTATTTTTGCACCTGAGGTTCCTTTCGATGAAAAATTCTCTATCTCTGTGCTGGATGTTTTTAAACTGTAAGAGATAGTGCCATGAGGAAGCAGGGAAGGGGAGAATATTACTGCCCCACTCGCAGGTTTTTCCAACCTACTGGTTTAACAGCTTGCATGCTATATTCTAAAGATATTTCAAAAATGGTTACATGTGTCACATGACCTCTCTCTCTCCATAATGATTTCAGAAGGTATTTGTTTAGCTGATGACTGAACTGGCTGCTGCTATTGTTCCATGACCCATAATGTCCCAGCCATTAACTTCTGAATGATTCCTTATCCATCTTGATGAGTTAGGTAAAACACATTTCCATATAGCGATTGTCCCAGTAGACTTTCTGTCTCTGCTGGAAATGCAAACATGAGGCCCAGTGCAGTTTTCGTTAAATCCTTTTGAAGGAGTTCTTGACATCAGCTGGTGTGAAACTCCAGAGAAGGATGCTGTGGCATGTCTGAATTGTAATTCACATTGGAACTTCCCAGAAACTGGTCAACTTGCAATACAAGATGTCATGTGACTTGTGGCAGCCATCTTAAGTCAATGCCTTTGCTGGTGTTTTAAAAGTCCTTTTTAAATAGTTCAACATATGTTTGATCAACTGATGAAATTAAAGATTAATACCACTCATGCACAAGTCGCATCATCATGACAATCGGCTAACATGGAGGGTCAAGGGTAAAAGTTGACTGGTCAGAAGTTCAGTGGGAATAAGATTGAGGGGACAGGAGGTGGGTCTCATGGACAAGATGAGCTCAGACAGGGCATGAAGAGAGATGGAGAAAGAGAAAGATGCAAGTTCAGGGCTAGGGCAGGGGGGAGCATTAAAGGAAATTTGGCTCAGTGGGCTACTAGAAGGGAAGGATGCAACTATCGGCAGCTAATCAGATTGTCTGATCTTAGTGACAAAGAAATTTATGAGCTCCTCACACTTAATTTTGGAGGTGAGGGTGAAAAGGACAGGGAAGAATGGTTTAAGAAGACGGTTCACAGTAGGGAAAAGAAGCTGGGAGTTATCTTTATGTTCCAGGATGATCATGGAATGAGCAAGCAGTTTTGGCCTATAACAGCAGGACTTGGTAGTGTTTTAAGTGGTACAGCCAGATCTGGCAGTTATGTTCTGGTGGTTATCAGAAACTCAAGTCACAAGTTTGCGTCCAAGCCTTCCTGAGGATGTTAAAGAGAGGAGAGATAGCAAGAGACATTTACGAAAAGGAAGTGTGGGGTAAACAAATTAGATGACATGCAGAAAGTGATAGAACACAATAAAGAAACAGAAACAGTAGGATGTAAAAAGGAAGTATGAAAAATTCAGGGGCAAAAACAGTCAAAAGAGAGAAACAAAGGTGACAAGGGGACAGAAATAATTCACATGGGAGACAAGCAAGGAGAAAGCCACCATTTTTACTTTTGTCCATGAGCATCATAAGAAGTAATTACATATATATTAATTATGAATAGATGAGTTTGTTTAGCTTAACACATTCGTAATGTTAATCAGGCACTATTGTGATAGCATATTAAGAAATGAGAAGGCAATGCATTGCTCTTTCTGTGTAGCATTTAATAAATACATTTCATTGTTTCTTTATCAGCCAACAAGAACATACTTCAGTGTCTTACACACAAAAGGGTCGCAGATTCTCTCCAGAAACTATGTACAGGGATTGACTTACAACTCTGCACTTACAGAAAATCTGACACTGAAACATACATGGGTGAGAATTTAACTCATTCAAAACCCATCCACTGGCACAGAGTTAAAATCAGGCTCATTCTATATTATTCTATCATTCTCTTTCAGATGCCGACCAAATGTTTTGTGCAATTCCAGCATTTTCTGTTCTTGTTTCAGACTGCCAACATTTGCAGTTTTCTTTTTTTTTAACTTGCAAATGTCTCCATTTAATTTGATGGATATTTCTTGTTCAATTTCTAATCAATACGAGTCAGTGATTCAAATTTCCCCTTGAATTTTGGTTTTATCACTAATAGATACTTGGAACATCCCATGCATCCAAACTTCTTATCAGCTTGCATGTTTGAGTGTCATATTTGATCTCTGCAATTTTAGCATTTCAACTGTCCTCAGAAATAAATCAATGTTTGATGAAAGGGTGTAATGTATTCAGCAGTTAATTGAAGTCTGGTTCAAGATTCTCTTAAGGCACCCAACTAGCTATTCATTATATCCATGCTGATTCACCATCTGTGCTGAAACCCTGTGTTTTCTCTTTACTAATTGGGTTTTTGATGCTTGATATAATTTGTGTAACAATTCCTTTTCCAACTGTTTGCAATGGCACAGACCAAGACTGGGATAGACCTCAGGTCATTTCAATACAATAAGATAGGGAAATTAAATAATGTTATTTAAATTATGCACAGAGAAGTTTGAATCTTGTAATGTTATACAGAAGGTATTTTATTACCTAGACGGACTGTAATCATGACAGAACTTGTATATTATCTAGAATGTATAGCCAAGAAATCTTTTGTGTAAAGGGTATGGTGGTATTAAAAACAAGTTTTATATGGTGTATGTTGTCTTGGTTACTCAGTTGTAAGTTTACAATATATGACTTCTGTAAACAGGCAATTTAACAATGATGACTTGTATTTATATAGTACCTTTAGCATGGAAAAATGTCCCAAAAGTCTTCAGAGAGGCATAATGAAATATAAATGGATGCTGAGTCAAAGGAGGAGTTCTCAGGAGAGGTGACCAAAAGCTTGACTAAAAAGATATGTTTTACAGGGGAAAGGGAGGTCTAGATGTAGAGGACTTTATGGATAGAATTCCAGAGCATGAGGCCTAGACAGCTGTAGACAAAGGAAAAGAGAGATATACGTACAAAAGGCCAGAGTCAGTGGAACAGATGGATCTTGAATGATTGGAGGGATGGAGGAGATTTTAGAGATATGGAGGGATAAGGCCATGAAGGGATTTATACTCAGGGATGAGAATTTTTTAAAGATTAGGGACCAACATAGGTCACCAATGACAGGAGTGATAGGTGAGCAGGACTTGGTGCAAGATAAGATACAGACAGTAGAGTTTTTGACGAGTTTCAGTTTACAAAATGGGGTGAATGGGAGGTTAGCCAGAAGAGGATTGGAATAGTTGAGTATGAAGATTTAAAGCTATGGATGAGAATTTCAGCGACAGTGGAAGTGGGTAATATTATGGAGCTGGTGTACAAGTAATGTGAGATGGAGGAAGCATGTGATCAGAAGTTCAGGCTAGGATTGAATAGGGTGCTAAGGGTGGATTAACAGTCTGGATTAACATGAGGGAGTGGCAGGGAGTGTGGGTTGGGGGGAGATGAGACCAACAAGATCAGCCATGATCTTATTGAATGCTGGATCAGGCTCAAAGGGCTGATTGGCCTACTCCTGCTCCTAAATCCTAAGGTGGGTGGAAAAGGCAGCAAGGGTATGGAGTTTGCTACAGGGCAAAGACAATGAGCCCGATTTTAATTCTGTATAAGTGAATGGGTTTTGAGTGTGTTAAATTGTCACCCAATGTCTTTGGTGTTCTCAATGTTTAACTACAGCTAACTGTGGCTAATCTGAGAATGGATATTGGACAAATAATCAAACAACATAGAGGCAGTTAGGGAGAGGGGATTGGTCAAAGAAGATTATGGAAGTTGCTGTCAGTGTACATGTTGAAACTGAACCCCATGCCTTTGGATGATATTACCAAAGAATAACATGCAGATGAGAAAGGAGGGCATCATAAATAAATCCATGGGGGACTCCAGTAACAGTACAAATGGGAAGAGAAGCCATTGCTGGCGATGCTCTGGCTACATTTGCCCTGGTGACCACACTTTGGGAAGGAGCTGTGGGCTGCAGAGGAGTTTTACCAGAATAGTTCCAGGGATGAGGGATTTTAGGTTGGAGAAGCTCGGGTTGTTCTCCTTGGAGCAAAAGAGATTGAGGAGAAATTTGATAGACATGTACAAGATTGTGAGAAGCTTAGATAAGGTAGACAAAAAAAAAAGCTGCTCCCATTAGTTGATGGTACAAGGTCCAGGGGAAACAGATTTAAGGTTTTGGGCAAGAGATTCTGGAGGAATGTGATGAAGAACTTTTTTGTGCCAGGAGTGGTAATGACTCATTGCCTATGAGAATGGTGGAAGTAGAGACAATCATTGATTTCAAAAGTAATTTGTATGGGCACTTGAGGGGAACAAACTTCCAGAGCTACAGACATAGAGCGAAGGAATGCAACTGACTGGACTTCTGTACAAAAAAACCAGCTTGCATATGCTAACGAATGGCCTCCTGTGCTGTAATGACTTTATGGGCTGGATTTTATGGGGTGCTGCTGTCCCCACCCCACAGCTAAAAAGTCCATGATCCTGACAGCTGCCCCGCAGCAATTTAACGTTGGGAGCAGCATTAATTGCTTAAAGGCCACCCTTTTCTCAGGAGGAAGTCCTGCCTTGGTGAGCTGCTGGCCAATCAGGTATCCATGAGCTCTGTCATTCCAGTAGCACCACCTGGAAGCGGTGGCCACTGCTGGGACTACAGACAGTCCCACCGGGGAGACCACTTAAGTCTGGGGCCATGCAAATAAATTGAGAGGGAATTATGTTATATAAGTCATGACAGAGATTAAGAGAAACTTTTATGAAACTTCATTGTACAAAGGATTTAAATATGAGTTTAGGACTGAGGACAAAATTCATAAGCCTTGAGCAGAATTAGAGGTTAGAAAAATTCCCCTCCCCAGTTTGTACAGGACATTGGCAATGTGGAAAAGATACTTATTGCAGGTTGTTCATTTGCAGTACATTGAAGTCTTAGCTTAGTTAGATCGATGACCTTTGAGAAAGATTATACAGACACAATAGCTCTACTTAGTTATTTTTTTTCAGGTGAGGTTAGTGATCTTTTAGCAGGGGATGAAATGGTAGCAGTATCAATGCAGGAAGGCAGAGTTCCATGAGCATATAATCATACTTGAGCTCTGGATGGCATGGGCTGGGTGAGACAAATAACCTTTATTGTTCTGGACTTGATTATGTCCTTCTGTTCCACACCAGGGAGTGTTTTTTTTTTTGCCATTAAGCCACTGAGGAATCTCAAATGTTGTTTTAAATCACATGTAAAATCAATTATTGTTTTGCATTATTGACTGCCTGCATCTAATTTAGAGTTCAATCTGCATACAATACTATTATTTTCACCAAATATGTTCATAACTGTTAGCTTATGGTACATACGAACAATTATAATTATAACTAACATTTGGCAATAATGGAAGTATCTCTTAATTTCGCAGTAAAAAATTTACAGCTAAAATTAGAACTAAATTATTTCTCATTGATCTGAACGACAAATTTTCTCAACCAAAGTGAAGTTCAAATAGAGGGCATTACCTCACTATATTGTGCAGCATAACAATGAAAAGCGATAATATTGTGACAATTAATTAAACAGATTCACATCACGATGATTCATTAATAATATATTCCAGTATTCTGGATGTACATTTTTCTACAATTGTCTTTTCTTTGCAACACAGTGAGATTGGTACCACTCTATAATTATATTTACATGTGACAGTCTTGAACTATATTTACAATGGAATGCGTCACAAAATCTGTTTATTTTTTTCAATTTATAAATGGAGGCAAAGAAAACAAATGGTTGTTTAGCTGATATCATGCGGTATTGTATTTTTTTTTAAATTGCTGATTATTTTTAACTTTGCTAGTATGTCTCCATATCTGAAAGACAAATGAAATTTGATTTTGTAATATTTTCCCTCCGTACATAGATATGATTTTAACAACAGCCTGGTAACCCCTTCCTGTAAGAAGGCAGATGTTTCTCATCAATTATTGTATATGCAAACAGCAGAACAAGGATTGAAGATAGAGTATAGCATCTTCTCAAGACTGGGACTGTGCCCTGGATGTTGTCCAGCAGTTGGTGTTCCCTTATTTGATACCTCAAAAGGTCCATATTAATGAACTGTTCAAAGCTCCAATGGATACTGTAAATTTTTGGTTTGATGACTTGTGTGTCTGGACATCGATTGTTGTAAATTCATCGTGTTCCAATTTTGATTCATGGGGCTGAATTTTACCAGCCACCTGGGGACAGGCTGTGAGGCGGGTGGATGCCCGTGATATGGTGAGGGGAGGAGGGGGTGGAGTGCCCATTGTCTACCACTGCCATGCTAGCTTGCCAATAAAACAAGTTGGGGGTGGAGGGCCCTCCCAACCAGAGGCCAATTGAGTCACGTAAGTGGCCAGTTAAGGGCCTCCTCCCACCACCACCAGCATTTTTCCAGCAGTGGGTGGGCCCTCTGCCACGTGGGGAGACTGCCAAGTAAACACTGGCGGCCTCCCAGCGGACTTGTGGTGCTGCTTTCCTTGACCAAACTCCCCTCCTCCAACCTCTCCAGGGCTTGCCTGACTGTCCCTTGCGCGCCTAGGTCCCACTGGTAGGGAGGGCAGCATTCTTCCATGGCATCCTCTTCTTCCAGGTGCAGTCTGAGCAGTGGTCACAGCTCCTGGGGCGAGCAGCCATCTTTAGTAGGGATGCCCCAACTCTGCTCCCGCACCAACCCCCACCCCAACAGCAACCGAATATTTTTCTGTTATCTCAATCCCAAGCCAGTTGGTGAAGTATGAAACTAGACACTAAAACTTGATGATGGGTTTATTCACAGAATGCAGTATAACATATACCTGTTTCCTATCATTGCCAAGGGCTAGCTTAAGCCAAGCATCAAGAGCGGAAGGAGCACGTGGCAACCTGGGCACCTCACCCACTGTAGGTCGCGCATTGGACTCTTCAGTCACCTGAGAACTCATTTTTGGTGTGGAAGCAAGTCATCCTCAACCCCAAGGGACAGCCTAAGAAGAAGAAGCTTCCTATTTACTAACCCAGTACCCCAGCAGTTTCTCTTTGTATTCTGCTGAGCAATCAAATGAACAAATGTTCAACCCTTTGAAGGGGCATTGTAACAAAAACAAAACTACAAAGGAAACTTATCAAATTGAAATAAAGTTCCTGGGGTTGATGGTGCAGTTCAGCCCCTGCAGCACTTACTCATCATGGAAGGCCTCAAGTGTACCAGTGGTCTTACCCTAGCGGCGCGGATGAGATCATTTTCTGTGCTGCAGGGTGATCCTCCTTTGGACTCCATGGGCGCTGACCATTCTGGTGAACTCCCCCCCCAACCCCGCCATGCCGTCATGCTCAGTCGGACGGGGTTCCTGCAGCCATCCCCAGGGAAGAGGACTTTCCTGCACGTCCCTGGGGAAGAGGTCTTCCCTGTATGTCTTCGAGGAGATGCTCCAGGAATGCATCACTGAAGCGGGGAGCCACAGCTTGTTGCCTTCTCCTGCTTATACATCTTCCAGGGTCCTAGCGCTGATAATGAAGACCTGTACGGGTGCCTTTTAATTATGGTGCCCAGACATGACAGCGGGGCAGCTGACTTTCTGCCCGGTCCACCACGAGATTTGACGGAACTGCGCACGTGTATGGCCAATGAGGCAGGGAGTGAACAATTGTGCATAAAAGCCCGTTGTGTTCCGCAGCAGGAATCACTCCGGCTTCCAAATCCCACCACAGAACTGAGGGCGGGAGCGGGAGATTCTGCCTAACATTTCTGACTGTCACCTTGTATCAAAACTGGGATAAGTTAGAAAAGTAACACCGCCTCTCCTTGGCAGTGAGCGAGTCGGTGAGTAAGGTAGAAAGAAGGGTAGCCAGCAAAGCAGCGAGCAGGGTGGCGAGTGAGGCAGTGAAGGGTTGGGATAGGGCCGTGATCAGGAGGGAAAAGAAAATTCCTTGAAGAGCAGGTGAAAGGAGAATCCAGAGTCAGCAACCACCAGCTAGAAGAGCTGGCAAAAAGAGGACCTGGAAGAAGTCAGCAACACCTACAAGAATAGGTGAAAAGAGGACCCAGAAACAGATGGCAGCACCTAGAAGAGTGGACGAAAGCGGACCCGGAGACAGTCAACAGCATCTGGAAGAACAGGTGAAAAGCGGACCCGGAGACAGTCAGCAGCATCTGGAAGAACAGGTGAAAAGAGGACTGGGAGACAGTCAGCAGCATCTAGAGGAGTTATCCTATCCAGTCCAGTCTGTGGCTCCAGAGCACAGTGGCCATGTTCTGAGAGAAATCATGGTATGACATATCAAACAGTTAAGTGGATTGGTTGGTGAATGTTTTGCTCATTTATCTTCAAAACTAGTGTAATTTATTGTTAATTGCAAGGTTTTATTAGTTGTAGTAAAGTATACTAGCAGTAGTAAAGGTTGTTTGGAATAGCAGTGTTTATTAATTATAAATTAATTAACAACAATAAATTAATTAACACACAAGAAAGGTGAGGTTCCAACTGCAGAATGTGAAAGACCCTGAATATCATTGTGATTTAGGGCAAACAGGTCTGTAGTAAGAGTCTGTGGCTTGAAGAGCTTCAGCTCAATCATTAAGCTGGAGGCCGAGCTGCAGACACTGTCCTGCATCAAGGAAGGGAAAGTTACCCGGACGCTTTGTACCAGGAGGCAGTCACATCCCATAAGATAGGGTCTTCTGATTTAGTCAGTGGTCAAGGACAGGACGATGTGACTGTGAGTGAGGCAGGTTTGGGGAGGGACACAGACGGTAGAATTGGAGGAGCCTCAGCCTTTTCAATTGTTCAACAGGTTCACTGTTCTTGTTGCCTGTATGATGAAAGCTGGGGCTGCAGGATGGATGACCAAACTGACCATGGCATCATGGTACTGGAAGCCATTCATGCTGGGGGAGTTAATAGAAGTAGTCAGGTGGGTAGACACAATTCTCTGCAGCCAAGAGCGAGAGTCCAGATGGCGATGTTGCCTGACTGGTGCCAGGGTTTGGGACATCTGCTCTAGGCTGGAGAGCAACTTGCAGTGGGAGGGGGAGAATCCAGTGGCCTTGGTCCATGTAGGTACCGATGACATAGGTAGAACTATGAAAGAGGTTCTGTTGAGGGAGTATGAGCAACTAGGGGCTAAATTAACAAGCAGAACCTCAAAGGTAATAATCTCTGGATTACTATCTGAGCCACAAGCAAATTGGTGTAGGGTAAATCAGATTAGAGAGTTAAATGCATAGCTCAAAGGTTGATGTGGGAGAAAATGGGTTTTGATTCATGGGGCACTAGCACTAGTACTAGGGAAAGTGGGAGCTGTACCTGAACCGTGCTGGGACAAGTAGTGTCCTGGTGAGTCACATAACTAGGGTGGTAGAAATGGCTTCAAAATAAATAGTGGGAAGATATGATAAATTAAATAGAGGAGACAAGGCAAGAGAGCAAGGCAGCAATAAAGGAAATGCTGAACAGAGTGTAGCAGGAAGGGACAGAGTATAGAAACCTAAGAGTGCATCAGCAGTTAAGGCTAGAGATTACAAAAATAGTAAAAAGACAGAACTAAAGGCTCTGTTTCTGAATGCACGTAGCATTCGTAACAAAACAGATGAATTGACAGCACTCCCTATATTCTGCTTTTAGGACCTCGTCCCTTTTTTTTACCTATGTTGTATGTACCAATGTGCACCACGACCACTGGCTGTTCACCCTCCCCCTTCAGAATGTCCTGTAGCCGCTCTGAGACATCCTTGACCCTAGCACCAGGGAGGCAACATACCATCCTGGAGTCTCCTTTGCGGCCACAGAAACGCCTATCTATTCCCCTTACAATTGAATCCCCTATAACTATTGCATTCCCACACTTTTTACTCCTTGTCTGTGCAGCAGAGCCAACCGTGGTGCAACAAATTTGGCTGTTGCTGCATTCTCCTGAGAGGCCATTCCCCTCAATAGTGTCCAAAGCGGTATGTCTGTTTTGCAGGGGAATAGCCACAGGAGATTCCTGCACTGCCTGCCTAGCCCTCTTGCTCTGCCTGGTGGTCACCCATTCCCTTCCTGCCTGTGGACTCTTAACCTGTGGTGTGACCATCTCTCTATATGTGCTATCCACGATACTCTCCACCTCACGGATGCTCCACAGTGTCCCCAGCTGCCGCTCCAGCTCCGAAACCTAGGCTTCCAGGAGCTGCAGCTGGAGACACTTCATGCACATGTGCTGGCCCCGGGCACTGGAAATGTTCCCAGCTTTCCACATAGAGCAGGAGGAGCACACCACGGTTTTGAGCTCCCCTGCCATGACTTACCCTTTAAATTAAATTAAACCTTTTGGAAAATACTAATATCAAATAATATCAAATACTCTAGGGCCCTTCTTCCCTGCTCCTAGTTGTTACATCATATAGCCCTTACAAATGATGAACCACAAAATAGGATCTTAAAAACTATAAGTGATATAAGTAGTAAATACTTACACGACCATACTCACGGTGCTCAAAGGATCATCTCGTTCCCTCCTCACCGAACTCCCTCACTCACCAACTCCAACTTAAGCACTCTACTGCACCACAAAGCAGCACTCCAGTGCAGACAAAAGAAATACCAATCACATAATGGCAACGGAACCTCTGACTGTGGGAGGGAGAGATCATGTCGCAGTTGTCCAGAAAGAGATAGGAGGGCAAGTAGAAACTGTAGCTTGACTAGGCTATGCAATAGAACAAGGACTATGGAATAATCTAGAAACATTACCAGAATTAGAAGCCTTTATGATTGGGAACTTTTGGTGGTTGCAGACAAATTAGAAGAAAAATTAATGAGCGAGGCAAAACAAAAAGAGTTGGTTAGTTAGGTGGAATTTGGTGTCTACTCGAAAATGCCAGGTAGGGGATAGCTAGCCCTATCACACAGATGAATATGTAGGGAAAAATACTCATAGATGGGACAAATAAGACTGAAGTCAGATAAGGGTTTCGAAGAGAGACTTGGTGATCAAGATGTCACAGTGTATTCCCCACAGCAGGAAAAGTGATCTTGAAAATTTTCTTAGCTCTTTTAGCCACATATTCATGGGAATATAGGTCAAATGATATAAAAGCTGCATTTTTGCAGGGTGAAAAGTTTCAACAAGAGGTATTTTTGAAACCGCCTAAAGAAGTGATTGATGTAGAAGGGAAGCTGTGGGATTAAAATAACGTGTTTATGGATTGAATGATGCAACAGCACCACCCTTGTCAACAGGTTTGATAACAAAGTCAGTGTTGAACCTGAGAGAACAGAGTGTGGTAGGTTCAGAAGGAGGCAGGTTAGAGCGGTTGAGAGGAGCAGAAAAATTGAGATGGCTGATGTCATGTCGACAGTTTTCAATGAAAAGATCAAGAGCAGGTAAGGGGCTGGGAGAGGGGGTGGGGGGTGGGGGGGATCTGGGGGGCGGAGGGGGAATACTAGAGGTGGGTGAAAGGATCTGTTAAGCCCAGGGAGGAGTCCTGCCCAAAGAAGTGAGCACGGAGACAAAAGCAGCGGAAGAAGAGTTCAGCATCATGCCAAGCCTGAAATTCATTGAGGTGAGGGTGTAAGGATATAAAACTGTGTCCTTTGCTGAGTACTTAACATTCAGCATCAGACAGGGGCAGGTCAGATTACACAGCAAAGGCTGGGATTAGAAGACAGGATGGGGTCAGAGGGATGGGAAAAGGTGGAGAGTCCTGGATGGGTATTGGTATCAATAAGTTGTTGGAGCTCTCTACCATGGACGTCCAATCCCTCTAAACCTCCATCCCCCAACGGGATGGTCTGAGGGCTCTCCGCTTTTTCCTTAAACAGAGGTCCGGACAATCCCCATCAACTACTACTCTCCTCCGTCTGCCTGAACTTGTTCTCACACTGAACAATTTCTCCTTAAACCTGTCTCACTTCCTCCAAATGAAAGGTGTGGCTTTGAGTACCCACATGGGCTCCAGTTATGCCTGTCTGTTTATGGGGTATGTGGAACATTCCTTGTCCCAGTCCTACTCGGGCCCCCTCCCACAACTCTTTTCTCGGTACATCAAAATACTGTTTCGGTGCTGCTTCATGCTCTCATCTGAACCTGGAAAAATTGATCAATTTTGCATCCAATTTCCACCCCTCCATTACCTTCACATGGTCCATCTCTGACACTTCCCTTCCCTTCCCCTCTGTCTCAATTTCTGGTGATAGACTGTCCACCAATATCCATTACAAGCTCATGGCTCCTACAGCTCCTCACACCCTGCTTCCTGTAAGGACGCCATCACATTCTCTCAGTTCCTTCATCTCAGTTGCATCTGTTCTGATGATGCCACTTTCCAAAACAGCACCTCTGACATGTCCTCCTTCTTCCTTAACTGAGGTTTCCCATCCACTGTCGTTGTCAGGGCCCTCAACCGTGTCCGACCCATCTTCCACGCCTCTGCCCTCACACCTGCCTCTCCCTCCCAGAACCATGATAGGGTTCCCTTGTCCTCAATTTTCACCCCACCAGCCTCCGCATTCAAAGGATCATCCTCCGCCATTTCCGCCAACACCAGCATGATGCCACTTCCAAACACCTTTTCCCCTCACCCCGCCGCTGCGCCCCCCCCCCCCCCCACCCCCCGTCAGCATTCCTTAGGGACCATTCCCTCTGGGACACCCTGGTCCACTCTTCCATCACTCCCAGCACCTCATCCCCCTCCCACGGCACCTTCCCATGCAATCGCAGAAGGTGCAACACCTTTACCTCCTCCTACCTCACTGTCCAAAGGCCCAAACACTACTTTCAAGTGAAGCAGCATTTTAATTTGGTCTGCTGCATTTGCTGCTCCCAATGCGGTCTCCTCTATATTGGGGAGACCAAATGCAGACTGGGTGACCACTTTGCGGAGCACCTTCGGTCTGTCCGCAAGCATGACCCAGAGCATGACCCAGACCTTCCTGTCGCTTTCCATTCAACACTCCACCCTGCTCTCATGCCTCCATGTCCATCCTTGATTTGCTTCAATGTTCCAGTGAAGCCCAATGCAAACTGGAGGAACAGCACCTCATCTTCCAATTAGGCACTTTACAGCCTTCCAGACTTAACATTGAGCTCAACAACTTCAGACCAAGAACTCTCTCCTCTATTCTCACTTTTACCCACTTTTTTCAATATTCATTTTTATTTTTTTATTTTTATCCATTTATTTTTATTTTCATTTTTATTCATTTATTCATTGTTTTATCTCCACCTTTTATCCTATTTTCGATCTTTTTTCCCTACCACAGTCCCCTCCCCCCACCCCACCCGCACAAGGGCCATCTGTCATGTGTTCATGTTGTTCTTTTCAGAATGCTTACCCCTTGTTCTGCCATTATCAAACTCTGTTTTCTTACCTTTATGCCACTATCAGCACTTCCTTTAGCACTTACCACTACCATTAACACCCCCTTTGTCCTTATGTTCATGACATCTTTGTCAATCTCTCCTTTGCCTCCACCCATTGCTGGCCTTCTATCCAGCTTCACCTGCTCCATCCTCCTTAAACAGTATAAATTTCATCACGTTTTTACATCTCTTTAGCTCTGAAGAAGAATCATACGGACTCAAAATGTTAACTTTGTTTATCTCTCCACAGATGCTGTTAGACCTGCTGAATTTTTCCAGCATATTCTGTTTTTGTTTCAGATTTCCAGCATTCACAGTATTTTGCTTTTATCCTAAAAAATTTACAATAGCAGTTTGCGTGGTGACCAGGAAGGAACGTTAATTGGACAGCAGATAAGTGGGAATGGTTTCAAGTGAGCAGAAGGTGGACCTCATGAGCGAGATGAGCTCAGAGAGATTCCGATATGCTTTCTGTAGATGGATAAAAACCTTCTGGTGTACGACAGATCATTTTTTATTACATGATTGCCCGATTCATCCTGCAGGCAGGGGATCTATCATCAAGACCAGGTAATACATTTGTAATCTGGACACACATTTCCCAGTAGCTTACAAAGTGCCAGATTGATGGAAGCTTGTGTATCATGGCTCTCCAGCTTGTTTAATTCATGACATTTAAAGCTGCAATAGCTGAAAATACTTTGCAGCAAATTATTGAAACTGTTCCTGTGAAGGCTTCACTAAACACTGGACTATTGATGCAATTGCTTTTTTTGTTCAAGTCAGTTGTAGTATTATTTTAAAGAATGAAAGCCTTTGAGTGCTATACGGGGCACAATAGGCATTATTTTGACTGTGACCAATAGTGTAAAATGGGCGGTATTGGCTCTGTCATCTATTAGACATCACTCGTGACTTTTGTTTTTGAATGGAGGGATGCAGCCATAGTAGGGAAAGAAGAGAAAGCTCATGGCAAATTTAAAAATTGGCTAAATATCCAAGATGATGGACTGGTAAAATGAGGTGAAATGATGGTAAGAATGAAAATGCAGTGCCAGGTCCCATAGTAGATCTGGAAATGACTCTGACATTAGGAAACAATCACATTTTCTGGTATTGTAAATTGCTTCCTCTTTTGGGGAATTGTCTCCCTCCCTTTCAAAACCATCATCATCACCTCCTTCCTCAAAAAGTAACCATTGGCCCATCTATCCTTGCTAACTTTCACCCCATTTCCACACTTATTCCTGTCCAAAGTCATTGAATATGCTGTCACTTCTACAAATGGGTGCCCATCTCCCACATTTCCCTGTTAGACCCTCTCCCATCAAGTTTCTGCCCCTCCCATAGTACTGACTAAACAATGTCACAAATGACACTCTCTGTGACAATTGCATGGTATAAAAGCCCTCCTCAACTTCTAATGGTCTCCGTTTTGTACATTGGAGAAGGTAGAAAAATGATGTAAAAGGATAATACCAGAAATAAGAGGTTATAACTATCAGGAAGACTGCACAGACAGGGGCACTTTCCTCTAGTTCGGCAGGCGCGCACTGGAGGTGGCTGTGTGCCCGCCAAACTGTCAAAGGCCTGTTAAGGCCATTATTAAACAAATTAAACTAATTCTCAATGCTGCTCATCCAACCATAAGGTTGGCAGGCAAGCAAAGAGCCCGAGCGGACTTCACGTTTTTCATGAAACCTCAACCAGGGGCGGGATGAGGTTTCATGAAGGTTTTAATAAATTAATAAATAAACCCAGCTCATGTTACACTGTCACATGGCGGGACATGTGTAAATGATTTTTAACTTTCTTTATTAAAAATGCACAATATGAACTTATTCTCCCTGAGGCAGCTCCGTGCTTCAGGAAGATTTCTGCGTGCAGGCCCTGACTCTACCTCCTCTCCCCACCCACACAGGTAGCGCTGAGCGACCTCCCAACCAGCCCGCCTGACAGGGAGAAAATTCCCCCCATCAGGTCTGGCAGCATTCATGGAGAGAGAAAAACAGAGTTAACGATTCGAGTCCATATGGTCCTTCTTCAGTAAGGTGGAGTAGGATGGTGGTGGATGAAGATTGATTGAAACTCAGTTCATGGAAGGAATGGAGAGCCCTCAGGCTGCAAGGGGTCCGTGGGTAATGATGTAGAGAGATTGTATGTCCATGATAAAAGGGAGATAGTTAGGTCCAGGAAATTAAAACTGTTAAAGTGGTGGAAGGTGTTGTAAGAGTCATAGATGTAGGTAGGATAATACTGAACAGGAGGAGAAAAAATTAGACCTGAGATTGGAAGAAATCAGTTCAGTAAGTCAGGAGTAGGCTGAAACGATGCATCTGCCAGAGAAGTCCTGTTTGTGGATCTTGAGAAGGATGTATGTGTGGGCTGTTCGGGGTTGGGGGACTATGAGGTTGTAGCCCTGGGTGGAAGATCTCCATAGGAAATGAGGTCAGTGAAAGTCTGGGAAATGGTAGGTTGATGCTCGTTGGTGGGGGTCATGATTCAAGGGGAGGGAGGAAGAGGTGTTGTAAGTTTGTGTTTAGCCTCCACAAGGGAGAGGGCAGTTTCCCAAGCAATAATAGCACCACCCTTGTCAGCAGATTTAATGACAGTATCAGGGATGAGAGAATGCCATGCTGTAAATTCAGAGTGGGTGATTTAGAATGAATAATGGAATTAAAAAATTGAGACTTGTGTCACACCAGCAGTTCGCAGTGGAAAGATCTAGAAAGATTAGGGAGCCAGAGGAACAAGAACTCCGAAGATGGAAGCAATAGGTCCACTGTTTGGGTGGAAAAGACTCCTGGCTGAAGAAGTGGGCACAGAGGTGAAAGCAATGGAAGAAATGCTCAATGTCATGCTTTTGTAAAATTATTATTTCATGGGATGTGAGCATCACTGGCAAGGCCAGCATTCATTGCCCATTACTAATTGCCCCAGAACTGAGTGACTTTCAGCCATTTCAGAGGGCAGGTAAGACTCAACCATACTGTTGTGGTTCTGGAGTCATGTGTAGGCCAGGCCATATAAGGATTGTAGATTTCTTTCCCCAAAGGATATTAATGAACCAATTGGGGTTTTACAGCAATCAATGAGAGTTCCATGGTCACTATTATTGAGGCTAGCTTTCAATTCCAGATTTCTTATTAATTGGATTTAAATTCCACTCACTGCCATGGTTTGATTTGAACCAATTGTCCCCAGAGCATTAACCTAGGCTTCTGGATTACTAGTCTAGTGACATTACCACTGGGCCACCGCCTCCCTCTGAATTAATTGAGGTGGGCATGTAAGGAAATGAAGCTGATGCTTTTGCTGAGGATTAATCAGCCAATTTTGTAGAGGGAAATTCAGAGGGGATAGCGTAAACATGGCAATGAGGTGAGAGTGGAAGGGAGAATGGAATCAGAGGAAAACAAGAGGGAAGAAAGATCTGAAGGGATGGGGGGATGGATGGGGGTGGGGTAGAATTGGCTGAAATCTGTGGTTCTTGACACCAAATAGAAGAAAAGCCTGAAGCAACTTTGTTTCTCCCTCCACACGTGCTGTCTGACCTGTAGAGTATCTCCAACATTTCTGTTTTCATTTTAATTGCAATGTGATTTTAGATTTCTAGTATCCAAAGAATTTTGTTTTTGTCATAACGATCTAGTCGATAGAAATTCATGGTTTGGATCAGGGTTTAATACAATGTATAACTAAATACAACGCCCAAGGCTCAAGCACTAATAATATACTCAGGTTGAGTTTTCTGCTGGCTAGCTAAAAATTATATCTAGGGGAAGATTCCCTCTCTTAACTATCATTAGTGAAAAAAAAAGGCCTCCTGTGGTTGCGGGCAGTACCAACAGTTATTTCCGATGTGGCATGTGTGGGGTACCATGTTGGGAAAGGCACCCTGCTTATGCTAGAAGGAGCTGAAGTGGTGCTATCATGACATCACACAGCCCGTTGCCCAAATTTCAACCATGGGGGTTCATTCAATGGATTCACTTGTTGCTCGCGAAAGATCAAGTGTTCAGCTGCAAGAGGGACACAGCTCTCATGTTACTTAAAGGACCAGGTATCCAATTTGCAGGTAAGGTCTGTTAGAATAACTCCTGCTATTGCAAAGTCTTTGAAAGTACTCTAGAGTGTTTTTGGGGGTGTTGTGATGAATTCATGGATTTTGCAGGAGTGGTGCTGCATTGACACAGGGAGGAGAGAGGATTTGGTGACCAATCCAAACAGTGGCTGCAACAGGTATGAGATCATCAGTCATAGTGCCTTTGTTCAGAATGATATGGAGATGGAACAGAGGCTGTGGAGAGGGCAAGCTCAGTAAAATCCCTTCTGCCATGTTGGAGCCAGACTCCTCTATCCGTCTCAGTGTACATCCTCATTCAGCATTCTCCCGCAGGCCACAAAATTGAGGTCTCATCTGATCCCCCTGTAGCAGAATTCATCTGCAGCCTCACCCTCCAGCAAGCTGACAAATGACCCATCCTTGCCCCCTGACCTGGCTGAGCTGGAGGTTGCGAGTGTCAGATCAAGTGATGGGTCCTGTTTATCAGTGCTATGCCTGAGCAGGTAGCAGTCCTTGAGTGTCTGAAAGCAGGAACTCAGAAGGAGAAGACTGGGATGAGGGAAGGTGGAATGAGGTGGAGAGCAAGAGGTCCATGGTCACACCATCAGCAGCTTGTTCATCATAGCAGGATGAGGATGAGCTTGAAGCTGAGAAGGGGCATAAGGCAGGAGCATACATCATCCTCAGTGTTCTCAGTACTGCTGGATGCCAAGGGCTCTGCTACAGCCAATACCACGATCCAGAGAACAAACAGCTCCATGGGACTCAATAGATGCAGAAGCCCTTGGCTCCTGCCAGTTCTGTTCTACTTCCTTTTATTGTGTGTCCTGCAAGGAGTGGGCAGAATGTCATTGATTATTTTTGCAGTGTGCTTGGATGATGTGCTTACCATTTCTGAATAGCTGGAGGTGTGTCGAGGCAGCAAGAGATGGGTGCGAGACTGGCAGCATTGGTAGATATGTGAGGGTAAGGTGGAGTATCTGAAGGTTAGGCATGAATTGTGAGTGCAAGGGACTGGTACTCGGTGAGTGATGGAGGTGTGATGCATTGAGTAGCATGAAAGATTGTTGGTGTGGTGGGTAGGAGATGTTATGTTTTTATACCTTTGCAATTGCCTTTATCTAAGCTTAGGACACTAGTTTCAAACCTAAGTTGTTAGGCTGAGAAACTTGGTTCTGAAACTGGTGTCTTAAATTTAAATAAAGGCAATTGCAAAGATATGAAGACAGGGTTAGCTAAAGTGGACTGGGAAATGGACGAGGACAGTAGATAAGCAGTGGCAGACATTTAAGGAGAAATTTCATAACTCTCAACAAAGATATTCCATTGAGAAAGAAAGACTCCACAAGAAGGATGAACTGTGACTAAAAAAGGAAGTTAAAGATGGTATCAAATTGAAAGAAAGGGCATACGATTCTGTGAAGATGCATAGTAGACCAGGAGACATAGCTTTGTCTGGGAGTAGGAAAACCTGGTCTGTGTACCTTTGTGGCTCACATACTACACACTAGACCCATGACTTCACGCATCATTTTTATGTGAACCTCACCCCTTAGCCCCCACTCACCTCCCATGCCACCTCTATGGCCCATGTATCCTCCATACCACCTCAGATTAGCCATGCCACTCCATGTCCTCTCTAAGCTCCCCAGGTATCCTCCATGCCCTTTCAGATCACCCATGCCATCCCGTGATAGGCCTATTCCCCCCAAGTATCCTCCTTAGCCATTTACCCAGTATACACCATATGAATTCCTCAGGAGCCATCCAATAGTAATGGGAATTATTTTAAAATGATTGGAAAAACATTGAACCCCTAACAATCTAAGAAAACTGTGAGTGTAAACACATGGATAAAAAATCCAAGGGGAAAAAAACTTGAATCCATAAAGTGCCTATTAGGTGTATA
Source organism: Cetorhinus maximus (assembly GCF_964194155.1). NCBI lineage: Eukaryota > Metazoa > Chordata > Chondrichthyes > Lamniformes > Cetorhinidae > Cetorhinus > Cetorhinus maximus. Next base: position 10,302,124 of record NC_135894.1, on the reverse strand, counting down.
ACAAACAAGAGACCACGTCAAAGACGTTTTCTGTCATTATAGGCTGGTAAAGTTTTCAACAGTGCTAAGACCACCTACTGACTGAAGCTTTTGATACTGTGCCAAACATTCATAATGGAGCAGCTGTCATTACAGCTTCCAGCTCCATTGACAGATCAAATGTCAAATCCCATTTCCATTTCAAATCAGTATGCCTGTTAATCGCGGTGCAGGTGCAGAGCATTTTTTTTTACCTTCAGAAGCAGTTTTGTTTTAAAACAGCCAGATCTGGCAGCCCAATTAAATCAGAGCACAAAAACATGACAGCAGAGGATTTTTTTTGTTGCATTTTTCACTGCATTATGGTGCTTTCTCACTTGGAAAAGTACTGTAATGCATGTGAAAAATGATTCACTTCTGGTCAACGTAAGGGTTAAGTCACCTTTTAAGATCCCTACGCTGAATCACTATTATAAACACATACAGCACCTATAGTGACAGTTGAAGACGTGGAGACGATTTACACTTACTGTTCTGAATGTTCCAAACTCCTCTATTTTCTTCACTAACTCTCAAACCTGGGGTGCTTTTAATGGGCTTCCAAAACCCTTCCGATGAAAACAGCGTGCGGGAGGAGATTTGATTTTCAACCCCCCATTTAAAATAGGGGGCCTCAGCGGAAGAGGATGTTTGTTTTGTACTCTAGGCATTCCCGAACCACTAAAAAGCCAGAGGAAAATGGTGCAGGGTCAGGAATGCAGAGGAAAATTGAATTTCCTGTTTAAAAAAAACTGTGTTGCCATTTGTGCACCGAAATGTACCTTCACCCTCAGACAGAAATTTGGCCCCCGAAGATTGGGAAAATTTTAGAAACAAGCAAATGATGGCGAAAAAAACCAATAGAAGGAGAAACTAGAATATGGGAGAAAAAAATATAAAAAACAAGTATAAAGAGCTTCTACAAGTATTTAAAAAGGAGGGGAATAGCCACAGTAAACATAAATCCCTTAGAGGATGAGACTGGTGAATTAATAACGGAAACTAGGAATGGCAGAGATATTGAGCAAGTATTTTGTATCCATCTTCACACGAGAAAACACTAAAAACATCCCAATAATAGTTGAATATCAAGGGGCAAAATGGGTGGAGGATCTTAAAAATATCAGTATTACTAGATAAAAAGTACTATGAAAACTAATAGGACTAAAGGTTTCCAAGTCCCCTGAAGCTGATGGCCTGTATCCTCAGGTGTAAAAGACATGACTGCAGAGATAGTGGATGCATTGGTTGTAATCTTCCAAAAATTCTCTAGATTCTGGAAAGGTCCGAGCAGATTAGAAAACTACAAATGTAATGCCCCTATTCAAAAAAGGGGAGTGACAGAAAGCAGGAAACTGTAGGCCAGTTAGACTGACATCTATCATTGGGAAAATGCTGAAATCCATTATTAAGGAAGTAACAGCAGGACATTTAGAAAATCATAATAAAATCAAGAAGAGTCAACATGATTTTAATGAAAGAATAATCATGTTTGGCAAATGTATAGGAGTTCTTTGAGGATGTAAGAAGCAGGGTGGGTAAAAGGAAACCAGTCGATGTAGGATTTCCAAAAGGCATTCAGTAAGGTACTATTTAAAAGTTTAAGACACAGGATAAGAGCTTATGGTGTTGGGGGTGATATTTTGCATGGATAATGAATTTACCAACTAACAGGAAACAGAGTCGGGACAAATGGGTCATTTTCAGATTGGCAAACTACAGCTAGTGGAGAGCCACAGGAATAAGTGCTGGGGTCTCAGCTATTTACAATCTATATGAATGACTTGGATGAAGGGACAGAGTGTATTGTAGCTAAATTTGCTGATGATACAAAGGTGGGTGGGAATGCAAGCTGTGACAAGGACACAAACGGTGTACAAAGGGATATAGATAGGTTAAGAGAGTGGGAAAAAATTTGGCAGATGGAGTATAATCTTGGAAAATGTGAGGATATTTACTTTGATAGGAAGAATAGAAAATCGAAGATTTTATTTAAACGGAGGGAGAATACAGAATGCTGCAGTCCAGGGGGATCTGTGTGACTTCTTACATGAGTCACAAAATGTTAGCAGGCAGATACAGCAAGTAATTAAGAAGGCAAATGGAATGATGACCTTTATTGCAAGGGGATGGAGCATAAAAGTCAGGAAGCCTTGCTACAAGAGGACGTTGGTGATACTACACCTAGTGTACTGTGTACGGTTTTGGCCTCCCTATTTAAGGAGAAATAAACTTGCTTTGGAGGCAGTTCAGAGAAGGCTCACTAGGTTGATTCCTGGGATGAAGGGGTTATTTTATGAGGAAAGGATGGGCAGGTTTGGCCTATATTCATTAGAGTTTAGAAGAATGCGAAGTGATCTTATTGAAACATATAAGATTATGAGGAGGCTTGAAAAGGTAGATGTTGAGAGGATGTTTACCCTCCACAGGGAATCTAGAACTGTAGGGTACAGCTTCAGGATAAGGAGCCTCCCATTTAAGACAGAGATGAGGAGGAATTTTTTCTCTCAGAGAAACATTAATCTCTTTGGAATTCTCTACTCCAGAGAGTAGTGGAGGCTGGTTCGTTGAACATATTCAAGGCTGAATTAGACAGCTTTTGTCTAATTCAATCTATGAGATAGTTGAGGGTAATGGGAGCGGGCAGGAAAGTGGATTTGAGGCCCCGATCAGAACAGCCACAATCTTATTGAATGGCAGAGCAGGCTCATGGTGTCGGATCTCCTATTTCTCATATTGTTTTGTGAAGATGCATTCATTGATATTGACCACCATACGTGAGGTAGACCTCTTGCGGCACTACTGCCAGGTCCTCGGGGCCAGACATGGGGAATTGACCTCCCTGATCACTTGTTCCCTCGAGTATAGTCCTTGAGGGCCTCCTGATCCTCTACGGAACCCTGACATCTCTTTGCTTATCCTCCTCCACCACTAAGGTCTCCAGTGACGCACCCTTGAGCTTGGAGCCCCTCTCTGTCCTGGTGTCCCATTTTCCTTGTTTACATTTGCGGCAATAGTATTCAGCGGCAGCTGCCTGACATCCAGTGCAACCTCCCTTTAAAAGGGACAGACTGCTTTAAGGCCCAAAATTTGGCTGCACTACATGCTACGAGCACGTGTTGCTTGTCCCTGAGTTGAGTACAGAGGCCATATGGGAGATGTTCACCCTATACTACAATCAGGTAAGTGAGGTGGTGGCATGTAATTTGTGTGCTGCTTACCTTCACTTTGAAGGGGTTGGGCAGGTCACAGATCGCATCGGCTGTGCCCAAAGAATGACACAAACCATTTTTTAGACCTAAGAGTTTTATGAATGTTAAGTGATTATTTCTTTCATATTAAAATCCTACTTCAGAAAACTTCCTAAAGCAGTTCACGTTTATTCAATTTTATTTCGACAGTCAAAATAAAGCAGAAATGTGTTTGTTTGAAAAATTAACCAGAGGGTATGTTTCTCATCGCAGCAAGCTTTTAAAAAATGTTAGGAATTGTGAATTTGAAGTCTGGTGAAATATTTATTCAAGAGAGAGTTTGGCTGGCTTTCAATGTGATAAAATAGTTCCCTTATTCAGCAGCTGTGGTTCCATAACACATTAAATTAGTAAATTTGCCCATGGCTTAGAGTCTTGCAATTTATTCCCTAGTCACTGAAAACGGGTCCTAACCATAAGAAAACCAGTATGTCCTTAGTAACAGTCATAATCCATAAAAACTCAACAGCAAAATAATTTTGCTGTTAGGTTAGAGTAAGATAAATACCCTTTTTTTAAAACAGGGTATACTATATGCTAAATGTTAAATAATATAACAAATAATTTAAGCCTACAGTAACTCCTATTTTACTTCACTGAGTCTGTAAAATAGTGTGAAGAATAGGCATGAGCGTATACCTGTGCCAAATGTGCAAGCAAATTAATTTTTATAATAAGTTTGTAAAACATTTCCTCTTAAATGCCTGTTGGCCTGACTTTGCTAGTGCTGCTTCATCACCAGAAGTGGTAGCCACACTAGGTAAATGTGGTCAGTACTCACTACAATTTTTTGTTCATCCTAATGACCTGGTTTGAAATTGGCAATTCACCATGTGTGGAACATCTGGGAGAAGGTCTTACATCCTACCATTTCATGTTGAGGTAAATAAATTACAGGAGCTGAAGGAGGTTTAGCAATAAGACATGACAGTATTAGAAGTGGCCAGAACAAAAGGTTCACTTACTATTTTGCAGAGAGCAAGGCATGTAATATTTGTCCCAGGAATTAGTCAAGTGAAGCTTCTCCGAACAGCTTCTAATACATTTATATCCTTCTTAAGTAAAGAGACCAAAATTGTACACAGCATTCCAAATGCAGTCTCACTAAGGCCCTATACGGCTGTACAAACAGTTCCCTACTTTTATACTCTGTTCCCCTTGCATTCAACATCAACTTTCCATTTGCCTTCCTAATCACTTGCTGTAACAGCATTCTAACTTTTTGCAGTCTCTCTCCACTTAAGCAATATATTGCTTTTCTATTCTTTCTGCCAATTTCTTAACCTATCTAAATACCTTTGTGTTTCTCCTCAGGTCCTCCAAACAACTTACTTTCCTACCTTTGTGTCATCAGTGAGGTCCCTTCATCTAAGTAATTATGTTATTTTTATTCTGTATGTAGGCATTGCATTTATTATCCATTCCCTCATTACCCTAGCTCAGGGGGCATTTAAGAGTCAACCACATTGCTGTGGGTCTGGAGTCACATGTAGGCTAGACCAGGTAAGTACAGCAGATTTCCTTCCCTAAAGGGCATTAGTGAATCAGATGGGATGGGTTTGTTCAACAGTCAACAATGGTTTCATGATCATCATTAGACTTTAAATTCCAGGTTTTCATTGAATTCAAATTCCACCAGTTGCCAGGGCAGGATTTGAACACTGGTCCCCAGAACATTATCCTGGGTCTCTGGATTACTAGTCCAGTAACAATACCACTATGCTATCACCACCCCTTAATATAGATAAGAAATAGGTAAGGCCCCAGCACTGATCCCTCTGGCACTCCAATAGTTATAGCTTGCCAACCTGAAAATGACCCATTTATCCATGTTCTCTGCTTCTTGCTAGCTAACCAATACTCCATCCATGCTAATATGTTACCACTTACACCATGAACTCTTATTTTGTGAAGTAACCTTTAATGTGGCACCTTATTGAATACCTTTTGGAAATCCAAGTACACCACGGGCAGAATTTTACAACAACAGGATTTTATGTTCCCGCTGTCGTCAGTGGGATTTATAATGTCTCGCTGCATTTTACGGCCTTGTCCCCACCGAAACAGGGCCATAAAATTCTGCCCCACATCTACAGGTTCCCCTTTATGCAGCTTGCTTGTTACTTCCTCAAGGAACTCTAATAAATTAGTCGACACAATTTCCCTTTCACAAAAAAATGTTGACTCTGCCTAATTGTATTATGATTTTCTAAATGTATTGCTATTACCTCCTTAATAATGGATTCTAGCATTTTCGCCATGACAACTGCTATGTTAACTGGCCTTTGGTTTCTTGCGTATTGTCCCCCTCCTTTCTTGAATATGGGTGTCACATTTGCAATTTTCCAATCCTCAGGGACCTTTCCAAAAACTAGAGAATTTTGAAAGATCACAATGAATGCATCTACTATCTCTGCAGTCACTGCTTTTAAGACCCTAGGATGCAGACCATCTGGTCTAGGGGATTTTTCAGCCTTTAGTTCTAACAGTTTTCCCAGTACCTTTCCTCAGTGATTGTGATTGTTTTAAGTTCCTTCCTCCCTTTTAACTCTTGATTTTTAAGTAATCTTGGGATGTCTCCTCACGTTCACCACCCCGCCCCCCCCACCTTTCCCTTGTCCAACATGCCCCCAACCTCCCCTCACCAGGGCCTGCCAAACCAGCCCTAGCGAGGTCCTGGGCTTACCTAGGTTTGGGGCAGCCACGGGCCAGGATTTTCCCCTCATCAGGCAGGCTCAGCGCGGCCGGACTGGAGCAGATGGGAAGCCGACCACCACCCGCGATCAGGGCCGGACCGCGGTTTCATGCTGGCGGGCCAATTATGGCCTGCCCAGCATGAAACACGTGCTTCAGCGCTTAGCGCTGTCTGCATAGGTGGAGGGGTGGCGGCGGGGGGGGGGCGGTGCTGAAGGTGAGGAGGGCATGAGAGCAAGTTCGCACAGAACTGCCTCAGGGAGCCGAAGATATAAAAAATAATAACTTTAAGGTGTTAAAAAACATGTCCCCTCATGACTCTGTCACATGAGCAGGGGCATGTCATTAATGAAAAATTAAAGTTTTTATTTTATTTTTTAATAGGGGTTGGAAACCTGATCCCGACCGTGGATGAGGTTTCCTAAAAATGCAAAGGCCGCTTGGCCTTTTCGCCTGCCCGACAACCATAAGGTTGGACGGGCAGCAAAAAAATTGATTTCATTTACACTTTTAATGGCCTTAATAGGCCTTTTAACAGTCAGCAGGTGGCTGCCGACCGAAATATCATGCGAGCGCGCAATGACATCGAGATGCTCGCCCGACGTCATCATGTGTCATTTTACGCTTGAGCGGGTTGGGCTTGTGCCCGCCCACTCATTGAAAAATTCTGCCCGTGGTTCCTCTTCCTCCTGCAATACCAGCAGTGGCCACCAATTCTGGTGTGGTGTGGGGCTGCTGTCCTCCGATTGGTTGGCAGTTCTATGAGGGGGGAATGTCCTCCTGGAGACAGACAGAAGTCCCACCTCATATTAATTAAAGGGTCTTTGCCCAAAAAAGTTAAACGTGATGAGCCAGCCAAGTGAAGTCAGGCTCACCCCCAAAATTTATGCTGAGGTGAGGGGAGACTGCCCTCAGTGTAAGTTCCAGCCCAAAGAATTAGTATTGGAAAAATTAAATGGTAAAAATCTCCTGGATCTGACAATCTGTATCCTTGGGTTTGAAAAGATGTAGCTGCAGAGATAATGGTGTTTGGTTTTGAACTTCCAGAATTCTTTAGATTCTAGAGCAGTTCCCAAGAATGTAGCAAATATAATCCTGCTATTTAAGAAAGAAGGAAGACAGAAAATGGAATCTATAGGCCAGTTAGTCTAACATCAGTAGTAGGCAAAATGCTAGAAACTGTTACTGAGGCCATGGTTACAGAGAAAATTCAGCTCCAAACTTAGAAAATATGATTTGATTAAGGGTCAGCGCAGATTTATGAAAGGAAAATTGCGTGTTGACAAACCTGTTGGGAGTTTTTTTGAGGATGTAACGAGTAAAATGGTTGAGGAGAAAGCAATGTATGTAGTGGATTTGAAATTTCAAGAAGTTTTCAAAAGGTGCTGTATGAGAGGCTATTACACAAAATTATGGGACTCATGGGATTAGGAGGAATATATCAGCATGGATTGACGACTGGTTAATGGACAGGGAACAGAGAGTAGGAATAAACAGGACATCTTTGGGTTGGCAGCTTGTATCTAGCAGTGTATTGCAAGGATCAGTGATGGAGCTCAGCTATTTACAAGCTATATTAATGACTTAGATGAGGGACTGATTAGAACGTTATCCAAGTTTGCTGATGATACCAAGTTAGGTGGGAAAATAAGTGCTGAGGAGGATACAAAGAGTCTGCAGAGGGGTATGGACAGGTTTCATGAGTGGGCAAGAACCTGGCAGATGGAACATAATGTGGAAAATTGTGAAGTTATCCGCTTTGGTAGGAAAGATTTAAAAAAAGCAGAACTTTTTTTAATGGTGAGCGACTGGGAAATGTTTGGATTCAGAGGGCCCCTTCACATGAATCAAAGCAAGTTAACATGCAGGTACAGCAAGCAAGAAGGAAGGCAAATGGAATGTTAGCTTTTGTTAGAAAATGATTGGGAATCTAAGAGTAAAGAAGTCTCTACAATTATACAGGTATTGGTGAGACCACATCTGGAGAATTGTGTACAGTTTGGTCTCATTTACCTAAGGAAGGACATATTTGCCCAAGAGGGAGTGCAACATATGTTCACTAGACTGATTCCTGGGATGAGGGGATTGTCCAATAAGGAGAGATTGAGTAAACAAGGAGTTTAGAAGAATGGGAGGTACTGTAGTTGAAACATAGATCATTCTTAAGTGATTTGGTAGATGCTGTGAAAATGTTTTCCTTGGCTAGGGAATCTAGAACACAGGTTACAGTCCAGAATAAGGGGTTCACAGTTTAGGGCTAAGATGAGGGGCTGAATTTTCTGGCTGACACATGGGTGGCAGAGCCCGCACGTCAGCGCTTAAAATGTTGCGCGAGTGTCCCAACATCAGCGCGCGGCATCGCGATATTTAGCCGGGCGGGCGCTATGAAGTGTGACACGCGCCTGCCATTAATTAAAGGCCTTTTTAAGGCCCTTAACTCGGCAATTGACACCGATTTTGAGGAGCTTGTGCGAACTTCGGTTCGGCGCACGGGCCAAACGTGCAGGCGGGTAGGTGATTTTTTAACAAACCTCATCCACGGGCAGGATATGTGGGCTCAGAAGGGTTGTTCATGTCTTTTCTGAAGTATTTAATGCAGAAAGTGTTTTAAACTTGCCTGTGTGATCTGTAGCAGTTCAGATCGATTTCCAATAGCTTTCTCTGTACTTTGAAGCTTCAGCTCAGCACTCTGCAGACAGGAATCTTTATCGGGCCTGCAGCTTTCCGGAGGCCTCCATTTAGCCTGGGTATGGGTTCTGACATCTCCACTGGAGGCAGCTCCTCTGAGGAGGAAGGGAGGGATAGAATAAGGAGGAGGCCAGGAGTGGACAATCAGCCTCCAGGGGAGACACCTTTGGGAGGCCAGGCGCAGGCACAAGGGGCGCAGGGCCAAGAGGTTGTCCAAGGTGGAAGGGGCCACAGAAGACGCCACTATCCTGCTGCCAGGGTTTACAGGCGGCGAAGCAGCTACCTCAATATGTCTGAGGTGCAGTGCCGAAGGAGGCTCCGTCTGTCAAGGGAGACAGTCAACTATATCTGTCAGATGATTGGCCCTGAGATATCTCCTAACTGTGTGGGTGGACACCCCATGCCAGCGGCTCTGAAGGTCACAGTTGCCCTCAACTTCTATGCCTCTGGCACCTTCCAGGGCTCGGTGGGTGATCTTTGCGGTGTCTCCCAATCAGCTGTCCACACTTGTGTCAAGCAGGTTACAGACGCTCTGTTCAGACGGGCATTGACCTTCATCCACTTCCGCTGCGACCAGGCAAGTCAGACACAGTGAGCCAGAGGCTTCGCGGCCATTGCTGGCTTCCCCCGTGTCCAGGGTGCTATAGACTGTAAACATGTGGCCATCAAGGTACCAGCAGTGAGCCTGGTGCCTTCGTCAACAGGAAGGGCTTCCACTCCATGAACGTGCAGATAGTGTGTGATCACAGGATGCTGATTCTACAAGTCTGTGCAAGGCAGCTCCCATGGTGCCTACATCCTCAGACACTCCCAGGTGCTGGGACTCTTTAGTGCTCCAGCCCGGCTGGATGGATGGCTGCTGGGTGACAAGGGCTATCCCCTCAGAAGGTGACTCATGACGCCTCTCCGCCATCCAAGAACAGAAGCTGAGCAGCGGTACAATAGGAGCCACGGCACCACAAGGGCTGTGGTGGAGAGAGCCATCGGTCTTCTCAAGATGCACTTCCAATACCTGGACCGCTCAGGGGGCGCACTCCAGTACCCCCCAGATCGTGTCTCTGTGATAGTGGTAACATGCTGCGCTCTGCACAATCTTGCGCCGGAAAGGGGGGATGCAGTTGACAATGAAGACCTTGACGCCCTGGATGAGGCTGCACATGATGAATCCAGCAGTGGCTCAGAGGATGAGGAAGCACAGGGCGATGATGAGGGGCAGCACGCTGACCCACTACTACACCAAGGAGGCAGGGACACCCGGGACAATTTAATCCAAAGAACCTTCAGCTAGCTCCACACACATGGATCAGCAGGACCAGCATTGCCTGGAACTTCCACACGTGGCACTTAGGTGCTACATCTTCCACCTCATCAGCTGCAACTAAGGGCTTAGTACAGAAACATCAATGTCCACTCAAACACTCATGAGAGGTCTGTGAAACAGACAAATGCAGCACAAAGGAAACACCCTCAGCCATGGTCAGAAATGTGGACTTTATTCAGTCCAAAATAAAACACAAACGTCGCTCAGTCGTACATAACTATTTTTTCCCTAATCTCGGGCCAACACAAAATCACCAGTGACATACCCGAGGAGTGCCTAACGTGTCTTATGCTTTTGTTTGCGGGTGCTACGTCTAGGTGCCGCCCCATCGCTCGGAGTGGTTTGTGAGCCAGCCTGCTGACTCTGCTGTCCTGTTGGCCTCGATGACCTTGGCGGCCGTCCTCTGGCCTGTGGAGCCTGTGATGGCCCCGCCTGGTAGGGAGCTGCCAGTTCCAGAACTGGCACCTCCCCAGTTGTCGCAGCCTCAACGGATGCAACGGTCACTGGCAGAGGGGTGGAGGAGCTGCTGCCCTCATCCGGAGCGCCCTGAGAGGAGCTCACAGCGACGACAGGCAGCTGCTGCACCAACGTGAGGTCACATTGGACCCTCCCTGCTCAACGCAGATGGATGGGCACCGAGCGCCGACACTTGGTGCCCAGAACATCTCCCACATTGGGAATGACCACCTGTGGCCATTAGCGCTGTGAGGGCTTGCAGGTCAGAGCGTAACCTCATCAGAAGAGTCTCAATCCAACTGAAGCCCCCTCTGCATGAGAGTCGCCAATCTCGCAGTGGAGGAAGCCTGAAGCTCTGTCCTGAGGTTCATGCCATCACTGACACTCTCCCTGGACTCCTCCACCACAGAGACCAAGTGAAGCACACCCTCATGCAACCCTGCCAGATGCTCCCATGCACCCGGCCGCTTGTCCTGCAGCTGCTGCATTGGTGACATCTCCAGAGGCACATCATCACTGCCGGACTCAGCATGTGCCTGGTCCCCTGCAGTCCTCCGGCTGCTGGCGCCATCGGCACTCTCTGTCCGTGCCATCTCCTCCAGCGATTGTGAAGTGCCCTCTCCACTGTGCCCCGGGACACTAGCTGACGTTATTTTCCCCACCGAAGTGTTTGTGGCTGCGCTGGTGCCTGGCTGGTTGAAATGATGTGACGCAAGTTGCAAGTCTTGGCCCTCAGGTGTGGAGGGGGCTCTGGACTTGTTGGGCGTGGCCATGCAGTGGTGATGCTGAAATTAACAACAAGGACAGTGCATCAGTTAGTGTTCAGTCAGTAACACCTTTCATCCCTTTCCTCCCCAGCCTCATAAGTTGCTCAGCTTTCAACAACATAAGGAGACGAACATTGGTGGGGTGGTAAATAGTCAAGAGGAGGCCCAAACATTACACGCACATACAGACAGGCTGGTCAGATGGCCTAAGGAATGCCACATGGAATGTTATGTGGAAAAGTGTTCAGTTAAGCACTTGGGCAAGACAAGCAAGGTACGGGAATATATGAGTAATGGTGGGACCGTGGGAAGTCACGACGATTACAGGGACCTTGCTGGGCAGACCCGTTAAGGTAGCAGAACAGGAACATAAGGCGTTTAACAAGGTCGAAGCCAGACTTGCCTTTATTAGCCGAGGAATAGAATGTAGGAAAAGGGAGGTCATGTTGCAAGTGCAGGAAACGCTGTCGAGGCCACATCTACACTTCTGCGTTCAGTTGTGACCTGCACTTCATGGGAGGGATGGTATTGGAGTGGGGAGAGTGCAGAGGTTCCTGACCTGGATGCATGCTGGCCTGGAGAGTTGGAGTGATGAGGAAACATCGCAAACACTTGTGACATTTGCCGTGGATCACAGGAGATTGACAGGTCACATTATTGACCTTCATACCGTTATGAGGGGCATAGAACGGGTGGACAGAAGGCAACATTTCCCCTTGGCACAGGGATGACTAACGTGGTGGCATTTATTTCAGTTGAGTGCCATGAGGTTGAAGGGTGAGGTGCTGAGGACCTTTTGGACAGAGTAATGTGGGACGCACTGGCTGAAAGGGTGGTGGAGGTACAAACCCTCCTAAGATGCAATAAGTCTTTGGATGAGTAGCAGCGATGCCATAGCATGTTAGGCCATGGGGATAGTGGTCACAAATGGGATAAGGTGACTTTGGAAGGTGCTGGAGACGCGCATCCTCAAGGGGCCGAGGGGCCTTTGTGTATGACCCACACGTCTGACTGTATCAGTCTGTGAATGAGCAGTGTTGCTGCATTAACGATTGCAGCAACCATCAGTGCTTTGGATGGTGGGGAGACAGAGTGGATGGGACTGTGGCCCTCAAATACCTGGCCGCTGCACCCCAGCCTCGCCGACACCTGCCGACCTGGCCGCCTGCCTCCTCCCCAGCTCCATGGGCTGCTCCTCATAGGTGGTGAGATGCTGGAGCACGGTGTGCCCACCGCCAGTCCACTGGCACTCCCGGATATTGTGCTCAGTTTTTGTCTGCAGAACAGAGAAGAGCATTTATTGGGGCTGATCGCTCATGTACTCTGCACTCGCACGCCACACCCCAACCACAGTGGCCCATCTGAGGCCTCCAGCGGCTCCTGTCCACACTACTGGTGACCAGTCCCCAGAAGATAGTACGGCTGCTCCCAACCCCCTCCCCCAACGGACACCTTGGACACATTTGGCATCCATCACTTTGAATAACACACGGGTCTTAGCGCCCATGGCAAGGAGGCGCAACTAGGTGCGGCGCCGAGGCCAGCAGATGGTTCTTGGCCACGACACCTTGAGGCTCCCCTTCTCCATCTCATCACCATCAATAAGACATGTGTTGGAGTTCTGAGTATGTGTCTAGCTGCCTCCCCTGCAGGTTACCCCCAGACTACTCAAATGCCACAAACACCAACATATGCTGCAGGGAGAACCCATCTTCTCCTCAACCACTAAGGCTGATGTAAGCATGGTCACTATCTGTTTGCCCACCCAGCGTGCGCCAAATGCCCAATGCAGTAACGACACTAAGAAGTTGGGGGGGGGTGCTCAAAGGCTAAGGCTACCTGCTGGGTCAAATGGCCAAGGCTGACATGGTACTCACCCTTCCAGAGCGCAGCAAATCATTGAAGCGCTTGCGGCACCGGGTCCCTGTGCGCCGCACATCGTCATGGGCACTTACTGCCTCACCCACCTCCTGCTACACCTGCCTGGTGACATGGGGGGCCCTCCTCCTCCCATCCTCAGGATACAGAACATCCCAATGGTTGGACACCTGTTGGAGGAGGACAGCAAGGCAGGCATCTGAGAACCGAGGGGCACAGTCACCCCCCGCTGGCCTCTCCTGCAGTCTGCCCCCCTCCTCCTCCTCCTCTGCCCTCAAACCACCATGTTCTTCCCTATGACTGGCCATGGTGAACTGCCTAAAGGAGGCTGCCTGGCCACTCTTTATACAGACTGCTGGTTCCCCATCGGAACCGGTGGTCTGAACACGCCCACTGCCGATTCGATTTTCCCGTTGTACACGGGAGTCACAAACCCACTGGGCGGGCTTTAATTGGCGCAAAATGGTGGCGCCGTCCATTTCAGCGGCGGGGATCGCTGCCCACCCACCACCGAGTCAGTCGGGCCCACCCACCCATCAAGGGCAAAATTCAGCCTGAGATGCGGGAAGGTGGAGTTGAGTCAGCAGATCAGCCAGGATCTTATTGAATGGTGGAACAGGTTTGAAGGGCTGAATAGTATAATCCTGCATCCACTTCTTATGTTTTTATGTCCTAATATTCAGGTCAGGATGGCTTGTGACTTGGAGAAAGCTGGAGATGATTCTGTTCTCATGCGACTGCTGCCCTTGCCTTTCTAGGTGATAGAAATCGTGGGTTTGGGAAGTCCTGTTGCAGAAGCCTTGGCAAACAGCTGTAGGGCACCTTGTGAACATAAGAACTGTATCTGTGTTATACATACGGTGAGAGGAATTGTATATTTAGGTTGTTGTATGAGGCACAGCTTTGTCTGTATAGTTTCAAATAATGTTTGCAGCTGCACCCTTCCAGGGAAATGCAGATTCTCATTGACTTCTATTTTACATGGGCTGCATTAACCTTTGGAGCTCTGAATGGAACCCAAATTGAGCATTGGTGATCAGATTATTTCAGAATAGGTATTTCTTGAGAGCATTTCTTCCATTACTTTTCTGATGAACGGGGATAAGGTGATGGGGTGATAGTTGGCTGGATTGGATTTGTCTTTCTTTATATGACCTACATACCTGGGTAACTTCCCACATTTTCAGGTAGATGCCAGTATTGTAGTTGCAGAGCTCTAACCTGACCTATTGTTGGGTGAGGCTGGCACCTGTGATGGTTGGTTCCCCAGGTGGAGGCTAAGAAGGTACTTCTGGATAGTTGAAAACTCCTCAGCTTTGTGTTTTGCACTCATGGGCTCAGCTCCTCCATTGTTGAGGAGGGTAATGCTCATGAAGCCTCCTGCTTCCGTTTGTTGCATAGTTGTCCACCACCACTTGTGGCTGGAAGGGCCAGGGCTCCAGAGGTCTAACTTGACCTATTGTTGTTGAAATCATTTATCTCTTCTGAGCATACTCTCAGCTTGGCATGCTGCTTCTGCTGTTTAACATGCATGTAGTCCTGTGTTGTAGTTTCATTTTTCATATATGCCTGGTGCTGCCTCTGCCATGCTCTTCTACAACCACATTGAACCATGGTTGTTCAGCTGTCTTCATGGTATTGAAGGAGTGAGGGATATCTTGTTGCATGAGGTTACAGATTGTGGTGGTATACAATTCTGCTGCTGCTGATGATCCATGGATGTCAAGTTTTAAAGCTGCTATATGTGTCTTAATCTGTCTCACTTAGCATGGTGGTTGCATCACACAACACAATGGGAGGTGTCTTCATTGTGAAGTTGGAACCTGGTCTCCACAAGGACAGTGTAGTGATCGTTCCTACCAATGCTTTCATGGACAGATGCATCTGCGACAGATAGATTTATGAAGTTAGGTCAGTAGGTTATTCTGCCTTGTTGGTTCTCTCACTACCTGTCACAAGCTCCTCTTGGCAAATATTTTCTTCATAATTTGGCCAGCTTAGCCCGTGATGATACTGCCAAGCTATTCTTGGTGATAGGCATTGAAGTCACCTAACCAGTGGACATTTTGTGCTTTGCTGTCTTAAATGCTTCCTCGGTTCTACCTGTCAGAGACATACTAATTTACCAGTTGAGGGAGGGCAGTAGATGGTATTCATCAGATGCTTTCCTTGCCCATGTGTGACCGAAGCATAAGACTTCATGTGATCCAGAACCAATGTTGAGGACTTCCAAGGTTATTCCTGACTGCAAAACCATTATATCCCCACCTATAGTGGGTATGTCCTTCAATGGGATTATGTGTATCCAGAGATGGTGATGAATGATTCTGGAATATTGGCTGCTAAGTAAGATTCTTTGACTATGTGCGTGTCAGGCAGTTGCTTGATGAGATTGTGTCATGTTGATAGCAGTCGCCAGATGCTAATCAAGAGAGCTTTTCAGGATAATACCCCCACATTTTACCAGATATTATTCCAAGAAAAGATAGATGGCCTTTCCATCTGAGATGGCTGTATCATGGATTGATAATAGAAAACAAATTTTACTCTTTTGATCAACCTGTCTATTGTCAATTCAGTTGTGTGTTGCAAGTTGCCATCTGTTGCTATTCCACTTGTTGCTGTGTACAATTTTAAGTATGCAATTTTGGGGTGGGGTAGGAATTAGCTGCATTGCCCCATGTTAAGAGCTAATTATACAAGTCTAGATTAAATTCTGTTTCAAAAAAAGCATTTTGTTCCTTCTCTGACCGTAGCTAATTTAGTTTTGATCAGTGCCCCTTCGTGGCTGATTTTCTGTCATCACATCAACCTATTTTTTTGTTGGTCCTGCTTTTGCCAATGCTTGACTGCTTAATAATTATTTTTACATTGACCTCAAGTGTTTATGCATATCACTGAAACAAGAACACTGCAGCAGTAATGAGGCTATATATATGAACGAGTGGGCTCTACACTGGAATAGGCCACAGAAAGCTCTCAGCTGGTGCTTATGATTAGCTTATTATAGCCTCTCTTCTAGGCCATTGTGTATGGTAACCACTAACAGATAAGCTGAACTAAAACCTTTTGAAGGTCTATTTTGAGTTTGTGTTTTGCTTGGAGGTTTTTCCAATGTCTATTAAAAAAAATGAGCATGTTGTTATTTGCATCTTAATAAGAATTAGAAATTACTATTTGACCAATTATAATGTTGTTTGATGATTTTAATCATGATCATTAATCAAATCCAGATGTGTTAAAACATGAATATACATGCTGCAATACTTTCCAAAAATATTAGTTGCATTATTTCTTCATAAAAAAATTGTTTATTTTGGCATAAACAATTGCTGATCATATAATTTGTTTTAAAACATAATTAGAAACTCAGATTGGACTTATTACAATTCATAAACATTTCACACTAACTAGTAAACTATTTTAGTGACAGTTTGCAAAGATACTAATAAAATTAATTGACACCTACATATTGGCTCCCCAAAGGGATAGCTTTGACAATCTTAATTGGATCTTCCAAGGATAATTAATAAGGTACCTCCCATCATGAACAGTTGAAGTATGCCTTTCTGTAAGTGTTCTTTTAGTCGTTCATGGAATGTGTGCTGGCAGTCCAGCACATCTTGTCCATTCCTAATTGCCCTTGAGAAGGTGATGGTGCACTGGTTTATTAATTTGCAGCAGTCCATGCGGGATAGGACTAATCAATTTTACATGCAACATCAATCCTCTGATACAGGCTTCAATAAATGGTTATGGTCAAAAAACCCAGTGCTGTTAGAAAGGGAGTTCCAGGGTTTTGACCCAGTGGCAGTGAAGGAATGGCAATATAGTTCCAAGTCAGGATGGCCTGTGACTTGAACTGGAACTTGCAGATGGTGTTGATCCCATTGTCTGTTGCCTTGTCCTAGGTGGTAGAGGTTGTGAGTTTGGAAAGTACTGTCAAAGGAGGCATGGTGAGTTGCTGCATCTTGTATATGGAACATACTGCTGCCACTCTGTGCCAGTGGTGGAGGGATTAAATATTTAAGATGGTGGATTGGGTGCCAATCGAGTCGCCTGCTTTACCCAAGATGGTGTCAAGTTTCATGAGTGTTGGTGGAGATGCGCTCATCCAGGCAACTGTGGAGTATTCCATCACACTATGGACTTGTGCCTTGTAGATGGTGGACAGACTTTGAGGAGTCGGGAGACAAGTTACTCACTGCAGAATTCCCAGCTCTGACCTGCTTTTGTAGCCACAGTATTTATTTGGTTGGTCCAGTTAAGTTTCTAGTGAATGGTGATGCCCAAAATGTTGATTTTAAATCTTAATATAATCAGACAGAATCAACATGATTTTGTGAAAGGGAAATCATGTTTGACTAATTTATTAGAGTTTTTTGGGAAAGTAACAAATAAAGGGGAACCTGTAGATGTGGTGCATTTGGATTTCTAAAAGGCGTTTGATATTTGGCCGCAAGAATGTTTATCATGCAACATAAGAACTCATGGTGTAGGGGGTAATGTAATGTATGGATGTAGGATTGGTTAGCTAACAGGAAGCAGAGAGTAGGGATAAATGGGTTATTTTCAGGTTGGCAAGCTGTAACTAGTGGAGTGTCAGAGGGATCAGTGATGATGCCTCAGCTATTTACAATCTATATAAATGACTTGGATCATTGGACTGAATGTAAGGTTGCTAAATTTGTTGATGGCAGAAAGATAGATAGGAAAGTAAGTTGTCAAGTGGACATAAAGAGTCTACAAAGAGATTTAGATAGGTCAATTGAGTGGGCAAAAAATTGGCAAATGAAGCATAACATGGGAAAATGTAAAGTTGTCCACTTTGGCAGGAAGAATAGAAAAGTAGTACATTATTTAAATGGAGAGAGATTGCACAGGTACACAGGGATCTGTGTGTCCTGGTACATGACACACATAAGTTAGTACGTAGATACAGCAAGCAATTAGGAAGGCAAGTGGAATGTTGTCGTTTATTGCAAAGCGAATGGAATGCAAAAGTAGGAAAGTTTTGCTGCAGTTGTACAGTGCGTCGGTGGGATCACATCTGGAGGACTGTGTATAGTTTTGGTTTCCTTACTTAAGAAAGGATATTATTGCATTAGAAGCAGTCCAGGGAAGTTTCGCTCTACTGATACCTGGGGTGAAGGGGTTATCTCATGAAGAAAGGTTGGATAGGTTGGGTCTGTGCCAATTGGAGTTTAGAAGAATCAGAGGCGATCTTATTGAAATGTATAAGATCCTGAGTGGTATTGACAGGGTGGATGCTGAGAGGATGTTTCCCCATATGAGAGAGATTAGAACTAGGGGACACAGTCCAAAAATAGGGGATCTCCCAGTTAAAATAGAAATAAGGAGAAACTTTTTCTCTCAGGGGGTTATTAGTCTGTGGAAGTATGCTTCCCCAAAGCATAGTTCAGGGCCATTGAATATTTTTAAGGCTAAATTAGATAGATTCTTGAATAACAAGAGAGTCAAAAGGTATAAGGCTTGGACAGGAAAGTACAGTGGACGCCACAATCCGATCCGATCAGCCATGATCTTATCAAATGGCTGAGCAGGCTCGAAGGGCCAAATGGCCTACTCCTGTTCCTGATTCATATGTTTGTATGTTCATATGATGATGGGGAATTCAGCGATGGTAATGCCATTAAAACTCAAGGGGAGCTGGTTTGATTCTTTCTTGTTGGGGATGGTCATTGCCCAGCATTTGTGTGACACAAATGTAACTTGAACTGATCATTACTATAGATAACTAAATGCTGTACTGTCCTGCCTTCTTATGTGAGGAAGGTAATGTGAATGTATTGATTGGGAAGTGGGGGGGTGGGCAAAAAAAAAATGGAGAAAAAAGCAATTTGCAAATCCATATTGTTTTATGAATTTCTATATTTTTAGTTCAGGGCAATTGATTTTTTTTATGGTTTGAACAGCAGAGTCAGACGTACCTCTGAGCTTAATCAAGCTGTCAGTGGCTGTTAAACTCTTAAAAGTTCTTGTGGCAGCCTTAGCCAACATGGTAAAGATCTCATAGTACAACCATCACTACTGGATTACTTCTGACAGCTTTCATTCTTCAAATAAATAAGTTCTGAGGTATTTCATTACTAAATAATGCATTCTGTGGCAAAGCAGTAGTTAGGCATAGTGCAGAAATTGCCTGTGTTAACCCTTTACTGCTGTAACTGCAAATTGTTAGAACAGGAATTAAACAATTATTAGAGATCCAGATATTTGCCACTTATAACATTTATGTCAAAGTAAATGAGGCAAAACCACAAATTATTTTGCCTGATAGCTAATTATTATTTTCATTAACAGAATCAAAGTTGTATATTTTCGATCTTTTAAATGATGGTGAGAATGGAAATTAACAATAAACACTAGGAGTCTGAAAGAAAAATAAGAAATTGTTGGAAATACAGTGGTCAGTGACCATTTATAAAAAAAGAACACAATGCCCATTTTCAATATGTGCCTTCATCAGAACTGAAACCTATATGTTAGGCAAGAGTTTTCATATGGTGAGGAAACACAGAAAGCAAAACAGGGAACAGGGAGAAACAATGGACACTCCAATGACTAAGAGGGAGTTCATGAGTCAAGTGGATGGTGTTACTTAACTTAATCTGTGATTACAGAAATGTAGGCTATGAATACAAAACTAACAAGTCACAACTTCTTCAAACTGACCTCTTCTGATTGGAGATGGCCAAGGCATATTGTTGCAGCAGAGTACAAGGATTTTTTTCTCTGCCTCTGCTTGTATTATGTCTGACTTAGGGAGTACTTTGATGCTGATGTTGGGCATTGTTACAACAACGGATTACAGCCCCAAATTACTTATGGGCATATGGAGCTTTTTAAGGAAGACATGTTTTCAAAAAGGACATTCAAGCAAAGACACTGAGAAAAACAATGGCTGAGAATGTAAAGTAACCACTTTCTGGAAAATTCCTATGTGGATTATATTTGACTGACTAGTCCAGAGAGAGCATGGAATGTCACATCTAAAAAGGTGTCAAGGCCTACTTCAGACAGAGACACTTGAAAGGAAGAGATGAAATGCAAAAGACTGAACTTTAATCTCCTGTGGCTGTGGAGACAATGGAAACTGATTACCACATCTCAGCAGAAACCATCTCCTGTTGAGTTATATCTCAGAATGTGTAAATGATCTGAGTAGAAAGAAACCAGACTCTGGGTGAAATATATGACTGTGTTTCCACTTCAAAGAATACACAAGGAGAGGGGTTAAAAAGCTAGCTGCAGACCTGATCTGTGTGTTCTAGTTCTAGTGTGCTAGTGTGTGCAAGTGACAGTCACAGCAGAAGAAGATTGACTAGGCACCCTTATGCAGCCTGTAGGCAAAGGCCGTCTCCTCTCTCTCTGTTGCTGGAGGCAAGTCAGCAAAGCCACAATCAAAAAGGAAATAGGACAGCTTCTTCAGCTAACCTGCAGAACCAAGTATCTCCAAACCAAATGCTAAACTGCCAATGTCAGCTTTACCAGAATCACTAAACTTAACAGCTGCAACATTTCGCCATCTTTCCCTCTCAGACAAGCCAAAGACTGATTCGTGCATCTTTTTTAACTTTAATTTTTGGACTCAACTTCTCATTTCTGATCTCTGTGTGTGTGTGTGTGTTGCATTTTTATTATTTTTTCTTGGGTTTTTATTAACTAGTAAACTTACTCTTTCTTTGACTCAAGAAAGCCTGGTTAAATTGACTCCTTCTAAAACATAAATACATTTGGACTGGAATAAGGTATCCATGAGGGCTCCCTTTTAAATTAACCTTGTTTTAACCGATCAAGGGGGTTGAATAAAGAAGGGGAATCAACTCATTCCTCCGCATGTTGGAGCATAACAAAATTGGGGTCCCATTTGTGAAGTTAACAATTTGGAGTATCTCATCTGGGACCATAACAAATTGGGGGGACCTTGCCTGGGAACTAGTTGTAACAACATCTAAATTGTGAAAAGCTTTGAATTCCCCATCAGCGTGTTTACATCTATCACCTTGGTAAGTGCAAAATAAATCAATGATGATCAGTGATGGCACTGTTTTTTAAATGGACCATATTTGTATCACATTACATATTAAGATGTCATATTAAGTAGGTCTGTAGCTGAAAGGGAAATCAAGTCTCACATTTTTACATTTGCTCAAATATACAACTGGAGCATACACATCGCTGCAATGTAAATCAGCAAAGATGCTTAGAAAAGCAATAAATTAAAAATCAGAAATTCCAAGCAATCCTTTCTCATTGCTGCATTTATTTTTCCAAGTGGTCATTTTTCTTTTGATCCAGCTAAGGTATAACCAGATAAATAACCACACCGAACAATCACAGCTATTCTGGCTTCAATCTGGTATGATGGCACAACTTACATCAGCAACAACAACAATTTGCATTTGTATAGCACTCAACCATTGTTACAGACATCTAGTTCATAATTCATGTGTTTTAGAATATAACTATTAGTTTTAGGAATTAAAGATTTAAATGTAGAAAATGGGTGTATCTGGTCAAGAAACTGATAAGCAACCCTAAAGTAAATGCAATTCAAACAAGCTTGGAGTTTATTACACTTAAAAGTTTGCAGTCAAGTTGACTTTAGAGGTTAACAGCTAGAAAGGTAAGATCATAAAACAGCAGAGTCTTACTTAGCTAAAGAACTGGAGACGTCTTCTACAGTTATTCCAGTAAAATATATGTTATTCATATGGTTTCCGACAATTATTGAACATTTTGGAATTGAAAGTTAACTAATTTATATTTCTACCTGGAGACAGGCCATGTGTGTCACATTGCCATGGAGATAGGTGGAGCTTAGTGAGATTCTTTGTTTTGAGTTTATATCTCTGAATTCAGTCAAATGCTAGCCAGCAAGCAAGACTGGTTAATATTTGGAAAAGCAGTTAAGAGACCGTGTCCGTTTTGCATCTTAAATAGCTTGTAGCTCCTTTGAAGTTGAAAGAAAAAGCCAGACCTACACCTGAAGTAGAGTAAATGTTAAATCTATCGTCTATGAGGTGAATGGGAGCTGGTATTCAGTATAGGAGAGAGTTGGAAAGGGGAAAAATGGCTGGAAAATTCATTTAGCTGGAAGCTAAAGGAAGAAACCTACAGTAATCCTCTCAATGAAAAGCAGTTAACCTTGTTGTAGTTGGAGTTCTAGAAGCAATCAGCATGGTTGCAGTTTGACACCATAGCAACAGACTATTGGAAACCAAGGACAGAATTTTACTCTTGTCGGGTGGGCTCGGCGGGAGCGAGTGGGGCAATCGGGAAGCCAACTGCTGCTCGTGATCGGGGCTGGTCCGTGATTTCACGCCGATGGGCTAATTAAGGCCCGCCCAGCGTGAAACGTGTGCTTCAGCGTTTAGTGCTGCCTGTGTTTGGGGTGAGGGGTGAGGAGGGCAAGCGTGAACTTCGCCCTCGTGGGATGAGGTTTCGCAAAAAGTTCAAAGGCCACCTAGCCTTTTTACCTACCCACCAACCATAAGGTTGGAAGAGCAGCGAAAAATTTAAATCAATTGGATTGTTTATGGCCTTAATAGGCCTTTTAATTGTTGACGGGCACACTGCCAACTCCTGCGCATGCTCGCCGACTGAAATATCGCGTGTCATTTTACGCTCAACGAAAAATCCTGCCCAAGAGTGTTTTCTGTTTTAAGCCGCTGCGCAGGAGTTGCAGGGAGGCCTGTGCTTGTGCTGTGGAATCCAGAGTTGTGAAGTCAGTGGTGAAATCGAAGGTTATTTAGCCAAAAGCTAATGGAAGGACCCCCATGAGATCTCGTACCTTGGAAACTGCAACACTGAATGGAGAGCAGAGTGAATCCCAGAGAATGGTCTTATACCTGCCGAGGCAAAGTGAATGAACATTACAAATTTTATAAGATAAGGGAGCTTTTGGGGGCAAGAGAAAGTAGACCAGAGTCCATCTTTATAAGCGGTTTAAGTCTTCATAAGCTGTATAGTTCTTTTTGATATATAGTAGTTGTTTTTGTTAAAAAATGTGAAACATTGTGGTGCCGTTCTGTCAGTTAATTGTTGTGTGTTTGGGTTTCTTCTTTAAACATTAATGATCCCTAAGTGGATCGTAACAAATAGTAAAATGCCCGAAGACACTTCACAGAAGTGTTGGCAAACAGAATTTGACAGTGAACCACGTAAGGTGATACTAGAGCTGATTAATCCTAGAACAGTTTTGGCGAAGGAGAGTAGAACCCAAGAATGTTTTGTGTGGTCAAGCTAGATCTTGTGACCAAACCAGTTGTATGTTTAAGTCTGTGTCCCTTGGACTTAAGGAAATGGAGATAAGGGCCATACCACTAGAATAATAAGGGTGAGCAATAATTTTAAATCGGATTAGGGCATCAAACACGGAATTGACGATGTGGTTGAGAAGATTGGTAGCTGCAAAAATGTGGTGAATGGAAGACTGTTACGATTTTGAAAGACCAGTTGTCACTGATTTGGGAGGGAGCATTATTTCAGGAGTGGACACAGAAGAGAATAGGATTGGGAGAGGGAAGGGAGGTGTGTCTGGAGAGTGAAAAAAGAAAGAGATCAGAAATGGCCTCATCCAAGATGGACGATGGAAGTAGATAGGGCCCTTGAGATGACAAGGTCAAGAGGCCGGCCGTGAACATGAGTTGGGAACTTCATATAGAGGGAAAAATTAAAGGAGCAGAGGAGAGAGAGAGCATGATGATCTGAGGTGAAGATTGAAATTACTGAGGATGAGAAATTGCTTAATGCAGAGAATGAGGGAGGAAAGCAATAAAGATATTTTGGTAAGAAATGTTTTATGGTACTTGGGTGGATGGCAGAGAACGACAGCAGTGCTTTTGGCTGCCTTGACCCTTAGCTCTGGAATTCCCGACATAAACCTTTCCGTCTCCTTACCACTCTTTCCTCCTTTACAATGCTACTTAATAATATTTACCTCTTTGGCCAAGCTTCTAGTCATCTATCCTGCTATCTTCTTCCGTGGCTCAATGCCAAATTTTAATTGATACCACTCTCATGAAACATCTTGGAACATTTTTCTACATTGAAGGCGGTACATAAATGAATTTTGTTATTGTTAATGTCACAAAGAAAAGGGAGTGTAGGACTGCCAGGTTAGAAAAATGTTGAGTTTCTTGAGTGTTTCGGCTGCACCCACCCAGCTGAGTGCTGAGCATTCCGCCATAGTCTGGAATTAAGTATTGTATATGGTAGAGAGGGTTTGAGGAGTCAGGAGGTAAGACAGTTATTACAGAGTATTGTCTTTGCCTGTTCTTGCAGCCGTAGGCCAGACTTTTTACCTCGTCGGGCGGGTTTGGCAGGGGCGGGCGGGGAGTGGTCGGGAAGCTGACCGCCGCCCGTGGTCGGAGCTGGACCACGATTTCACACTGTTGGGCCAATTAAGGCCCCCCAGCGTGAAACGCACGTGGCAATGCTCAGCGTTGCCTGTGTGAGGGGGGTGGAGGGAGGAGGGCGAGCACACAACTTCGCACATGTGCGCGGGTGCGCGCTGGAAAAGCTTGGAACAGTTTTGAAAATGAAAAATAAAGAATTGCAACATGTTAAAAATCATGTCCCCTCATGTGGCTCTGTCACATGAGCAGGGACATGTTATTAATGAAGTATTTAAATTTTTAATTGCTGTTGGAAACCTCATCCTGCCCGTGGATGAGGTTTCCTAAAAAAAAATCCAAAGGCCGCTTGGCCTTTTTGCCTGCCCGCCAACTGTAAGGTTGGACGAGCAGCGAAAAATTTCTTTCAACGATGACTTTAATGGCCTTCATCAGCCTTTTAATTGTTGGCGGACGTGCTGCCAACTCTTGCGTGTGCCTGCTGACCAAAATATCGCACAAGTGCACTATGATGTCGGGACACTCGCCCGGCTTCATTGCGCGTCATGTTACGCTCGTTCGGGTCAGGCACGCACTCGCCCTATCAGCATAATATTCTGGCCATAGGGTTGATGGGTCTAGTCCAGCTAACCTTCTGGTCAGTGGTAATGACCAACGTATTGAGCGACTCGGCACTGGTGGTGTCATTAAAGGACAGCGGGAGGTTCTTCATGGTGGGGAACATGTCAATGGCGGTGTTGTTAGAGATCAAGCAATGATGTGTCTGACACACAAGCCTAGACGTTGCCCTAGTCCTGCTGTAGCCTAGGATGGAATGTTTTGTTATCAGAGGAGTGTGAATGGAACTGAACATAATGGAATCGTTGGAGAATAGCTCCATTGCTGACCTTTATGATGGAGGGAAGGTCATTGCTGAAGCAGCTGAAAATGGTTCCACAGTGAAATAGTTATGGTACTGGAATCCAAAGGTCTGAGTTCAAACACCAGCATGATAAATTGCAAGATTGAATTTAATTTGTGAGCTTGTACCAAAAGAAAGAGAAGACCATGAAATCTGCCATTTTGTTGCCAAAATCCAACATAATGTTCATAATGTTCTTTAGAGACGAGAACCAGTCCCTCTACTTTATTTGGCCTACACACAGTGCAGTCCTACACCATCTGCCTTCTGAGGTGATTTTCAGTCTATTCAGTTGTCAATGATTGCAGCAAGTTCAGTAACTGAATTGTGTCATTTTATAGAACAAAACAATGTAAATGACAATTTTAGACTGTTAAGGTGTATATAAAGAGACTGAACACAGTGCATGGAAATTCATTTAGGGAGTTTTCAAGTACTAAGTCAGTACAATCCCTGTCCCCGAAGACAGAGGCCTATGGATCACAAACTTGTGACAGGTCTTCTCTAATTGGCTGGTAGAGCTCTTGCATCTAATTGGTTGACAGCCCAGTCAGCGAAGGCATCAGACACAAGTTGGGTTTTTACAACAAAAGAAGAAAGAGAGACTCGCCTCTCTAGAGTGTCTGTCTCAACCTCAGGACGTCTCAAAGCACTTTACAGTGAAGCCAATTAAGTGCTTTGAAGTGTAGGCTCAGATTTTCGCTCCTGGGTTGGGTGCGCAGAGATGGGAGATTTCCCAGCTCTGCAAACTCGACTGTTAAAGATGGCTGCCCAGAGATCAGATTTTCATCCTAGGGGGTGGGGTGGTTTGGGAGTCAGGCCTGCTGCCCCTGGAACAAATGCAGAGGCTGCTGGGTGCAGGGACAGGCTAGCTGGAAAGCCTGCTTCTGTGCTCTGGCACTGCGTTAAATTTAATTAAAAAAAAACAGCCCTCAGCCATCAGTCCCCGCATACTCCTCTTGCTACCTCATGCACTCCACCCACCCTCTCATGACCCCTCATACCCTTATGCCAACCCGTGTCCCGCCACCCATACCTCCTGGCACTCATCCATCCTATGCTAACCGATGCGTCTCTACCAACCACTATTGCCCCTCAAACTCCCTATGCCAACCCATGCCCCTCTACACCCAACCCTGTCCCTCACATCGCTGTGGCCCTTTATAGCCCCTATGCTAACTTAATGCCAATTTATGTCAACCTTTGCAGCCCACCCACTACCATTAACACGTATCCCCTCCATGCCAACCTACAGCTTTGACAGTTCCTTGACAGGCTTTGACAGTTATTTGACAGCGGACAGTTCTTTGACAACTGGACAGTTATTTAACAGCTGGACAGTTATTTTGCAGTTCCTTGGCAGCTTGATAATTCCAATGCATTTATGCACATTTTGCGCACAATCATGTTTACTTTTAACAAGCCCAAAAGGTGCCTTATCTCTCTCAAAGGGTGTGTTACCTCTCCTAGAGGGTGCCTTACCCCGCCCAAAGGTGTCCCATTACCAATTCCAAAGGGGTGCATTATCTCTCCAAAGGGGTATCCTGGTTATCCAAATGAATCCATTAAGGTCAGACCTCCTCTTACCTGTTCCGATCCTCACACATTGGGATTTCACACTCCGGGCCTGGCCTACCAAAATCCCACCTCAGTAGAGGCAGCTGGTGATGTAAGTGGCCAGCTGCCTCTACGAACCATGTATGTGTGAACCCTGGCCCAGTTCCAGTCCCACCCCTGTGAAAATGGAGCAGGCCATGTTCGGGGGCGGGACTTAGAATTTTTGGCCATTTTGGGATTTCCGCCACCACTGGGGATTTCTCCACTGTGGCGAAAATCTGGGCCGGTGTCCCTGTTGTTGTGTAGAATTAGATTTTTGGCATATTTATAATGGAAATATGTGTTTACAATTTTAAACCCGATGAAAGTCATTAATTCACCCGTTTCCTGGGCAGCCTGAATAGAAGAATCGCTGGGATTATTTCACCACAGGGTGAATGTTGTTCTTATCCACAATTTTCTTGGTGGCCTAACATATCCAAAAGATAATTTGGTCTTTCTGTTGTGTTCAGACTTACACCTTGCATTCCTTTAAGGTTGATGTTCCTCATGGGGCAGGACCTTTCAGGCGGCGTGCAGGGGCAGACCCGACGTGCTGACACATAAACTTATGCGCGATGACGGGCGTCTGTCCCAACGTCACCGCGCACCAACGCCATATCTCAGAGGGTGGGCACGCTATGTCTTCTGACGTGCGCCCGCCATTAATTAATGTTTGAGGTTCAGTGCTGAAGGAGGCTCCGTCTCTCAAGGGACACAGTGACCTCCATCTGTCAGATGATCGGCCCTGAGATCAGCTCCGACTGTATGGGTGGACACCCCATGCCAGTGGCGTTGAAGGTCAAGGTTGCCCTCAATTTCTATGCCTCCGGCTCTTTCCGGGGGTTGGTAGGTGATCTTTGTGGTGTCTCCCAATCAGCTGTCCACACTTGTGTCAAGCTGGTGACAGATGCTCAGTTCAGAAGTGCATTGAATTTCATTCACTACTGCTCAGACGAGGCCAGCCAGACAGAGCGAGACTGAGGCTTTGCGGCCATTGCTGGTTTCCCCCGCGTCCAGGGTGCTATCGACTGTACACATGTGGTCATCAAGGCGCCAGCAGGTGAGCCCGGTGCCTTTGTCAACAGGAAGGGCTTCCACTCCATGAACGTGCAGATAGTGTGTGACCACAGGATGCTGATTCTACAAGTCTGTGCAAGGTACCCAGGCATCTCCCACGACGCCTACATCCTCAGACACTCCCAGGTGCCGGGGCTCTTCAGTGCTCCAGCCCGGCTGGATGAATGGCTGCTGGGTGACAAGGGCTATCCCCTCAGAAGGTAGCTCATGACGCCTCTCTGCCATCCAAGAACTGAAGCTGAGCAGCGGTACAATAGGAGCCACGGCACCACAAGGGCTGTGGTGGAGAGAGCCATCGGTCTTCTCAAGATGCACTTCCAATGCCTGGATCGTTCAGGAGGCGCACTCCAGTACCCCCCAGGTCATATCACTGATAGTGGTAGCATGCTGCGCTCTCCACAATTTAGCGCTGGAAAGGGGGCACACTGTGGAGGAAGAAGATGTAGATGCAGATACTCTGGCTGCAAGTAAATGAGTTCAGTAGTGAGTCCAAGGACGAGCACGGTCAGGAGAATGCCAAGGGGATAGACGCTGACCTGGGCAACCTCCAGGGAGGCAGGGACACCCGGTAGGCTTTGATCCAATGCTCTTTCAGCTAGCCTACCAAAGATGAACCTCCAACACATGCCAGGGCTGGAGGCTCCAAACTCGATACCTGAGAGCAATATCTGCCTGGTTAAGAACATTAACTATGTGCCTTGTCAATAAAGCTCAATGACAAACAAATCACTCATAACATCATGGGCTCCCGTATACCTGCAGAAGTAATGAAGCACCCAGAGGCTTGTTGAGACTCAAAACATTTAATGATTGCATACTTGCGTACAGAAATCAAAGTGCGTTAAAAGGTGTTGAGTAGCAAACCTAATGAGAAACAACTGAAACGGGGCAATAGATAACCTCCAGTGATAAGCCCGTGTTGGGCCTAAAGTGATTTACATTTACGCTTGCGGGTGCTACGTCTAGGTGCTCCCCCTTTGCTGGCACCGGCATTGGAGACAGCCTGCTCACTCTGCTGTCCTGTTGGCCTTGATGACCTTGGCGGGCGTCCTCTGGCCCGTGGAGTCTGTGCTGGCCCCGCCTGGGAGGGAGCGGCCAGTGCCACAGCTGGCATCTCCCCAGTTGCCGCAGCCTCATCAGATGCCACGGCCACTGGCAGAGGGGCGGAGGAGCTGTTGCCATCATCCAGAGCGTCCTGAGAGGTGCCCGCAGAGACGACAGGCAGCTCATGTGCCAACATGAGGTGGCTTCGGACATCCCTGCTCACCATTGATGAATGGGCACCTAGCTGGGATACTGGGTGCCCAATCCATCTCCCACACTGACACTGACCACCTGAGGTTGATGCCGCTCTGAGGGCTGCAGGTCCGAGCGCATCCCCAGAAAACCCTGATTGTTCTCCTGGAGTAGCCTCCCCATGAGAGTCACCTCTCTCTCCATGGAGGGGGCATTGTGCTCGGCCATGAGGGTCATTGCATTGCTCATGCTCTGCATGGACTCCTCCATCACGGAGACCATGGCACACATTCCCTCATGTATCTCTGCCAGATCCTCCCGCACACCCTACTGGACTTCCAGCATCTGCTGCCTCAGGGACATTTCCAGAGGCTCATCATCAGCCACCGACTGAGCATGTTCCTGGTCCCCAGCATTCCTCCGACTGCCAGTGCCCTGGGCACTCTCTGTCTCCGCCTGCACCTCAAGCGAGTGTGAAGTGCCCTCACCTCTGTGCCCCGGGACACTAGCCGACGATCTTATTCCCACCGAGATGCTGGTATCTGTGCTGTGCCTGCCTGGCTGAGAGGGTGTGACGCTGGTGTGTTTATATCTTCTGTGACCTCAGGGGTCAGCGGCACTCCCTCTGCCCCCTGAGTCCGGTCTGGCTCCGGAGAGGCTGAAAGGAAGAGCAGGGACATTTGATTAGTTGAAGTCATTACGCTGTTAATGTGCAAGCCTGGCACCCGGATCAGGGTGCGGTCCTCCTTCCAGTATCCATGGGGATCCCATGTTGGAAGCTGAAATCAATATACAGACAACAGTGGAATGTTTGCACTGACAGACATTGTGACCTCAGCACACGTCACCCTTACCTCCCAGTGACACCCCAACCTCACCACGGCCACTTGACCTGGGCACATGGCGCCTCTCCAGCTCGAGAGCCTCCTGCTCGTATCTGGTCAGTATGAGGAGGTGGCCTTTTGGCTAAGATCAATTGTAGTCGTGAAGGGATGGCTATAACCAGTCGAACCCCATACCATGGGGCACCTAACACCGTCCGGGTGATGGTGATAGACAGTGAAGGACGAGCACCCATGGATCGAGCCTTCTTCATCAAGCGGATCCTGTTGAAGGCGTGTGGATTTGAAGCGGAGGAGATCTACTCCCTGTGAGACTTCCCCAGCGCTGGATGTTTCGACGTCACTTTCAAGTGAGTGGCAGACTGCGTCAAGTTCCTGAAGGTGTTCGAGGAGAAGAGAGACCAGCCGGAGATGAAGATCCTGACGGTGGAGCCGCTCTTTGCTCTGCCGTTGCAATGGGACTGTGTGGTGACGGTGCATCTCTACAACCCCCACGTCCCTGTCGCCGACGTGCTCACCTTCCTCGCCAGGTACATCGACAAGGTGGGAGCTGCACTGAGGTTAGAGACGCCTTCGGGATTTGGATATGCAAACGCCAGGTTAAGGTCACGCTCAAGACCGATGGTAAGGGAACCATCTTCCACCTTCCTTCCAGCTTCGCTATCGGGGGAAGCCGTGGCTACCTTGTCTACGCTGGGCAACCCAAACTTTGCCGCTCATGCGGCAAGTCTGGTCATGTGGCGGCAAACTGCAGCGCTGCCCTCTGCAAGAACTGCAAACAGGAAGGGCACCAGACAAAGGGCTGCAAACAGACTAAGTGCTGCAACCTGTGTGGCGAGGCAGGTCACCTCTACAGGACCTGCCCCAAACGCTGCCTCACTCACAGGCAGCCAAAGCCAACGAGGGGGAAGCAGAGGAAATGCTTTGTGTCACTACTACCAAGGACACTTGCAACACTCCAACCACCAAGGCCCCCAGTGAGAACAACGGGACAAAGGAGGACATGGAGAGAGACAAGGTGGAGGAAAAGATTGAGGCAGCAGACAGCCAATCAACCGCACTGCCCCCTGAACCTCCCACTCCTCAGGAGAGCGAATCAATGGACGAGGAGGAAGCAGCGGAAAATCATCAGGGGGAGTGGCAGCTGGTGAAGAGAGTCAAAAGGAAGAAGGGGCTAAGAAGGGACCAAGCCATTTCTCAGACAAGTGGCAAGAGGCGTCTCCCATCTGACATGGATGACAAGGGCAGCTGCTCTTCGGACGAAGATGTGCCAGGGCGGCACCTACAGAAGAAACGGCAAAGCTCGAGGGAGTTGGAGGATGAGACGCCCGAGCTCCAGAACGTTAGAGACAATGAGGAGACCAGCGCACCCCAACTTTGCCCACAACCTGAAGAGGCCAACGCACCCCAGCTCCAGGAATCTGGGAGCAGTGAAGCTCTCAGCGCACCCCAGCTCCAGGAATCTGGGAGCAGTGAAGCTCTCAGCGCACCCCAGCCCCAGGAATCTGGGAGCAGTGAAGCTCTCAGCGCACCCCAGCTCCAGGAATCTGGGAGCAGTGAGACGCTCAGTGCACCCCAGCTCCGGGAAGCCGGGAGCAGCAACGCCCCAGAGGGGGAGAGGATTGGAGAAGCTTCTCCAACAGAGGACATTTCAAATCCCGTTCTCTGCACGAACCCCCAGATGCCACCTGAGCAGAACATTGCCAATGGGGAGGTTCAGGACAGTTTCCTCAGCCCATCCAAAGTGAGGCAATTTGTGAACACTATGGGTATAAAGGAGCAGACCAAAGGTCTGGGACTCTCAGAGACAACAGGTTTGGTAAGAGACTAAATGCTTTAAAATGGGTGTAAAGATTGTATCCATAAATGTGTGTAGCATTAAATCTACTACGTGATGTGTTGCGACCTTGGACTACCTTGCCAAGGTCAAAGCTGACCTGTTGTTTCTGCAGGAGTGTGCGATACCGCACCTCAGCTCCTACAGGCAATGGGCACGATGGTGGTCCCATGGGCCATCGATCTGGTCAGGAGGAAACGACTCTCGTTCCTCCGGCCTGGGTTTTGTGCTGCGGGGAGGCAACTTCACTGTCTCCAAGGTTAAGGAGGTGGTGGGCGGGCGCCTCCTCGTAGCAGACGTAATGTACAAGAACGCTCCACTCCGGTTAATTAACGTGTTCGCCCCGGCACAAAAGGGCGAACAGCTGGCGGTCTTTCAGCAGCTCCCACTGCTGCTGGCGACCTCCAGGCCAGTCATTCTGGGCGGTGACATCAACTGCATCATCGATGCGGCTGGACGATCCAGCAGGGCCGACAGCAGATTGGACACAAAAGGTACACAGAGAGAGCTCTGTGATCAGCCTGAAGGAAGAAGACGGCTCAGTAAAGCCATCGCAGTCCGACATTTTGAGGATCAGCAAATCCTTTTATGCCGGATTGTATGACGTGAAGCCCACGGACAGCACGGCCTCCCAGTCCTTCCTGTCCTATATCACGGAGGTCTTAGACGACAGTACACGGGAGAGCCTGGACAAACCGCCAACTGCTGACGAACTGACTAAGGCTCTTGAGTCCTTCGAGAAGAGTAAAACTCCCGGAAGCGACGGCTTGCCGGCGGAGTTGTATTCGGCTCTGTGGGACTTGATCGGCCCAGACCTGCTAGAAGTGTACGAGAGTATGCTCCTGGCCGGTAGTATGTCAGAATCCATGAGGAAAGGCATCATCACCCTCATCTACAAGCACAAGGGGGAAAGGGAGGAAATTAGAAATTGGCGACCCATTTCACTGTTGAATGTGGACTATAAGATTTTGTCCAAGATCATCGCCAATCGGGTCAAGTCCGCTCTGGAATTGGTGATCCACCCTGACCAGACCTGCACTGTGCCGGGCAGGAAGATCTCTGACAGCCTCGCGCTGCTCAGAGATAGGATTGCCAATGTGCAGGATAGGGGTGTGGACACCTGCCTCATCAGCCTGGATCAGGAGAAGGCCTTTGACAGAATATCGCACACCTATATGGTGGATGTGCTCTCCAAAATGCGGTTTGGGGGGGGAATTCGCAATTGGATCCAACTGCTCTACACTAACATCAGTAGCAAAGTCACAATCAATGGGTGGGAATCAGATAGCTTTCCTATTAAATCTGGAGTCAGGCAGGGCTGTCCTCTCTCCCCTGTCCTGTTTGTGTGTTGCATAGAGCCCTTTGCTGAGTCCATCAGGAAGGATCCGGGCACAAGGGGAGTGACAATACCAGGCAGTGGAGGCACACAGGTCAAAGCCTCCCTGTACATGGACGATGTCGCCGTCTTCTGCTCGGATCCGCTGTCGGTGCACAGACTGATCCACATCTGTGACCAGTTCGAACTGGCCTCGGGAGCCAAGGTAAATCGTGGGAAGAGCGAGGCCATGTTCTTTGGGAACTGGTCTGACCGATCCTTTGTCCCCTTCATCATCAGGGCTGACGGCCTGAAGGTGCTGGGGATATGGTTCGGAGGGACCAGGGCATGCGTTAGAAACTGGAAAGAGCGAGTGTCTATGGTGAAAAGAAAACTGGGCATGTGGGAGAAACGCTCCCTCTCCATTGCGGGTAAGAACCTGGTCATCAGGTGTGAGGCACTCTCGGTGTTTCTGTACGTGGCGCAGGTCTGGCCCATTCCACACTCCTGTGTGGTGGTGATCACCCGAGCCATCTTCCGCTTTATCTGGAGGTCGAAAATAGATCGTGTCTGCAGGGATGCGATGTACAGGCCTCTAGATAAAGGGGGAAAAAGCGTGCCCAACATCGCCCTCATACTGATGGCCACCTTTGTGTGTGGTTGCATCAAGCTGTGCATAGACCCTCAGTACGCAAACACCAAGTGTCACTACGTGCTGAGGTTCTACCTGTCCCCGGTGTTGCGAAGGATGGGTCTGGCTACGCTCCTGCGGAACACTCCAAGTAGTTGGACCGTGCCGTACCACCTGTCCCTGGTGGAAAAATTTAAGCAGAGAAAAACCTTTGACCACAAGTCCATCAGGCAGTGGTCGGCACGTAATGTCTTAGAGGCCCTGCGGGAAAAGGAGAAGGTGGATCCTGTGGGATGATTCCCCGAGCAGTCTGTCAAAGTCATTTGGCAGAATGCCTCATCGCCAGAACAAGCACCAAGACGTAGCTTGGCTGGTGGTGAGAAAGGCCCTCCCCGTCAGATCCTTCCGACACGCCAGGAGTCTCACCCCCTCGGCACGTTGCCCTCGAGGTGGCTGTGGTGGGGAAGAGACCGTTGTTCACCTCCTTGTGGATTGTGCCTTTGCAAAGAAGGTCTGGAGAGAGATGCAGTGGTTTCTGTCGAGGTTCATCCCGAGCAGTTCTGTGACACAGGACTCTGTGCTCTACGGGCTGTTCCCAGGGACACACACCGAGACAAACATCGACTGCAGCTGGAGGATCATCAACTCGGTGAAAGACGCTCTTTGGTCTGCCCGAAACTTGTTGGTCTTCCAGTGCAAAGAGTTGTCCCCGGCCGAGTGTTGCAGACTGGCACATTCCAAAGTCCAGGACTACGTGCTGAGGGACGCACTAAAGCTTGGGGCAGCCGCTGCAAAGGCACAATGGGGAAAGGACGCTGTCTAAGACCTTTCTGCCACAGTGCACCGAGGGGCTAGGAACTGTTTAGAGCCCCTCCGGCTGTACAGCTCACAATGAATGTCTGCATTGAATACTAATTGTATTATAATTGTATTGAAGCACCTCAGAGTGCAACATGATGTATGTTGATAACTCCAATACCATTGTCTGATTGTCTGCATTGACCATAATGAAATGATTGTAATATTCATTGATTCTATTGATGCACCTTGTGATCCATGTGTAAAAGTTGAATGTGATTGTACTTTTGTGATGGTGATTTTGAAATGTTTTGGAATGTTCTTCTTCCAGATATTTTATGAACAAAGTATATTTTTCAAAAAGAAAAGGTCAGTATGAGGAGGTGGGGCTGCCCTCCGCCAGTCCGCAGCCGCTCTGCTGTCTTCTCTTGAAAGGAGAGAGGAGCATTGATTAGTCCACCCTGTACCTGCATCGCCATTGCAGCCTGGCCACCCCGGCCTGAGGAATACCTCACAGGGCTCATCCGATTCGTGACCCTGGAGCTGCCGTACACTCACCCCAAGCAGCCAGGACCGACCCCCCTTGCCCAGATGCTGCCTCCATCACATTTGCCACTCACACTCTAAGACCTTCCAAACCCACAAACACTACCACCTCGAAGGACAAGGGCAGCAGATCGATGGGAACACCGCCACCTGGAAGTTCCCCTCCAAGTCACTCAGCATCCTGAGTTTGTAATGTTTCGGCGCACTGCCACTGTGCCTAGGTCCAGATCCTGCAGCTTACCCCAAAACAGCACTGTGGGTGTACCTGCACCACGTGCAGTGGATACAGAAGGCAGATCAGCACCACCCTCTCAGGGGCAACTAGGGATGGGCAATAAATGCTGGCCCACCCAGCGAAGGCCACATGCTGTGGGTGAATGAATACAAAAACAAAATTCTGAATTTGGGGGGCCAACCTAACGGTTGTGCTAAGTGACCCATGACAGCACGGTACTCACCCTTCCCGATCGCAAGAGGTCATTAAACTGGGCACTGCACCCAGGTGCGTCTCACCACATGGTGGGAGCTGACCCCTCCTGTCAGCTCCTCCCAGGCACGTTTCGTCATGTTGGGGGGGGCCTCCTCCTCCTGTCCCTTGGTGCAAGGATGTCACGGCGTGCTGCCACCTCCTCGAGGAGGGCAGTGAGGCACTCATCTGAAAACCTCGGGGCACACTGCCCTGCCGCCCTGCCCTCCCGCCTGGCCTTAATTGGCCCACCTGCATAAAATGGAGGCGCAGAGCCGATCGCGGGCATCAATCAGCTCTGCGCCCACCAGCACCCGATCCTGAACAGCCCGCCCACCGTAAGTAAAATCCTGGCCCATGGGACAATGGTAAGCATTTTATGGGCTTTATATCCTCTTCCACTAATGCTGGCGTTGGGTGGTTATCTGGCCATGGATAGATATAAAGTTGCTGCTTCCTGCAGTTACGCAGGTCCTGTTGATCTCTTGATTATAAGAAATGTTGCCTTGTCCTAAACAATGTAATGTAATGTTGTTCAGTAGATAAGCTGTTTGAAGCATTGCTTGTTCTAATTAACTACTGTCAATCCAGCTCAGAGCTAGAATTTTGATGTGGCTACTCAGACTTGACCTTGTCCTTTGCTTTTATATAAAGAAATTCAAGCCCTTCCTTTCTTCCTATCCTTCCATTTGCAAGCTTCTGCAGCCTCACAGTGCCACCCCAAAAGAGTCTCATCCTTCAGTCTTCTGGAAGGGCAGCTTTAAATTTTCAATTTTTATCTAAATGGCAGAACTTCAGCAGCAAATTGTTCATTTTCTATCTCAAAAAATCCTTAACCTTAATCAATGGATTGGAATTTTACTGCAATCAATATGATTGATGTACTAATTGATTCCGATTGTGAGTGGAAGGCTGCTGTAATCATCACTTACTCGGAGCCTAAGGAACAGAAATTTCTCGCATAATTGCCATGAAAGATTTTCTTGAGGATGTGTAAGCACCAGATTTTGTAAAGGGCCAGCTCAACAATAAGGACCTTAATTCTGGACATGCTTGTACCCTATGTCTTCTTTGTTACCAACGTTTGTCTACCAAAAGGTTGAAGATCAATATGAAATCTCCAATCAGAAGAAATCGTGGATATTCTATTCATCTCGCCAATTATTAGTCTATATACGCCTTAATGTTTGTCAATGCTTAGATGCACATTGAAAGGCCCACAATGTTATGTAGCCAGCATCAACACCAAGAAGAAATATCTCAATGCTATCCAATGATTTGTTAAAGTATCATTCCATTATCCTTTCTTTAAAAGGTTATTTAAATCCTGCTCCTCCCTTCGTGACGACAACTATCAAATTATAATTGTCTAAATTCATCAAATTTATTCTCCTCCCTGACCTGTTTATTCAAATATTTATTCTCAAAGGGGCAGTTTGACTATAATGAATGTAAACCCCACTGCCAAATGAACTTAATAGTAATCTCTCAAGATAAGAAAACAGATTTGGTGAAAATATCAGGTCCCCTCTCTTACCCTCCGCCACTGGAAAGAATGACAAAGAAAACTTCTGATCTCACTAGCATCAGTTCAAAATACCTGCCTCCTAGCTGTACTCAAGACTTGGACACAGCAGCTAATGTTATTCCCCGTATAAATCACAGTAGCATTGGCTTAAATCACTGCAACATTATCAGAGACCACAAACTGAAGCTATGATTGCTGTCACTTTTGGTGATAACAGCTGAGTAAAGAAGTCTCTTAATATAGATGCTTTT
The DNA here is from genome assembly GCF_964194155.1 of Cetorhinus maximus. Classification (NCBI taxonomy): domain Eukaryota; kingdom Metazoa; phylum Chordata; class Chondrichthyes; order Lamniformes; family Cetorhinidae; genus Cetorhinus; species Cetorhinus maximus. Next base: position 10,264,643 of record NC_135894.1, on the reverse strand, counting down.
TTGAAACCACAGAGATTCCTTCAGTATGATTCAATCAGGATATTCTGTCCAGTTTGGTTTTGAACACATTGAGAAAGCACTACTTGATTTTCTCTTATATCCATATTCTAATAGGATGTGAGGGCATCTGTTTGCAATGCCTGATTGCAAAGTGCCTTAACTTGTTTATTTATGTAACTTCAGCAGAGAAATATCATGGGAAAAAAATCATACAGTTATTATCCAGCTGAAGTTTTTTTATTCTAATGATTCTCCATTAATTGCACTTTTTCACACTGGAATCAAAGGGGGAGAAATTGGATAACCTTGAAAATGTGCATGGGAGTTGCAGTATGTGATTAAACCTTCCCCTTCCTTATGCTGCAGGTAACATGTTAAATTGGTGCTGCTTGCTCTTTTAACTGAATTCTGCATTCAGCAGTGCACCCCATGCTGCACACATCAGCATGGATTCCGTTACCATGAATGGCCAGCGCTACTTACAGGTGTTGTGATATGATGACATGCACCTTTAAGGAGGTGAATCTTAAACTACTGTCAATCAAACCTCGACAGGATGCGATGTATTAGTTCCGTGACTTGGAGTTAGTATACAAGCTGCCAGAACAGATATTGGATGGACAACATGTGGTGCGAGTCTGGGATGATTCCACCCTAAGTGTGGTAGCGGGTGGGTAAAGCAACATTTTACCCGCCAGCTGCAATGGCGGCTTTTAATGCCATTTCATCCAAAACTCACCTCATTAATTATTCATTCCCGGGAAACATGCTGTTCCACGGTGGGTGGGCTCTCATTCGCCCGCCACATGCCATCACCTCGCCGCTTCATCATATCGGGCACCATATTATAAGTCCAGTCATGCACAAACATCTCAGTGCCTCCAGCCCATGACTGTTGCACAGAAGACAGGATGGCTCAAAAGGCAAAAAGACTGCAGCCCCCAGGTTTAGTGACGTGTCCCTTGAGCGCCTTTTGGATGTCATGGAGGCCCACCGTGATGTCCTCTACACCCGCTCTGGCCGCAGGAGGGACAGCAGCTTCACCAATCCAGCATGGGAGGTGGTGGCAGCAATGGTCAGTGCCAGTGCCCTGTAAAAGAGGACAGCCACTCAGTGCCACTACAGGATGAATGGTCTCATCCGTTCCTCCAAGGTAACTCACTCTTCTCATCGCTCTCAACTCACACACTCACAAACCCATCACACACCCACAGGGATCTCACACCTCGAGGAACAACCCCACGAACTCTCACACACACCCTCACATCTCCATCAGGCTCATATCATCTGGAGCTCATGTCCTCATCCTGTCCATGGCTCCGCTCACCACACAAACATTCCACCCAGTGCCATGTGTCCTGCTCACACTCTCTCTCACACTCTCTCCATCTGTTTCCATGCAGGAGAAGCCTGCTCACATCAGCAGGGAGAGGTCCCAGACCAGGGGTCAAGTGGCCCATATTAGGCCCCTCACTCACTTTGTGGAGTGTGCCATCACGCTGACTGGTGAGGATGTGGACCCTACCTGCAGTGTCGGTGTTGTCGGCAGCAAACACTCACCTGAGGATCCTGCACCTCATCTCTCTCTCATCACAACTGTGAGAGCTCTCTCTCCTGCTTTTGACTCTGCTGCCATGCACTAATTATCTCTACTTTGGTTCACAGGAGCTCTGCCAAGCGACCGACACCCTCAGCCAGCCAGTCCCTCAGCTCCATCCAGGTCCTCACCTCCAGCCAAGAGGACACCTCCTCCATTGAAGAGCTGGAAATAAGCAGCCTTGAAAACCCATCACAGCGCTTACCCACACCCTCCACCAGCGCAGAGACACAAACCTCGGTGGAACCTCAGGCTCGGGTTCACAATCTGGTGGTCACCACACGGACACATGTCCACAGCAGGGGGAGGCAGGTTCAGCTGACCTCACCGGCACTCGGAGGGCTGCTGGGGAAGAGGCATCTGTGAGGGTCAGAGTCAGATGACGAGTCTCTGAATTTGGCCTTCCAACTCATCCCGGAGAATCCTGGAACGTCACACAGAGCTGTTGAAGCCCTCAGCAGAGTGACAAGCGAATCAGAGGAGTGTGTCCGCCTGCTCTCTGATGAAGTGGTGCCCACATGTGCGTGTACGGAGGTCTCCATGGGGAGGGTGGCAGATGCCATTTTGCCCCTGGCCCAGCAGAATGTGGAGATGTGTGCAGACCTGCATTCCATCGTGGGAGCTATGGGTGAGTTCCTGCAGTGGCAACGTGAGAGAGAAACGGGGCACCTCAACATCCCTCCAGGTGCCCCTTTCCCTCAAGGAGCCAGGCCGGGGCCCTTGGGCACCCGCAGGGAGGAGGAGTGGCAGCTGGACACCCTGGGTCATCCACTCAGGAATCTCAGAGGCTGTCCCCTGAGCCCTCTTTGCCTGTGAGCCCCTCAACCTCGTCCTCTGTCAGCGCAGAGTGGGCAGCCAGCCGAGTGATTCTGGAGGGTGTGTGGCTGGGCCTTTCAGAGTCTCCTGTAAGCCTTACCCCCTTTTCGACTCCTTCCCCTGGCCTCACTTCTTCCTCCAGCTTTACTCCTTCCTCCTTCCCACAACTCGTTCCTCCACCCTTACTCCTTCCTCCCCACGGACTCCCTCCCCGCTCTATACTCCTTCCTCCCCATGGACTCCCTCCCCTCTCTGCACTACTTCCTCCCCAGTGTCTCCATCCCCTCTCCACACTCCTTCCTCCCCATGGGGTCTCTCCCATCTCCACACCGCTTCATCCCCATGGGCTCTCTTCCCTTTCTGCACTTCTTCCTCTCCATGGGCTCCCTTCCATCTCCACACTCCGTCCCCCCTCCAAACTCTTTCCCTTACACCTTCCAACCCCCTTACACCACCTCCCCATTTGCCAGCTTCCCTACCCCTGTGGTCCCTCCCCCTTCCCCACCTCACCCTCTGACACCTCTTCCTCTCCCAGTCAATCCTAGACCTTCCTCTCCCACTCCCTCGACCATCATCCATTGTGAGCATCAACGGTGACTTTCCAAGTTCCATGAGTTGCTTCTCAGCAGAGCCATGTCCATGAGAATCCACCCATCATGCCATGGACATTCCTCCAGTGTGCCCTTGCTGTTGGGCTCCAGCATCTTCTGTTCCTTGGATGTCCGCGATGTGAGCAAGGCCCTGGCGGTAAGTCCCGACTTCTGCATGTTAAAGTTGTCAAGACGTGTTCTACACCAGAGTGTTTTCCCGCTGTCGTGGGTGGATGAGCCAGCATGGTGGAGGGGGATGAGTCCGGCGGGTTGGCCTTATAATGGTATGCTGATGTATTGCAATGAGGTTCCCGATGTCCGATGGCGGGGAACGCAGCCCACCATCAATGGGTTGAGTTTGCGATCACAAACTGGCTTCACAACATTGTAAAACTGACTTTTGGCCTTCTCGCCATATTGTCAGCTCATGCCACCAAACAACGCCCAATGCCAGCGGCCAATTTCACTCTTAGCCTCCCAGTTAACACTATCAGCATAAAGTTTTATGTTCAAATAAAGGACCCATGTCACTGTTTCACTAATCCTTGTGTATGATTGGTACATTCACATTGAAGATGCATTGCTGCAAGAAGTGTTGGTTCAGAAGTCAACCCGGGCTGTAATACTTTGAGAAATGGATGAACGTGTGAAAGAGTGAGCAGCAATGGTTGTCAGATAATGCACTAGAGGAGGTGAAAAAAAGAGAGACATCCTGTATCAGTAGGGAGGTCAGGAGACCCTCCAGACATATTCTCACATTGCAGTGGGTAGTAATAATGGTGGAGGTCAATACCAGGAGTGCTGTCCCAGAATCATGAAGTGGGCACAGGAACAGATTTACCAATCTCACTCAAATTGTCAATCTTTAAAATTTTGAACAAAAACAAACTGTTAAAACAGGTGCTGCAAACCATGTGACTTTTGGCAGTATCAGCTCCAGACAGTCCTGAGACTCAAGCAAATATCTAATTAAATATGGACATTGACAGCCATCTGGCAAATTCACACATCCCTTTGTATAAGGATTGAATGTCAACAGAAGGACTACACCATTCCAGCCCACTCATCGTTCTGGTTCACCATGGACAAAAGACACATTGAAACTCAAGGTGTGTTACACAAATGTGAAGGGGCTCCCATCGACCTCCTATTGTATTATGATGGTCCCTTATTCGAACCCAGACTGAGTAAAGTTCAAAGTGTCACACAAACACAGGTCACATGGGTAAGTCGGCCATGTTTGTTGCCTGCTTTTAAAACAGCTAGGATCAGTTCTGCAGAGACAGTGACCACCAGAAAGCTATTGAACAGCTGCAGTCAACTTTGCAGCCAAGCTAATAAACAGCAATACATTGAAAGCTGTAGAAGGACTCTCAAGTTCACCTGAGAACCAACCACCTGGAAATTCAACTACAAGGAGCTTTGCAGCTTGCTGAGAAACTTCTGCCTACAACACCTTTACTTCAACTAAAAGCATCAACTTATCTAAGAAAGTACAGACCTGCCACAAAAGAGAGACTGAGACAATTATACATTGTGATTGTTTTTTTCTTCATCTGTATTTAATCTTTGTGTGAGTGATAGTGTAAATGAGTTGAGTTAGGGAAACTTCACATCTTTAAACCTCTGGAGCAAGTGTGGGATAATAAATAACTTTCCTTTTTAAACTCACAAAATGGCTTGCTACTGGGATTATTTAAGTTGTGACAACCACTCTGAGGGCAAAAAATACACACACCTCATATGCAAAATCACATTGATCGTGTACAGTAAGAAAACACATGAATTCCCTCCATGAAATTTGTTAAGCCAGTCAAACAAGTATTACTTCTGAGTGACTGTTTTCCAGATCTAATTGCTGTTCTCACTTCCAGTTTTGCAAAATGTTTCAACGCAGTTTATAGAGAATATTCTATGTGCGCACTACCTCTTCTTCAGCTCTGCACTTCTTTTAGTTTCTAGATGAAAATCCCAATTTTTTCCTCTGCCTCGTCTGCTGCCTCAGTTATGCAGGATTTGATAGCATTACAACAGTTCAGGTTAGAACAAAGGCTGTTAATGCATGATACATGGCCACCAGCAGCTTGCTCTGATTTGCTTCGCCAGCTTTTGTGTAATTTTCCCTTAAACATCAACAAACATTGACAAAAAGCAATATTCCAAAATCATGTTTTGTCAGTTCAAATGGTTAACTTTATGAAAGACTGTCAGAAGTTCTCACAATCTGCATCCATCTTCCTGCAGTGCATCATGTGATTGCCTACTAGAGAGGTGTTAATATAATGTTGGTTATTCTTCCATCTGACAAACAATATTAGGAAGGATCATTTGACTTATATGGTAAGGAAATGATGTGGAGAATCTGATAGGAGATGGAAAGAAGGCAGTTCCTGCACTGCTGATAGGATGGATTTGGATTTGAGTAAGAGGGTTTTCAATGAGCAGATTCCAATTGTTTTGGATCAGACTATGAAACTTAGTGGGAAGAATTTTCCCATTGCCGAGCGGGGTGGGGCCTGCTCGCCGACGCGTAAAATGGCACTCGGTGACCTTGGGCGGGTGTCCCAATGTCAGCGCGCGTCATTCAGAGTGTCAGTTCAGCAAGTGCACAGCCACGTCAGCTGCACGCCCGCCGAACTGTCAAAGGCCTAATAAGGCCATTAACAAAGTAATTAAAGTTGTTAAGAATGCTGCCCGTCCAAACTTCAAGGTTGGCGGGGGGTCAGGCGAAGGGCCCGGGCGGCCTTCGCATTTTTCATGAAACCTCATCCACGGGCGGGATGAGGTTTCATGGAGGGTTCATTAATTAAATAAAAAATTTTGAAAAAATGAATGGACATATCCCAGCTCATGTGACAGTCCCACATGAAGGGACATGCCCTTAACATTTTTTTTTTACTTTCATTACATTTTTCACAACTTAAACTAATCTCCCTGAGGCACCTCCATGCTTCAGGGAGATTTCTGCACTCCTAAAGAGTGCAGGCCCCGACTCAGGGAATCCCCCCGCCTGCACAGGGAGCACACAGCGTGACGCTGGGCGGGTCTTAATTGGCCCGCCCATGTAAAATGGCGGCGCCCAGCCGATCGGGTTTGCGCTCGTTCCTGCCCACCCCCGCACAACCCCCCGAACGGGGGGAAAATTCACCCCAGTATTTTATTAATATTGATTTGGAGGTTTTCCCTTTTGTATTTTATCTGCAATATTTGTACAACAATAACAACTTGTATTTGTAATCCAACAATTTATGAAATTCAATATGCAAAGGTGGCAAATTATTGTTCTAATCGGTTATTAATCTTCGGCTTTATTTTCTTCTCCAGGTTGATGGAGAGTTGAATATTCAGGTTTCCTCTTGTGCTGGGAAAATCAGTGCAAGACTAGCACCTGGTCTCTAATTTAACTATCCACTCCATTTTATATTTTGTTAGAGCGTCAAATCATAGCATGGACTTAAATTAAGTCAACTCCTCTAGAATTAGCTGTGGACTTCCTGCAGCTGTCTCTTTGCTTGTATTTCACTCACATTCTTTTTGTGCATACAACATACTGCCATTACATTTAAACACTTTAATAATCTTTTAATGTGCACTTCTGGTAAACATCACACTTAATTGCTGTTGCACTTCAGCCATGAAAAGTTTGCATATGCTCTGATTTGCCATAAGCAATATTATGAGAGCTTCTAATGACTAAATATGTCTCAATCAAACAGCATAGATGTGTCAATAAATATACTTATGGGGTTCATCTATTACTGCTGTTCATTATATAACAATTAGAAATAAGATGATGGGAAATGCATATAGTATCTATGTACATGTAGTTGCAATCAGGCCAGGACATGAGAATGTAGCAAATCTTTTTAGTTTTTTTATATTTTACCGGTATAAAGAAATAAACACCGATTATTTGTTTTAAATGAAAATGTTAATTTAAAAGGGTTGTTGTCATAATGGTACATATTTTGCAAGCTCCCACACTGTCAGTGAGCGGAGATTTTAAAGTATACTCCAGTTTTGTCAGTTTAGCTCATTTGTACTGAGAGGTGTGTACAATGACAACTGGCATTGCAACATTGAGCTGGAGTATACACTGAGCGCAGGCTCCCTGTACCCGTCGGGAGTGAGCCCACTGCCACTTGGCTGGCTCGCCCTACTTTAATTGTTCGGCTGAGGAGCTTTTAATTATTATGAATCCAAGACGCCCAGCCTTCTCCAGAAGGAGGTCTCGCCTCATAGAGCTGCTGGCCAATCAGAGGTCAGCAGCTGTGCAATACCACTGAATGCCACCGAGGATGGTAGCCAGCAAGCAGCTCAGGAGGATGCCCCAAAACTTTGTTAAATCTGGGATCTCACCGGGGCCAGGATGGCCCATATTTTAGGGGTCCACCTGCCCTGCTTTATCACCTGCAGGTGGCCCATAATATCCACCCTGTTCTGTCCAGTATAACAAAAGTGATCATGTTAATCTCAGTTTGAATGGGTACACCATGAAAACATCGCAACCATATGTAAAGTTCTCAATGCAGTAGACAGTATAGCGTCTGATGCTCCAATATGCACACTTGCGGGGGCAGTCAGTGAGAGTTTTCAAACCAAGTTGTTCTCTATCCTAAACCTGGCCTAAACATGGTGATGGTTTTATTTTGTTAGCTTAAGTTAATCACTTCTCTCTCTTTCTGCCCTTCTCTTAACCCCACTGGGACTTGTTACATTGTGGGGTAGAGATTCGTCTTGAGCTATAGGAGCCAATAGGACTTTGGATGGAGCATAAATCAAGTGACCAATGTGATGCCACCCAAGCCAAATTTCTACCCCAGTCAGTTTATGCTCCAAATAATTTGTAGTTCGATTTATGTTATATTCTTGCTGAATAGCTCTTTCTATTGTCGGCGATTCCAAAGGAAATACACAAAATACATATCAAATCACTTCTCCCATTATGTATCTCAGAAGGCTAGAAACATTACCGGTGCAATCTTTTTACAAATTGAATGATTGAATTAACATTGCATTGATAAATTATTCTTCATGATATTTGCTCCCAATGGTGTTCAAAATATTGGAAACCATTCTGAACTTTATAATGTGAAAATGCAAGTCTTTTGAAGATGAGCAGGAAACAGCAGAACAGTAAAGTCTATAAGACTTGACCGTTTTGTTGCATTCCTGCCTGGATAGTTCCAAAATAACAATTTACCTGTGAAACCCATGTCTGAACAGTTTAAATATAAACCTTTCAAATAAAATTGCAACATAACCATGTTTATATCATTTTGAATCATACACACCAGGGGCAGTCCCGCATTCAGTCTCCAGTTTGTGCTGAGTTGTTCATCTCAGACAGAAGTAGCAGTGGGAGTGCTACAATTAACTGCAGTCCCCCTAGGCCAGTGAATAAAAAAACAAAAATCAGTCACTCTGATGATTGTCTAATGACTCCTGCATCAAGAATGGCCACCTGAAGTACTGGATAGCGATTGGTTACAATGGAACATTATCACTGCAAGGGTTTGGCTTCAGGAAAGGAATGGAGAAGATTGGGGTGGGGAATGACATTTAAAACATGAACCTGATAGGTTAATCATTTTTATTTACCTATGGACTTACTTAAGAGAGCAGCACTATTAGGGGAAATGTAAAGCACCCAACATGTAGTGCAACAGTGTTGTGATCAGCCCCTGATGCCAATTAAAGGCTACAACCCACTGAAATGTTCACTACACAGTGGGTGAAATGGCAAGAATCAAAGACATAATTTGATATGATGCTAGGCTATGTCACCAGTAAAAGAAAGAATTCAAATAATCAATTTCACAACCTCATATGTTTCAAAGTACTTTTGAATGGTAGTCACTGTTATAATGTAGGACGCCTGGCAACCAATATGTGCACAGTAAGATCCCATGAACAGCAATGAAATATTGATCAGATAATTTGCTTTAATTATGTTGGTCGAGCGATGAGTATTGGCCAGGACACCAGACTGAATTCCCTTGTTTTTTGAATAGCGTCAAGGGATCTTTTGCATCCACCTGAAAAGGCAGATGGATCTCCTTTTAATATCTCATCTGGAAGCTGGTATTTCTAAAAGTGCAGCATTCCCTCAGTGCTGCAATGAAGTGCCTGCTTAGGTTTTGTGCTCACATTTCCAGAGTAACCCACAACCTTCTGACTAAGAGGCAAGAAAGCTAATACTTGAAGCACAACTAATATACATGCTACACCTTCTGGCCTTTGCAGTACTGTGTGTTGTTAATTAGTTCTTCACACAAATTCAGCAAGTATGTGCTGGTTCACCAGACTCTAGTTAAGTTACCCTGTTTTTTAAAAAATTCATTCATGGGATGTGGGCGTCACTGGCAAGGCCATAATTTATTAACCATCTCTAATTGTCCTTGAGAAAGTTCTGCGCTAGATTTGGCTCAGTTCCCATGTCTTCTGATGCAGTTGAGAGAGTTCTGAAGAAAATAAAATGCAAGTATCAAAAGTAATTTAAATACTTATTTATTACATCTAAAGTATCTCCTTCCAAAGGGACATTCCTATCGGTTCCTTAAACTGAGAATCATCCAAGCAGCGCGTTTTCAACACTTCTGTTATTTTAGATGTTTTCTCAATAAAACGCTGCTCAATTCATTTTGTATTAACAAAAAGGGACAAAAAAGGTCATTTCCACATAAATGAATGGTATTTTGTGGGGAATGTTATTGAGACCAAAAAGACCATTAAGTACAAGAACAAAGAGTAGAATGCTTATGAGAAGATCTCGAAAGTACAAGTGACAAGGTCATACTTAATGGTCTTTTTCATAGCGCAAGACGTGTGTCCAGTTTGCCTTTGTTGTCCCATGATATACTACACGTGGCAAACCAAATACAGTTTCAGTTGTATATTTTTGGACCTGAAAGATCTTTGTTCTCACAAAACATTTATGAAACGAGAGACTTAAGATTATTTTCTGATGTTATTTGGCATGTCTTTATTGAAAGACGAGTCTCATGATCCTTAGTTTTTCACTGTCCTGGAGGAAGAACTGTGTATTTTAATAAATACAGGCATATATTATTGATTATTCAGTGACATCCTGCACTATAAGGCCTCGTGCTTTGACCTAAGATTCTCAGTAAGGCGAATAAACAAGTTTATTTTATTTCAAAAGGAATTTAATTAAACTCAAAAAAAGCAAACCCACCACTCTGTGGTGCAGAGATTATTTTACTGAAATCATTTACTTGTAAATTGTAATCAATGCTTAGAAATAAAGGAGTAAATAAGCAAAGAATGGGGATAGAAGTGTTTCTCTTAAAATAAGTACAAGTAAACAAAACAATTCGAAAATGAAACTGTATGATATCATCCAGGGAAATTTAATTCCTCCCTTCCTTAATGTTGGCAGCGTGGTTAAAAATGGGGAACCCAACCCCAGCTCACCGCAAACGCATCTATATCCAGTTTAACCACAATGTGTTTGAGGTGGGTCAAGCAACCCGTTCTGGAGAGGCGGGGCAGTGATTTTAATATGTCAGTGAGGCTCCATTCCTCACAGCATGACAGCTATTTAAATTTAACGAGTGTGGGCCTGTTTACCAGGGCTTGGGACACCCTGCAGCTGAAAGGAGGCGGGAGTTGTCTGGTCCTGCATTCAAGTGCTTTTCCAGCAGTGCTTATGGGCCAGGAGGTGCAGGAGCAGGAGTGTGCCCCCTCCAACCCAACCCAACCCTGGCCTCTCAAGTTAAGCTGCACTGATCACTCCCCTGACCTCTGTCGAATATTTATCTCCCATTATCTCTATATTCCCACAATCTCTCTCCCTCTGTCCCTTCATCTTCACTGCCACGCTCTGACACTTCCCCACCCCTCATGGACATCCAATCTTTTCCATTGATAGAGACCATTCCCAACAATCCCATGCTGCTTGTGCCCATTGCAGGTTTCCCCGTCCAGCTGCTGGGTGTGAAACAGGGCAAAGGTTTGGTATTACGTCCACCTTCCAGTATTTGCAGGTTTCTTGGCTGTTGCCAGGTGTCCCCACCCTCTTCCTACTGGGCCAATGTAATTGACAAATGACATAGTGACAAGTATATAGTCCTCATCACGTGTGAGGACAGACAGCTAGAGTTGGGTCTGCAAGTTTTTAATATAAGCATACATGTGTGCTGGTCAGTAGTTCCACCCAGATACTTTCAATATGATTTTTCAAAACTGGACAAATTTAAATGAAATAGTATAGTTTTAATTTGTCTAGTTTTGAAAAGAATATATAGATAAAAATTGGTTTGCTTATATTTAATGTTATACTGATGATTCTAAGGATCCTGGGATGGGAAGGTCAGGTTCAGCAGGTTTTATTCCTGAATTTAATGTTAAGATTGCGAAAAGGTTACCTGACAATTTATCAGTATTTTCAACTGAGTTGATGGCAATTAATGTTGGCTTTAGAGTGGGTAGCGGAGGTAAAGACATTGAGAGTTGCCATTGGTTCAGATTCGTCATCTATCCAATCTTGTTTTCCTGAATCCGGACAGGATTTTATTTTTGAAATTTTTTGTTTATTGTATAACATGCAACAGCTGGATATTGTGGTGTTTTTTTTATCGATGCCCAGCATATAAAGGTGTGGTAGGGAATGAGGCAACAGATTCGTTGGCTAAAAATTCTATAAATCCCTTGATTCCAGATATTGAGATTTCATTAGGGAAGACAGAAATTAAATCTATTATTAAGGGTAAACTATATGCATTATGGCAACAAAAGTGGGATATGGATGAGAAAGGAAGACATTTATATCAGATTCAAAACAATGTGACATTAACTAGTAAATTCACTGGGAAATGTAGAGGGGCAGAGGTGACTATGAGCAGGATTATGATTGGTCGCTATTGGTTAAATACGTCTCTGCATTTAATAGGGAAACATGTTGATGGTTTGTGTCAGGAGATTGAGGAAGGATTTCTACAATAGGTGGAGCATGTCTTATTACACTGCATTAAATTTGCAGGCGAAAGGGGAACTATGCAGTCTAATTTACAACAGAAAGGTACAAAGCGGGATACAGTGGCTGGTATTTTAGCAGTTAGATTTGGGTATTGGGATATTTATCAAGTCATGCGTTTTTTATATTTCACAGGATTAGCGCATAGAATTTAGTTTTTTATTTTGCATTGCACTTCTTCCTCCAATACAGTACTTGGCAGTAATACACCAAAAAGGTGTGAATTTGCCAGATACCATAAAAAGAAAGAAGCACAGACAGCCTTTTGTAACCCGAGAGCTCACCATGGGGCTGACTGCAATAAATTTGTCAATGAGTGTTAGGTTACCTATTTGTTAACAATCTTAAGATCAGTCAGCAGTTACATTTTGTCATCATTAGACACTTAACTTGTGAAAGAAATAAAGGATATCGCTCAAAAACACAAATACCTGGAAAAACTCAGCAGGTCTGGCAGCATCTGCGGAGAGGAACACAGTTAACGTTTCGAGTCCGTATGACCCTTCATCAGAACTAAGACATATAGAAATGAGATGAAATATAAGCTGGTAGAAGGGGGGTGGGACAGGTAGAGCTCGATAGGGGGCCAGTGATATGTGGAGGCAAATAAGAGACTGCCAAAGATGTCATAGACAAAAGGACAAAGGGGTGTTGACGGTGGTGATATTATCTAAAGGATGTGCTAATGGGGACATTAAGGGTAGAAAGCAGGACAAGCTAGTGGCAGATGGCCCTCGTGGGGGTGGGGTGGGGGGGAAGGGATCGAAATGGGCTAAAAGGTGGAGATAAAACAATGGATCGAAATAAATTTAAAAATCGGAGGGAAAAGAAAAATATATTTGTAAAAAAGTTATAAATTATTGGAAAAAGGGGGATCGGAAAGGGGGTGGGGATGGAGGAGAGAGTTCATGATCTGAAATTGTTGAACTCAATATTCAGTCCGGAAGGCTGTGAAGTTCCTAGTCGGAAGATGAGGTGCTGTTCCTCCAGTTTGCGTTGAGCTTCACTGGAACAATGCAGCAGGCCAAGGACGGACATGTGGGCATGAGAGCAGGGTGGAGTGTTAAAATGGCAAGTGACAGGGAGGTCTAGGTCATGCTTGTGGACAGACCAAAGGTTTTCCGCAAAGCGGTCACCCAGTCTGCGTTTGGTTTCTCCAATGTAGAGGAAACCACATTGGGAGCAACGAATGCAGTAGACTAAGTTGATGAAAGTGCAAGTGAAATGCTGCTTCACTTGAAAGGAGTGTTTGGGCTCTTGGAAGGCGAGGAGGGGGGAAGTAAAGGGGCAGGTGTTGCACCTTCTGCAGTTGCATGGGAAGGTGCCGTGGGAGGGGGTTGAGGTGTAGGGGGTGATGGAGGAGTGGACCAGGGTGTCCCGGAGGGAATGATCCCTGCGGAATGCTGCCGGGGGGGTGAAGGGAAGTTGTGTATGGTGGTGGCATCATGCTGGAGTTGGCGGAAATGGCGGAGGATGATCCTTTGAATGCGGAGGCTGGTGGGGTGATAAGTGAGGACAAGGGGGACCCTATCATGGTTTTGGGAGGGAGGGGAAGGTGTGAGGGAAGATATGTGGGAGGTGGGCCGGACACGGTTGAGGGCCCTGTCAACCACCGTGGGTGGGAAACCTCGGTTAAGGAAGAAAGAAGACATGTCAGAGGAACTGTTGTGGAAAGTGGCATCATCAGAATAGATGTGACGGAGGCAAAGGGACTGAGAGAATGGGATGGCGTCCTTACAGGAGGCAGGGTGTGCGGAGCTGTAGTCGAGGTGGCTGTGGGAGTCGGTAGGCTCTTTTGAACATGGAACAGCCCCTTGATTCTGTTCCAGATTCAATGAGATTGAAGGCTGACCTGAATCCTAGCTCCAGTCACCTGCCTTGCCTCTACATCCCTTAATACCTCAAAAAAAAAGCTACCACTGTCAGTTTAGATATTTTTAATTGACCTAGCCTCAAATGTGACACGAATTTCCTTTCAGCTACAGACATGTTTAATGTGACACCTTAACTGTAATTTGATACATGTTACAACCCATTAGTAAAACATTGCCGCCACTGATCATAATTGATTTGCCAAGGTGATAGATGGAAGCACAATGATGGGAAACTGAACTAATCCTCACTATTTAGACACCCAGGCAGAAATTTCAGGTCCTGCTGAGGTCGGGAATGGAGGCAGATGGGGCTCAAAAATACCAGCACCGGCTGGCTTGCTGGTTACCAGACCCTGTTCCCAGCACCGGCAATTTTAGGGGAGGCGGATTTAGGGCCCGGCAGGGCTACCCACTCCCACAATTCGGGTAGCCAGTTAGGCTCATTAAGATCCTTGTTAAGAGCAGTTAAAGGGGACCAACTGGCATTTTCCAGCCTGTCTTCCATTTCTCAATGAGGCGGGGGTAGTTCAGGGCATTAATACCAAAGTAGGGCACTCAGCAGCAGGCCAGAAGGTGCCAGTGCTCTAGGCAGGCCTCAGGCCCTTCCTGCCTGCCTGGATGTGGGTGCAGTCAAAGGCCGAACTGTAGCGGAATTCCCACCCTCCACCCCCACCCTCACACCTCCACAATGGTGGCCTGGCTACTTTTTCTGTTTTTTATTTTAATTTTTCACAACGTTCGTGTTAATCACCCTCTCAGTGGCTTACCCTTTACTGCAGCCTGCTGCTCCCCTCGAGCTGTAAAGCCTCTGATTGGCCTTCCAGTTTCTCCAGCCTGCCTGCTGCCTTTAAATGGACAGGAATCTGTCTCCATGCCAATTAAGTGGGTTCCCTCGGTCAAAATCCCAGGCCCGTGACTGTTTCCCCTCTTGTGTGAGTTCAGGACCCAGAAACAAATCTGACTCCTGTATCCCATCCCTGAAGTGAAAATTCAACCCCCAATGTCAGCATCAAAGTGCTCCCAAGGTACAACCAAACACAGAGTAAAAACCCTTGTACTCTGTTCCAACAATATGCCTTGGCCATCCCATCAGAAGAGATTGGTTTGAAAAGCTTGTGATTTGTTGCTTTTGTATGAATGTCCTGCAGTTCTATAATCACAGATTAAGTTAAGCAACATTATCCACTCAAATCATTTACTCCTTCTCAATATTGGAGTCTCCATTGTTTCTCCCCCTTCCCTGTTTCGGTCTGCATTTACTACCGTTATTGAAATGCTTGCTTAGGAACTTAAGTACAGGAAAGAGTCTTTCAGCCCCTCAAATCTGTTCCTCCAGTCGATGAGATGATGGCTGATCTGTATCCTAACACCATTATCTCAGCTTGTCTCCATAGCCTCAGCAAAAATCTATCGATCTCAGATTTAAAATTATTAATAGATCTAGCTTCTCGTGCTTTTTGTAAGAGAGTTCCATACTTCTACCAATCTTTGTGAAGAAGTTCTGCTTCTGTTTTGGCTTTAATTGTGTCCACATCATTGATTCCACCAATATTTATATGGGCAGCGCTAGCTAAGCCAGGCATGACCTGCTGAGATGATAAACCTGATTATGAAAACTTCAAAATGGAAATTATCTGAGGATTTCAAATAACCCCTGGGCTATGACTATTTCCTTTGGCAGCAACAGACCTATCCAGGCACCTGAAGCGTACCTTGAACAAGCCAATGGATTGCACAATGACACATCTGGTTGACGTTGCAATGCGAGTGAAGTTCATTAATGGGGTTCTTCATAGTGTCATCAGCCGGGTTTGAAGGGGTATCCTATAGTGTCCAGCAGACATGCCTGAAGGTTTGTTCCTGTTCAGAGTTTTTGGACTGATCCATACGAAAGCATCATGGCAGCTCCGAAGAGTGAGCGTGTCCACTTTGGCAGGAAGAATAGAAAAGCGGCATATTATTTAAATGGAAAGAGATTTCAGAATTCTGAGGTACAGAGAGATCTGGGTGTCTTGGTCCATGAATCACAAAAAGTTAGTATGCAGCTAAAGCAAGTAAGGCAAACGGAATGTTATAGTTTATTGCAAGGGGAATGGAATATAAAAATAGGGATGTTTGCCACAGTTGTACAGGATGTTGGTGAGACCACATCTAGAGTACTGTGTACAGTTTTGGCTTCCTTATTTGAGAAAGGATATAAATGCGTTAGAAGTTCAGAGAGGGTTCACTCGACTGATAACTGGGGTGGGGGGGTTATCTTACTGGAAAAGGTTCAAGCTGGGCCTGTATCCATTGGAGTTTAGAAGATTGAGAGGTGATCTTATTGAAACATGAAGGGACTTGATAGGGTGGATGCTAAAAAGATGTTTCCCCTTATGGGAGAGGCCAGAAGTAGAGCATACTGCTTAAAAGTAAGGGGTCTCCCATTTAAGATGGAGATGAGAAGAATCTTTTTCCTCTTAGAGGCCCATGAGTCTTTGGAACACTCTTACTCTCTTTCCTGGAGAACGGTAGGGTCAATGAATATTTTTAAGGCAGACATAGATAAGTTCTGATTAACAAGGATGTCAAAAGTTATTGGGGGTAGGTGGGAATGTGGAGTTGAGGCCACAATTGGATCAGCCATGATCATAATGAATGGCAGAGCAGGCTTGAGGGGCTGAATAGCCTATTCCTGTTCCTAATCCTTGTATTAGATGGATCTTTTCTTGTAGTTGCACACAGCTGAACGTTGATGGAATGAAATCCCTCTCAGTTGATAAATACTCCTGGTTGATCTGGTGGTGTTTAGATTGCCATGCCTGTACAATCAATGGCATCCTGCACCTTGGGATGCCAGCCAGAACTACAAAGATCAGCGCCTGTTGATCTTAGCTATTGCCATCAGAGGATAAGTACACATAATTCCTGGAAAACAATCCATCAGTCTCCTGCCTTATGCAGATATGCACAGTTGACTGGGAGAGCCTGGATAGGCCTTCAGTAGCTTTTGGAATGAACCAGAGTCAAAGAACTTGAGGGTGAAGGTAACTTTCATAATTACTGGTACTGCAAGGTCACCAGGTCAAGGGAGGAGCAGCTCTTCTTCTAGGAAGCTGTAGTTTTCTGTGGCCACTCGACACATCAATCTCAGCCTCCGGAGTCACTGGTGTTTCAAAAGGTCTAGGGAGCTGATCCACTCTCTGTACACCCTGTTACTATGGACAGTGCCTCAAGCAAACTAGGCCCCCTGTTAATCTCCTCATTGTTGCATTGGAAGCTTTAGTTCCAAATCACGGATAAACTCTTAGGCATGGAGGAGCCTCACTTAAATATTATAATTACTGACCTGTTTCTTCATAGAATCATAGAAAGTTTCCGGGACAGAAAGGGGCCACTCAGCCCATCATGTCAGCGCGTGCTGAAGAAACAAGCCGCCCAACCTAATCCAACTTTCCAGCATTTGGTCCGTAGCCCTGAAGGGTAATTCAGGTACTCATCCAGACACCTTTTAAATTAGATGAGGTTTTCTGCCTCTACCACCCTTTCAGGTAGTGAGTTCCAAACCCCGACCAACCTCTGGTTGAAAATTTATTTTCCTTATCTTCCCTCTAATCCTTCTATCAATTACCTTAAATCTATGCCCCCTAGTCACTGACCTCCCTGCTAAAGTTAATAGGCCCTTCCCATCCACCCTACCCAGGCCCCTCACAGTTCTGTACATTTCAATCAAATCTCCCCTCGGCCTCCTCTGTTCCAAGGAGAACAACCCCAGCCTATCCGATCTTTCCTCATAGCTGCAATTTTCCTGTCCTGGCAATAGTGGGTTGCTTGGTTGATCCCAGATATGTTGCAGTCGAACTGAGGGTAGACCCATTTGCAGCAAGTTGGAGTTGTGTTTCTCATTTAACCCATCCCCTCCTGACATTGCCAAATCGTTGGGGTGGGGGTGCATTAAAATTCCTCCCAATAGATTTGTTTCAATGATGTGATTGATGGTGAAAGTGTGGGAAGGATTGCATCACCATTGTTTAAATATTATTAAAGTCCGTTAATCAGACTGGTAAATGGTGGGAAGTGGTGTTCCAGAAGGATTGTTGCTCGGACCACTGTTGTTCACCCTTTATATAAACAATTTAGACCCAGGAATCGAAAATACAATTTCAGATTTGCAAGGGATAAAATTGAGGGTGCAGTTTATACAGAGAAGGACAGCAACAAATACAGGAAGGCATTAATACCATTGCAGAATGGACAAGTAATAGGTAAGCTAACTTCAAAATAGACAAGTGTACATTTTGTTAAGAAGAGAAAGAAAGCCAAAAACTTCTTTGAAAATAAGGGCAGAAATTTACCCTCCCCCCATCCGCAGGAGCTGAGAAGGGGTTTGATGGGAACCGGTAAAATCACAGGTACCCATGTTCTATCAGCCCCCCAACTATGTCCTGTCTTCGGGGAATTTTACCGACAGTGGAAATGGGAATGGGCAGGCTGCCCACTCCAAGACAATGGGCAGCCAAATCGAATAGACAAAGGCCCTATTGGGGACCATTTTACCAGACCATTGGCATTTTGCTGACAGCTGATTGACCCCCCCACCCCCCCCCCCCCCCCCCGCCCAACCCCACCCCCCCCACCAAACCCCCCCACCGTGGGGGCAACTCATGGGTGGGGGTTTGTTTTATTAATCAAAGTGGGGCCACATGCAGGGAAGGCAGCACCCTTCCTCCCACCCGACCCACCCCCGCAGCCCCCGTGATTTCCCTGGAGAGGCTTTCCCTCCAGTAATGGGCCTCTGAAATGTTTTACATTTTTCTTCTCTTACCTGATGAACTCAGCAGCTCTCCAGCCTGCCTAAGCAGTGGCCACAGTTCCTGGTGGCATTGCAGAGGCTTTTGACCTGCTGTATCTCTGATTGGGCCGGAAGCTGCAAACAGGTTGGCAGTCCCAGTGACAGCCACTTAACTGGCTGCTGCCTGTAAAATTGAGAGGGTATTTCCGCCGGTGATCCACTTTTCCGGCTGAGGTTGTGCCGCCCACTCAATCGGCAAAATTCAGCCCTAAGTATCTAAATGGGTTGAGGAACAGAGGGATCTGGGGTACAAATATACAAATCAACAGTAGCACAGGTTAATAAGGCCATAAAACAGCAAACAAGGCAATTGAGTTTATTTCTGGAGGGATAGGATTAAAAAGAGAGAAGTTATGTTAAACTTGAACCGCACCTTGGTTAGACACTTGGAGCACTGTAAACATTTTTGTTCTCCATATTACAGGGGCGCTGGATGTAGTGCAAAAAAAGATTTACGGGAATGATGCCAGAATTAAGTTATACCTACCAGGAAAGACTGAATAGGCAGGGGCTCCTTTCCCAAGAGAAGAAAAGACTGATGGTTAAAGATCTTTAAGAATGGGAAACAATGAGTCGGTTTGTTTGAAATATGGTCTATGATTTCTCCATATCTATTTAGGGGATCAGAGAGGCACCTTAATGTGCCCAGAGGAAGAAGAAGGAGCATTACGGCTAAGGTGGTCCATTGGTTCAGCGGATACATACAATGCACATTTTGTAACTCAGGGACAAAGTCTCAGAAGGTCTCAGGTCCTATCCCTGGTGTATGAAAAACGAACTAATCTCAGCCAGGACATAAGTGGAGGACATTTGATCTCACTCTGCCTATGTGGCTGTGATTCCCCCTACAACCCATATAACACAACAACACCCACTGTTTAGGTTGACAAATGCAAATCACCAATTGCATTATGTGCTGGAGAGTTGTTTGCATCACTGGAACTGGCAGAACGACTGTAAGTAGAGAAAACTGCAGGAGGAGGAGCAGGTTAAAATTCTTAAATTTGAATCAGTTGGAGAATGGCATGAGCTAATGTTCAAACACTTGAATGAATGACTTAAGTTTACACAGCTTTTAGATTTCATCTCAATCTCATTTGCATCTTGCTGGGTTCTAGAAATTGAAAATAATGAAAACAGATATGAGCTGACAAAGTAATTTCATGTAGTGACTATCATGCTGATAGTATGACTGCGCCTTTCTGGAGGGAGGTGCAACACAAGCTATCATTATGCAGTTGTCATTGAATCCTACATCTGCTGTCCTTAATATTATTGTAATAGCAATGAAAAAGCAAAGAATGCACACTGAATGTGCTGTTTCATGCAATGAGTGCCACAGTACACTCAATACCAATATTTGAATGA
Organism: Cetorhinus maximus; assembly: GCF_964194155.1. NCBI lineage: Eukaryota > Metazoa > Chordata > Chondrichthyes > Lamniformes > Cetorhinidae > Cetorhinus > Cetorhinus maximus. The sequence continues at coordinate 10,244,569 of NC_135894.1, read as the reverse complement.
ACATGTTGATACTTGTAACTGAAATCTAAGACATAGATTAAACTCAAAAACTGTCTAGCCAAATTCAAGCAGTAGAGCATTGAAAAACAGGCATTGTAAACTTGTTTGAAGAGTCTGGTGGTGATAATATCTTTTCTCTAATACATATAACCTTAACTCAATACCCAAATCAAGAAAAATATGCCTGGATGCAGAAATGAAGCAACTTAACTTATAATTTCAAGACTTCTACTGTAAAAATGATAATAAAAGTTATGAATGTTCTTACATGGTTAAAAGACATGGTTGGGAATATGAAAAGAGCCAGAAACCTTTCTTTTCAAAATCCTATTCTTTCTGGAACACTACATCATCCAAAGGCTTTTCTGTGAAAGATTACTGTATAGGTCATTCAATTATATGCTTGCTTACAAATCTTTATGAAATGAAAAATGGACACAAGTATTATACATGGTGCTGCTCATTTTTTGTGCCTTGCTGTAAATCAGTTCTAAATGTTTAAGAATGGGCGCAAATCTTGCCTGAAAGGTATTGTACCAATAGCAATCAATTTTCAGGGAACAGCGATTTGCATAATTATTCACAGCTAATGACTTGGAAATGTGCAGGGAAAGCATTAGTTATAGGATTACATATTATATACAACACAGAAATAGGCCATTCAGCCCAACCAGTCCCCGCTGGTGTTTATGCTCCACTCGAGCCTCCTCCCATCTTTCTTCATCTAAAGCTACCATTGTAACCATCTATCCCTTTCCCTCTTACGCTTATTTAGCTTCCCCTGAAATCAACCTATAAAGTCATGGGTAGTGAAAGCTGTAGCGGGGTACATGGTTTAGCTTCTGAGCAGTAAGTTATAGTGGAACACACAGAAGCTAAGGTTGGAGGCTTGGCCCATTTTGAAGGCAGGGCCTCATCAATTCATTCATTCATATCCGGCCAGTCAACTGTCTTCCCAAAACGAGCATCCAGTCACAGCTCATCAGCTTTGGGCCTTCAAAGACTGGGTGGCCCAGAGGCCACCAGGCGAGCAGTCAGTTAAAAATACATAACCCGAGAGTGTTACAAAAATGCAGAAGGATCAAACTCTTAAACTTTGAGTATTTATGCATTTTATGTAAGTCTGATTTCAAGAAAGGAAGGAGGTGAAAAAAAACATGGTTGGTAGCTTTGTATTTCTCAAACCTCTCCTCTCCTCCCCACACCCCCATCCTTCAGCTTGATGCAGAATACTGTAATCCGGCCCTTTCCCACACCAAGTTCCACGCACTCATCACCCAACTTCAACACTCATGCCATTGTTTTTAAATCTCTCTGTGGTCTATATTTGCAATGTTCTCCAGCTGCTCGATGTCCCAGCTCCTCTACCATTTGCTTACCTGCTCCGCAATCCAACCATTGGAAGCCAATCTTTCAATTATGGCCAAGGCTTTGCAGCTTCCCCCTCCAGTTTCCTAGTAAAGATGGGATGGATGGCACTCGAGAATGAGATCTGTTTCATTCCCAAGTCTCAGCCCTTCTTCTGAAGAGCAGCCTTCATGGCATAAAATGCGGGCAGTCATGTATAGGCGGGCAGATGTGAAACCGATTCCAATGAGGCTTCCCCTTCTGTCTTGTCGCTCGCCCTGATTGAATGCTGGGCAATCAGGTAATGCCAACTGATGGTATTGGCATGCAGCATTCAAAGGTTGACAGAGGGTGCCTCAGATTTTCCTTCTCCCAGAGGGCTTGTGTACTTGTTCGCAGAATGTGCCTCCAGCTGCAGCATTAAACGCCTTGCCACAAAGGATTAGTCAACCTGTCAGGCTGTTCAGAAACTGCCCATGCTGCAGCCCCGGAATCCTTGGCAGAAGCTGATGGAAAAATGGCCAACGTCAGGGTAGGCGACACCCGTGTCTTGCCAGAAGGCCTGTGTGACAGCACTCTGAAATTAGCTACCAAAACAACTTTGTTTTTCTACTTCTATCTGCCTCTTCAAAAACCTCCTGGCCCTGAAACTCTGCAGAGGGTCTTTCACTGAGTCTCCGCTGTTTTTTTCGGCGGGGACAGGGAGTGGAAGGGGAAGAATCGCGAGTTGGGGTCCACTGATCTTTTGTCAGGGTTACAGTGGGAGAGGAGAATCCCCACAGAATTTCAGGACCCTTCTCTCTCCAACAGTATATTCAGTCTTCCCATTTAGCTTCTCTTTTTCTGTTTAAGTGTCTGCCTCTCCCTTTGGAAAATGGTCTCAGAGGTGAGAAGAGTGAGATGAATGTCAAAATAATGCAGTGGGGGAAAAAAGAATACATTCAGGCCCCTGGTAGGCTATGGAAATTTGAGTGCTGTCACTGAGATAAAGATTAAACATTCTCCTTCGCCAGGAACCATGGCAGAAATGCAACTCCCTAGTTGAAAAAATAATGAGTGGTCACACCAATGTTTCAGGATTTGAAGGAAACTGTTTTACGTTTGACATTTGTGAATAAATATTCATTATTTTTACTCATTCATAGGATGTGAGCATCACTGGCAAGGCCAGTATTTATTGCCCACCCCTAATTTCCCTTGAGATGATGGTGGTGAGTTGTCTTCTTTTACTGCAGTCCATGTGGTGTAGCTACACCCACACTGCTGTTGGGGAAGGAGTTCCAGGATTTTAACTGAGCCACTGTAATTTTGATGCGACTGTATAACAGCATGCATTAAGGGTAAAATTCAAAGCCATGCCAAGTAGCTTTATCTAATGATCAGTATTAAAGAGTATAAATTCCCACAATGTTCTGTTTTAATCTAACATGATTCTTACCTCCAAGGTTCCGTTGCCCTGTGATGTATGTCCCAACAGAAGACAGACCTCAGTGATGTTCCATTCTAATGCACTCTGAAAGCCAGTCAGACAGAGTGGATAACAATGCGATATACAGTAAAAGCATCTTTAGAGACCACCTATATTAAAAAGGTCAAAGCAAAAAACTGCGGATGCTGGAAATCCAAAACAAAAACAAAAATACCTGGAAAAACTCAGCAGGTATGACAGCATCTGCGGAGAGGAACACAGTTAACATTTCGAGTCCGTATGACTCTTCAACAGAACTAAGGAAAAATAGAAAAGAGGTGCACCAGTTTATATTTCACCTCTTTTCTATTTTTCCTTAGTTCTGTTGAAGAGTCATATGGACTCGAAATGTTAACTGTGTTCCTCTCCGCAGATGCTGCCAGACCTGCTGAGTTTTTCTAGGTATTTTTTGTTTTTATATTAAAAAGGTCACCTGTCTCTAGGTGGCACAAGGCCCTAGTCTCAAGTGACATTATTATAACCAGAGTACAAAATTACTTAACAGAATGATCTATCTGGCCAGTCTTTCCAGTTTCTGTACAAACAGATTTTGTTTTTTTCCTTAATTCAGAGATGGCAGCTCCAAAACAATTATCTCATAATCTATTTCAAAGGTAATTGTTCCAAGTAGATGAATGTACTTGTTTGTAAACAATTGAGTGGAATGTCCTGCTTGTGAATATCATAATTAATAGTCATCAGCAGGACAAAAATTTAAGTCTGCCATGTTTCACCCAGAGACTTCAATCCTCAAGGAGTGGGGCAATGAAATAATTCAACATTAAAACGATGTGCATTAACAGCTTTAAAAGTAGACAAATGTGGTTATTAGCATTAATAACTGTACGTGCAGTTGTGAGAGCTCTTTCTAAACATGATGGGAAATATAGCCAACACATAGGCATGATCGGCATGGTACTGTGGAAACTAACTAACAATCTCAAGTCATAAAATTTAAAGACCTTCACAGGATGGGTAAACAAATGTTAAAGTGATAAGAGCACAGACTGGGAGGCATTGGGAGCAAGGCATTCCCCAGCCTCCCAGTGAGGTAACGAGATATCTGTGCCCTGAAGAATCCTGCTCATTATGTATATAGCTGGAGGTTGTACTAGGCAGGGCGGTCAGTGTTTGAAACGGCAGGTCAGTGGGTCAGTCTGAGGATCTGAATCAGCATATGAGTCTGTGAGTGTAGTAACTAAAGTTAGTGTGACGCCACGAGCACGGTTTGGTCCCTTGGGTAAACAAGAAGTAAGGGATTATTGTAATTGTGTCCAGGGTAAACTAAAGGAGTGAGAGAAGCGGTGTGGTAAAACGGTATTGATTATTTCCTAGGGCAGAATTGTTAGGTCAGCATGCAGGCATGTGCCCGACATGATCAGATGTGAAATCGTGCACGATGAAGTCGGGCGAGTGTCCAGACCTCATCCTGCACTCACGGAATATTTCGGTCAGCAGGCGCGTGAGTGCCAAAAGCGCACCCGCTGACAATTAGGGAGACAATTAAAGTTGTTAAAGTTCCAATTGTCTCTGATTTTTCGTTGTCCGTCCAACCTTACAGTTGGTAGGTGAGCAAATCTGCCAGGCAGACTTTGCATTTTTGATGAACCCTCATCCAAGGGTGGAATGACGTTTCTATTACTAAAGAATAAAAAATAAAAATGTATGGGCAGAATTTTCATCAGGTATATGTTCAGGTGACTGATTGTGATGCGTGGGCATTATTTTCTGGATTTTTAAAACTTTATTGGTTTTAAAGTCTTCAGCTCCCTGAGGCAGCTATTCATTCAGTGCTCGCCCGCTCCTGCGCTTATGTCAATGTCCGCACTCCTCCCGCCCCCACCCCGGCAACACTGAGCATTTCAGTGCATGCTTCACGCTTGAAATTGCGGTTGGGAGCTGATCGCGGGCGGCGGTCCGTTCTCCGGCCACTCCCGGGCCCGCCGATTGTGCCCACACGCCGACGGAAGAAGATCGGTGCGCTAAAATGATATCGACCTTTCCCGAGTGTCCGGTTTAGTGAGAGATAGGGAGGGATCTGTCTCCCAATAAGAAAGCAATAATAGTCTGGTCTAAGGTGGGGGGTGGGGGGAGAAAGAAGTTGAGGGTGGGGTGGTTGTAGGGATAAGCAAGCAGTGATAGGAGCAGATAATCAAAAGATGTCACAGACAAAAGTATCAAAGAGGTGTTGAAGGTGGTGATATTATCTAAGAAAAGTGCTAATTAAGAATGGAAGGCAGGATACTCAAGGTACAGCTCTAGTGGGGGTGGGGTGGAAAGACTAACAAAGTTTTAGTTTTAGATTTAAAAATAATGGAAATAGGTGGGAAAAGACGAATCTATATAAATTATTGAAAAAAAAGGGGAGGGGGAAGAAACGGGGTGGGGATGGGGGGAGGGGGAGTTTAAGATCTAAAGTTGTTGAATTCAATATTCAATATTTAGATCTTAAACTCCCCCTCCCCCCATCCCCACCCCGTTTCTTCCCCCTCCCCTTTTTTTTTTCAATAATTTATATAGATTCTTCTTTTCCCACCTATTTCCATTATTTTTAAATCTAAAACTAAAACTTTGTTAGTCTTTCCACCCCACCCCCACTAGAGCTGGACCTTGAGTGTCCTGCCATCCATTCTTAATTAGCACTTTTCTTAGATAATATCACCACCTTCAACATCTCTTTGATCCTTTTGTCTGTGACATCTTTTGATTATCTGCTCCTATCACTGCTTGCTTATCCCTACAACCACCCCACCCTCAACTTTTCTCTCCCCCCGCCCCCCACCTTAGACCAGCTTATATTTCACCTCTCCCCCAACCAAACTTCAGTTCTGCCGAAGGGTCATGTGGACTCGAAACGTCAACTGTTTTCTTCTCCACCGATGCTGCCAGACCTGCTGAGTTTTTCCAGGTAATTCTGTTTTTGTTTTGGATTTCCAGCATCCGCAGTAGCTTTTAGCTTTTTGTTTTTAAGCAATAATAGTAGTTGGATTACCACTATAACATCAGCCATGGCAGACAAACATTTAGCGTAGGGACCCAAAAGGTCACGCACTGAATTTTGGGCAAATAACTCAAAAGGTGAAAAAAAAATTGATCTAAGTCACGAAAACTTTTGTTCAGGAGAGTGAAAGAGAGAGAGGGGTACCCCTGGGGGGGAGGGGGGAGGGGGTTAATAGGCACTGACAGGCAGAGGGAACACCATTGTGAGCTTCAGTTGTTTGTTTTGATTGTGCCTGTGGGTGGGAGCCCAGAAGATCCCTTTATTCCTCCTACACTGCGACTTGAAATTTTGTTTAGAGTATGCAAGTTTTAAGTTGTTAAGATAAATGTTCTAAGAATGGAAACATACATACCTTTATATATGTGTGTGTTTGTGTGTAATGAAGTGTTTGTGTGAGCTTTAATGTGTTTTCTTCCCGAAATTGTCATTTGTGTGTGGAGTTCAGAACTTTGAGTTAAAAGCCTCAGGTGATGTGCAGAATTTTCCGGGTGATGTGCGGGGTGCGGGTCCCACACGTCGGTGCGTAAAATGTCGCGCAGTGATGTTGGGCGAGCGCCATCGTGATATTTAGATGGGTGGGCGCGCAATGAAGTGCGACATGCGCCCACCATTAATTAACGGGCTAGTTAAGGCCCCTAACTTGGCAATCAACGGTGATTTTCAGGCACCCATGCAATCTTCGGCTCAGCGCACGGGCGCAACAGGCAGGCGGGTAAGAGACTTTTTAATAAAACTCATCCACCAGCGGGATAAGAGGGCTCAGAGGGGTTGTCAATCTGGTCTGTGAAGTATTTATTGCAGAAAGTGTTCTCTGTACTTTGAACCTTCAGCTCAGCAGTCTGCAGTCAGTAATCTTTATCGGGCCTGCAGCTTTCCGGAGGACTCCCTTTAGCCTGGGTATGGGTTCTGACATCTCCACTGCAGACAGCTCCTCTGAGGAGGAAGGGAGGGATAGAATAAGGAGGAGGCCAGGAGTGGACAATCAGCCTCCAGAGGAGCCACCTTTGGGAGGCCAGGCGCAGGCACAAGGGGCGCAGTGCCTAGAGGTTGTCTAAGGTGGAAGGGGCCGCAGAAAATGCCACTATCCTGCTGCCAGGGTTTACAGGTGGAGAAGCAGCTACCTCAATATGTCTGAGGTGCAGTGCCGAAGGAGGCTCCGACTGTCAAGGGAGACAGTCAACTATATCTGTCAGATGATTGGCCCTGAGATCTCCCCTAACTGTGTGGGTGGACACCCCATGCCAGTGGCTCTGAAGGTCACAGTTGCCCTCAACTTCTATGCCTCTGGTTCCTTCCAGGGCTCGGTGGGTGATCTTTGCGGTGTCTCCCAATCAGCTGTCCACACTTGTGTCAAGCAGGTTACAGACGCTCTATTCAGACGTGCATTGACCTTCATCCACTTCCCCTTGGACCAGGCAAGTCAGACACAGCGAGCCAGAGGCTTCGCGGCCATTGCTGGCTTCCCCTGTGTCCAGGGTGCTATAGACTGTACACATGTGGCCATCAAGGCGCCAGCAGGTGAGCCGGGTGCCTTTGTCAACAGGAAGGGCTTCCACTCCATGAACGTGCAGATAGTGTGTGACCACAGGATGCTGATTCTACAAGTCTGTGCAAGGTACCCAGGCAGCTCCCACGACGCCTACATCCTCAGACACTCCCAGGTGCCGGGGCTCTTCAGTGCTCCAGCCCGGCTGGATGGATGGCTGCTGGGTGACAAGGGCTATCCCCTCAGAAGGTGGCTCATGACGCCTCTCCACCATCCAAGAACAGAAGCTGAGCAGCAGTACAATAGGAGCCACGGCACCACAAGGGCCATGGCAGAGAGAACCATCGGTCTTCTCAAGATGCACTTCCAATGCCTGGACCACTCAGGGGGCGCACTCCGGTACCTCCCAGATCGTGTGTCTCTGACAGTGGTTGCATGCTGCACTCTCCACAATCTTGTGCTGGAAAGGGGGGAAGCAGTGGACGATGTAGACCTTAATGCAGTGGATGCGGCTGCACACAATGAGTCCAGCACTGATTTGGAGGATGAGGAGACACAAGGCAATGATGCGGGGCTGAGTGCTGACCTGGGACTACACCAAGGAGGCAGGGACACCCGGGACAATTTAATCCAACAAACCTTCAGCTAGCTCCACACACATGGATCAGCAGGAACAGCATTGCCTGGAACTTCCACACGTGGCACTTAGGTGCCACATCTTCCACCTCATCAGCTGCAACTAAGGGCTTTGGACATAAACCTCAATGTCCACTCAAACACTCATGACATGTCTGTAAAACATACAAATGCAGCACAAAGGAAACACCCTCAGCCATGTTCGTACATCTGGATTTAATTTCATCCATGATATGGTGCAACAAAATGAAAGGAAAACGTTTTTACAACAGCAATAAATAATAATTCCTTAATCTTGGGCCAGCACAAAAGCATCAATGAGAAACCCGTGATGTGCCTAAGGTGCCTTATGCTAACATTGTCGGGTGCTCTGTCTTGGTGCCGCCCCATCGCTGGGAGTGGTATCTGAGACAGCTGCTGACTCTGCTGTCCTGTTGGCCTCGATGACCTTGGCGGGTGTCCTCTGGCCCGTGGAGCCTGTGCTGGCCCCGCCTGGGAGGGAGCTGCCAGTGCCACAGCTGGCACCTCCCCAGTCGCCGCAGCCTCAACAGATGCAATGGTCACTGGGAGAGGGGCAGAGGAGCTGCCACCCTCATCCGGATCGCCCTGAGAGGAGCCCGCAGAGACGACAGGCAGCTGCTGCGCCGACATGAGGTCGCTTCGGACCTCCTTGGTCACCATAGACGGATGGGCACCGAGCTGGGAAACTTGCTGCCCAGACCATCTCCCACACTGGCAGTGACCAGCTGCGGCCACTGGCGCTGTGAGGGCTTGCAGGAACGAGTGTAACCCCAGGAGAAGCTGCTTGTTCTCCTAGAAGCCCCTCTCCAGGAGAGTCGCCACTCTCTCCATGGAGGAAGCATGACGCTCTGATATGAGGCTCATGGCATCACTCATGCTCCGTGAAGCATGGTCTCGCGCAACACTCCCAGATGCTCCCGCACACCCGGCCGCATTTCCTGCTTTGCTGCATCGCGGACAACTCCAGAGGAACATCATCAGGCACCGACTGAGCATGTGCCTGGTCCCCTGCAGCCCTCCAACTGCTGGCACCATGGGCACTCTCTGTCTCTGCCAGCTCCTCCAGTGATTATGAAGTGCCCTCACCGCTGTTCCCCTGGACACTAGCCGATGTTCCAATGCCCACCAAGGTGCTAGTATCTGCGCTGGTGCCTGCCTGGCAGAGATGGTGTGATGCAGGTGTGTTCACAGCCCTCGGGTGTGAGAGGGGGCATCTGTAATCGAGCCTGGTCAACAGGTTCTGATGATGCTGAAAATAACAAGGACAGTGGACCAGTTAGCGTCCACACAGTGACACACTTCATCCCTTTCTCCCTGGCTCATTACGCGCTCAACCATCCAGAACCTAGGGAGATGAACATTGGTGGGGTGGCAAATGGTCAGGAGGAGGCCCAAACATTACAGATGGATACAGACGGGCTGGTCAGATGGCCTAAGGAATACCAAATGGAATGTTACATGGATAAGTGTGAGGTGATGCACTTGGGCAGGACAAACAAGGTATGGGAATACATGAGAAATGGTAGGACCGTGGAAAGTAAGGAGGATCAGAGGGACCTTGTTGGGCATGTCGATAGGTCCGTTAAGGTAGCGGGACAGGTACATAAGGCGTTTAGCAAGGTCGAAGCCATACTTGCCTTTATTAGCCAAGGAATAGAGTGTAGGAACAGGGAGGTCATGTTGTAAGTACAGAAAACGCTGCTGAGGCCATAGCTATCGTTCTGTGTGCAGTTGTGACCAGTGCTTCTTGGGAGGGATGTGATTGGAGTGGAGAGAGTGCAGAGGTCGCTGGCCAGGGTGCATGCTGGCCTGGAGAGTTGGAGTTATGAGGACACATAGCATAGACTGGGGATATTTGCCCTGGAGCACAGGAGATTGAGGGGTGGCATTATTGAGTTTCATAACATTATGAGGGGCATAGATAGGGTGGACAGAAAGCAACTTTTCCCCTTGGTGGAGGGATGACTAACCTGGTGGCATTTATTTAAGATAAGGGGCATGAGGTTGACAGGTGAGGTGATGAGGACCATTTGCACACAGTAATGTGGGACGCACTGGCTGAAAGGGTGGTGGAGGCTGAAACCCTCCTAACATGTAATAAGTATTTGGATGTGTAGTTGCGATGTCAGGGCAACAAGGCCATGGGGATAGTGGTCAGAACTGGGATAGGGAGTCTTTGGAAGGTGCTGGACATGCGCATCTTCGAAGGGCCGAAGGACCTTTGCCTATGACCCACACGTCTGACTCTATCAGTCTGTGAATGAGCAGTGTTGCTACATCAACGATTCCAATAATCAGCAGTGCTTTGGATGGTGGGGAGACAGAGTGGATGTGACTGTGGACCTCAAATACCTGGCCGCTGCACCCCAGCCTCACCGACACCTGTGGACCTGGGCGCATGGCGGGTTTCAAGCTCCAAGGCCTCCTGCTCAAAACGGGCCAATATCACCAACTGGGCCTGGCTGCCTCCAGTCCACAAACACTCATATGCATTATGCGCAATTTTCTCCTGCAAAACAGAGAAGACCATTCACTGGGGCTGATCGCTCATGTACTCTGCACGCGCACGGCGCATCCCAACCACAGTGGCCCATCTGAGGCCTCCAGCGGCTCCTGTCCACACTACTGGTGATTGGTCACAAAAATATAGTACGACTGCTCCCAACATCCCCTCCCACTGCCACAACGGACACCTTGGACACATTCTACGTCCATCACTTTCAGAAACACACAGTCTGAGGGCCCATGGCAAGGAGGCGCAACTCGGTGCAGCGTCAAGGGCACCAGATGGTTCTTGGCCACGAGATCTTGAGGCTCCCCTTCCCCATCTCATCACCGTGAACAGGGCATGTGTTGGAGTTCTGAGTATGTGCCTAGCTGCCTCTCCTGCAGGTTACCCCAGACTAGTCATGTGCGACTAAGAGCAACACATGGTGTGGGGGAGAACCCATCTCCTCATGAACCACTCAGGCTGATGTAAGCATGGGCACTATCTGTTTACCCACCCAGCGTGTGACCAATGCCCAACATGAATCGATGCAGTCACGACAGTGAGACTTCGGGGGGATGGCGGGGGGGAGGGGGTGGGTCTAAGGCTACCTGCTGGGTTAAATGCCCAACACCAACATGGTCCTCACTCTTTCAGAGCGTGACAAGTTGTTGAAGCACTTAGGGCACTGGACCCAGGTGCCCCGCACCACATCACGGGAGCTCACCACCTCCGCCACCTCCTCCCAGTCACGTTTGGTCATGTGGGGGGGCCTCCTCCTCCCATCCTGGGGGACCAACTCCTGCCATGCTGCCACCTCCTCGACAAGGGCTGCAAGGCAGTCATCTGAAAAGCGAGGGGCACATTGGCACCCCTCTGGCCTACCCTGCAGCCTGCCCTGCTCCTGGGGCTGACCCTGCAGCCTGGCCCTGCTCCTGGGGCTGACCCTGCAGCCTGGCCCTGCTCCTGGGGCTGACCCTGCAGCCTGGCCCTGCTCCTGGGGCTGACCCTGCAGCCTGGCCCTGCTCCTGAGGGCTGACCCTGCAGCCTGGCCCTGCTCCTGGGCCACACCCTGCAGCCTGGCCCTGCTCCTGGGCCACACCCTGCAGCCTGGCCCTGCTCCTCTGGCTTTCCCTGCTACATTGGCCTGCTGTGCAGACCCCCTGCGGGGCCACCTGTAGCTGGCCATAGTAAACAGCCTAAAGGAGGCTGCCAGGCTTATTTTTATACAGGCTGCCGGGTCACCATTGGGACCGATGGTCTGTACACGCCTGCTGCAAACGTAAGACCCCTGCTCTCCATGAGAGTCGGAAATGCGCTGGGGGGGGCCTTTATTGACCCGCCCGCCCAAAATGGCGGCGCGGCCCCGATTGCTCGTGGCGATTGGGTCCATTGCCGCCCGCGTCAGCACCAGCCCCGCCCGCCAAACGGAATATTTTGGCCCATGTGTTGATAAACATGTGGGATTTTAATCTGGTTACAAATTCATACACATGAGAAAGGGGTCATCTTAATTTTGATCGTGTAAATTACAATTCTTACAAAGTTTAAAATTTGAGGTTTGGTTCCCGATAAAGTTCTCAAAAGGGAATTTTTATTTTAAAAGATGTGACAACAATTGACACTAATTCAAATGCTACAAGCTTTTGTGCTGAGAAAAAGGAGTTTAAAATATATTTGTAAGTCTGTTCCCAAAGTATAAAGTTAAGCTTGAGATCTTGACAAAGTTTGACAGAAATCCAATTTTTAGCAAAGTTAAAGAAGGCAGCTCAACAACACTGTTATTTGAATCTGGAATAACTTTAAACTGAAAAAAAATGCCAGACACAATTTAGTGGGTTACTTGTGAGAAAATAAAATGTTGTTTGAGGGAAAGAAGAAAAGGAAGCAAAATATGTTAATGCCTGGAATCAAATAGAAATGTTTGGTTTCTGTTTTAAAAATATTATACGAATACTTTATTGGACTGTAAAGTCTATCGAGACAACCTGAACAAGATCAGCTGGCAACTATTGCATGTGTAAAATGGTATGAGGAAATGATTAAGGGTAGGAATTAGGGAAGGAGGTCACAATCTACAAACTGTTTTAAGAGAACTTAATTTGATAATCTGGCCATCACCTGAGACATTGGAACCACACAGGGGGAGATAAGCAAAGATCTAGAGACAGAGACCTCCTTTGACATGAAATGGTTAAGTGATCAAGGCAATAGGGAAATTGACCTTGAGAGAATCTTAGGAAGATCATGGACAGAGGGAGTAAAAAAAACTTAAAGGTATAAGTATATGGAACCTGTGGTTGAGGCAGTTGAAGGGTAAGGAGAAATAACACTTAACAATTTACCACAAGATGGACACAGGTAAAGGGAAAGCTGGAAAAAGATGAATTAGATGTATTACTGACCATATTAATGTGCCTGCGAGCTACAAAATGTAGGACCACAGGAATAACACCTTGATAACAGGCAGAGTTAAGCAGCTCCCAGAGAGAACCACCACTGGAAGTGAAGATATTAGCCATTGAAAGATAGGATAAGAAGGTGCATTGTAGAGTTGTGTAGACAGCTTAAGGAATTGAGGTCCAAGGTGAAACAGCAGCAGGAGGTAGCGGACCAAGAAAGCAGTGAGGTGGACATCCCAGGACATGCCAGAAATGAGGGATAAGGGAATGGTTAAGGGGGCACTGGAATGACCAAGATCTACCCCGCGATAGCAAGGACCTCACTGGATAATGATGACTAATGACACTTGTGTATGTTTGGAAGCATTGGTCACAGGTGAAACCTTATATCTCACAGTGTGTTTCTGTCAGCAGGAAAGCAACCAGAGCTCGCTTAACTATTTTCTTTCGGACAAATCCTCAGAGAAATGGCAACCTGGAGGACAGCAACAACAGTAATCACGCTCTTAACAATAACAGCAGCATGGGAGGCGCCCACTGTCAACACCAATAAAACCACCTGTCTGCATCCAGGAAAATACATGCAGCTACCTAAAGGAGGGCATGGAGAGTGGATAAGAAAACTGAGCATTTGGATTTCCCATAGAGTCACTACCGGTAGTCGTCGCATTATCCGGGTTATCTTATCAAATAGGGGACAGACTGACTCAGGTAACATTGCTCCGGCTTTTACACTCATGACACGGCTAGAAATATGGACACAAAGGGAGTGTACAGCACCAGCTCGGGCGTAGTATCTGTGTCCAATGCAAGACTGAACATTACGTTGGGATGGGCTAACCTGCCCATATTATTTGGTAGTCAGGATTAGAGGGACAATATTGACAAGAGCAAAGTATAAATGTTGTTAATCGTTTTGGTTGTAGCAATACGAGATGCTTTAATTTGTCAACCTGCGGGTATCGGAAACCCACTAAGTGCTCAGCCACCATGTCACCGCCCCTGGATGGTATAATTAGAATTGGGAAACCCAAATTGATATTACATGATGTTACAATGGGCGCACTGGAGGTGACCTACAATCTGATCAATCACAACTTGGTTTTATTGGCTGATTGGACAAAACAAAGATCACAAAGCCTATGCCTCCCAGGTAGCAAAGGAGACTGCAGGAGGACTGCAATTTGCAGCGCAGGGAACTGAATAAAATTGCAGCTATACAAGTTCAGGGGCAAAGCATACTAGACAGGTTAGAAATCATTGATATGACTGACCCACAGTCTAAGAGGAAGGCATATGATATGTTGGCTTGGGACTTGATAGATAATGATAGGTCAGATATTGAAGATGTAAGGTTTGGTGCAGCACCTTGACACATATATCTGGCTGTGGGCAAATTAAATCTTATCAATTTACAGGAAGAATGGCAGGAATTAGTAGTTACGCAGTGCATGACAGGAGGCAAGAGGGATATAATAACATTTCTGATGAGTATAACACAGGAACATACTAACAGAACACATTCATTGGGGGGGGTGGGGTGTGGCGGGTATAAGTTCAAATCCTTGAGAGTGGTAAAGGATGGGTGGGTGTACCAGGTCGGATCCCATGGGTATACGGTCCCAAGTCAGAATGGCATCCTCCTAATGACAACAGGAGAATGTTGCATGGAATCGCAGTATTACATCATCTGCTCCTGTAATACTGCAAAACCCATCAGTAATGATTCTGCCATCGTGGTGTCAGTTAAACCTCTTGATGGGGCCTTCAAGGTAGTCCAAACCTCCCCTACGCAATGGTGCTTTCTGAAGGAAAGGACGAGACACATGTACGGGGGTTTAGAAAGTGACAATTACCACACTTTTTACCTACAGATCACTGTCTTCTTTTCTGTGGGGGACTTTCACTTTGCAGATAGGGTTCTCACTGGCCATGTATTCAGTCCATGGTGAGGTGGTGCATTATGCATTGACGACACCCCGGGTCAGATTGCTCAGGTAGCAGTGGAAAGGGCCCTGGCCACTACCAGGAGGTTTATGGAAGAAAGCCGTCAAGTAATCACAAGGGGAAGGGTGCAGGTGAAACCAGAAAGGCTAGGAAGTTGGAGAACTCAGCCAGTAAGAATGTAGTACAACTGGTGAGAAGTAGGGAGAGTGGCAGCAGCCATTGCGTCTGTTGCAGTCTTAATAGTTAGTCTTTGTATTTGCTGTTATCAGAGACTGATGGTATCCCAAGCAGTGTAGATGGTAATGCTGGTCAATAGGGGGTAGACCTCGGTATCCACTGCATCTGAAACTCCCCTTGCAGGGAAGACAAAAACCGGGAGCATTTACGAAGATTTTTCAATTTCATGAAATGAAGGTTCTGGGCCTAGCTTAGGTCAGTATACTTAGGCAAAGACATACGAGGACTGTAGGGTAGCAGACCCGAAGCCCACTGGACTCCAGCAGGATCCCTAGAGTTTTCTGGTGAGCAAAGGATCTGGGGGAATGTCCCTCCTGGGCCAGGCAGTGCCTGACCAGGGGTTCAAAAGGAGGGACTGAAGTGGAGTTATGAAATAGTTTAATATTAAAACTGATATTAAGATGTGCATTAACAGCTTTAAACGTAGACAGATGTAGTTATTAGCTTTAACTGTAGGTGTGAGAGCTCTTTTGAAGCATGATGGGAAATATAGCTAACATATAGGCATGATCAGTATGTTACTGTGGGAACCCAACTTACAATCACAAGTCATAAAACTTAGTGACCTTCACAGGATGGGTAAACAAACATTAGAGTGATAAGAGCACAGACTGGGAGGCATTAGAACCAAGGCATTTCCCAGTCTCCCAGTGAAATAGCGAGACATCTGTGCCCTGAATAATTCTGCTCATTATGTATGTAACTGGAGGTTGTACTAGGCGGTATAGTGAAATATGATAACAAAAAGATATAAATATGCTGCACAGATCTTGTATTGTCAGAGATCCTTGGAAAAGCAACCAAGATGATCTCTCCCAGTGTATGCTTGACTAAAATGTTTGCTTACTAGAAAACTCACAGACTCAAGTGGTCTCATCTTCATACCACAACACTCACAAGAGATGTTTCTGTATTTTGTTTAGAGACAGGTGCACATACATCAATATGCTCACTGGCTATATTTAACTTCCAGGCACAAGTGGGCCAATTACTTCATTATTTTCTTGTTATAAATAAAATGTGAATCAGGCAAATCAGAGTGGGAAGAGTAAAAGCTATAAATGTAGTAGAGAGCTGAATTGGCCAATTCCTCAACCGATACCTAACACAGATGAGCTAGCCATGACATTGCTGTTTGTGGGAGCTTTCTTTGGGCAAATTAGCTGCCACATTCCCTACATTACGACAATTCAAAAAGCACTTCACTGGCTGTAAAGTGCTTTAGGATGTCCTGAGGTTGTGAAAACATCCATGCAGGGAGACACAAATGGTTGAGGCAGGGGTGACCATTTATATTGTTCCATGCAATGGTGTATTTGAGGCTAGATGGTGCCAGTTTGATGTTAGCTTTTCAGAGTTAAGTAATTTTGTGTTCCATTTATAATAAGAATAACCTGAAATTAATGCAGAAGACTCTCTAGACACGTGATGAGAAAAAAATTCGGAACAGATATCTGTGGAGGTAAATGCCAGGAGTATAGCTCCAAGGACCCAAATACAGTGCTTGAAGATGTTTAATAATTTCACTATGATCGCATAGTCGAGCTCAGTGAATGCATTCCCAGATACCTTATTGCACTAACTGCACCAGCAGCCTCACACACTGCTCAATTCATCACACCCCCATCACTCACCTACCAACAATCTCTATCCATTTGTGTGCTTCATGCCACCCTCATGTGTTTAGCACTGTTGCAAGCCTCACACCTACACCCTCACAGCATGCACACAATGGCAGCTATTCAACCATGACGGCCAGGGCACTAACTTACCACAGCACAACTCTCACTGACACACTTCCCTCTCTTTTACAGGAGAAGGCGGCACATAACTGCAGGCAGCAGGAACAAACCCGAGGGGGAGAGGCACACCCCATGTTCTTCCCCCAGTTCCACATTGCGGAGACAGTATTGGCCATTATGGGAAAGATCATCGGTGAAGCCGGGGCAGGCGACAGGGCTGACAGTATTAAAGTTAGTTAATGGGCTGACAGGCAGTTTGTTTAGTTGAAGCTAAAAGTTTTATCCTTTTTTTTTATTTCAAGAGGCCAGTGATTAGAAAGAAACAAATTACAGAACTATCGAGGGAAACATCAAACATTCGACAGTTAAGGTAAACATTTTTCTTTCAAAATTTTCAAAAGAGTGAATAACAGATTTTGATCACTGAGTAGGAAATGCTCCCAAAGTCCTCCCGATTCCAAAGTATGGCTGAGCAAAGCTCCATAATACATAGAATCATAAAAGCATAGGAGGTAGGTCAATGGCCTATCGAGTTTACACTGGCTTTTTCAAAGAGCAATGCAATTAGTCCCACTCCCCAACTTTTTCCACATCTCACTGCAATTGTTTCTCTTCAAATATTTATTCAATTTCCAATTGAAGGCAACATTGAAAATGTATCCACCACTTGATTAGGCAGCCCATTCTAAACCCTTCTTCCTCATGTCTCCCCTGGTTTATTTGCTAGTTACCCAAAATTTGTGCCCTCTAGTAATTGACCCTTCAACAATTGGAAATGGTTTCACGTTATTTACTTTACCTTTCAAATGGCATTTGATAAGACATCACATTAGTCTTGCTAGCAAAATTGAAGCTCATATGATAAAATGGACAATAGCAGTAAGGATACAAGATTGACTAAGTGGTATAAAACAGAAAGTAGTGGTGAATGGCTGTTTTTCCAACTGGAGCAAGGAAAGAGTGGCGTCCTCCAGGATTCAATACTAGGTCTGCTGCTGCAATTGATAAACATTAATGACTTGGACTTGGGGACAATACAGGTCACAAGTTCAAAATCTGCAGATGTTAAGGGGAAAGATTATTCCCCTGTTGGGGGGGAAGTGCGGGAGCAGGCGCGCCTCTGATCAGCGCCCCCGATCGGGGATCTGCCACCATTTTACGTGGGAATTGGCCCGCCCAGTGTGATGTCTACCAGGAAGCGCTATGCGCTCCCTGTGCGGGTGGGGGAAGGATTCCTTCAGCCGGGAGTGCACTCTTTTGCGCGTGCACGCGAAAGAGCGCACAGATCCCCCTGAGGCTAAGTGCTGCCTCAGGGAGATCGGCTCGGAATTAAAATTTTTAATAGAAATGATAAAAAAATTTCCCTGATATGTCCCCTCATGACACTGTCACATGAGTTGGGGCATGTCCATCACTTTTATTGAAAGATTTGATAAAAATTTAAATACCTTCGTGAGATCTCATCCCGCTCATGGATGAGGTTTCATGCTTTTTCTGAAGCCCGCCAGGGCTCCCAGCCTGCCCGCCAATCTTAAGTTTGGTTTGCCAGGTCCATTAATTACCTCAATGGGCCGTTGACAGGTCGGCGGGTGCACAGCTGACTCAGCTGCGCCCCCGCCAAACTGAAAATGGAAATGACACAGGGTGAGGTCGGGAGTTCCACCCGACGTCATCCCACGTCATTTTACGTGTCGGCACGCGGGCCCCGCCCCCGCTCGCCAACCGGAAGATCCTGCCCATGAAATTTGGAAGTGTAGTAAACGGTTAGGAAGATTGTAACAGACTTTGAGAGGACATAGGACAGACTTGTGGAATGTGTGGATGCATGGCAAATGAAATTGAACTCGGAAAGTTGTGAGTTGATACATTTTGAGAGCAGGAATGAGTGGAGGCAATACATTCTAAATGGTACAATTTTAAAGGAGTTGGAAGAAGAGAGAAACCAGGGAGTTCTTGTGTACAAGTCTTTGACAGGTTAAAAAAAGGCAATTAATAAAACAGAGGAGATCTTAAGCTTTATAATTGGAGGTATAGAGTTAAAAAGCCAGGAGGTTATGCTAAACACATATAAAACATTAGTTTGGTCCCTGCTGGAGTATTGTATCAATTTCTGGCACCACACTTTCAGAAGGAGATGAAGGTTTGGAGAGTTTACAGAGGGAAAAAGAGTACAGCAACATGAATAGACTGGAGAAGCTGAGTTAGCAAAGATGGTGATGAGAAGATTTGATAGAGGTGTTTAAAATCATGAAGAATTTACATCGGCAAAGTTTGAGATTGTATCCATGTCATTAATGTATATCAAAAACAACAGCAGTCTAGTGTGGAGCCATCACTGTCAGCCTTTCTTCAGTCTGAAAACAGCCTTTCACCGCAAATTTTTGTATTCCACCCCTTAACCAATTAGGTATTAATGCTGCTACTTGCCCTTTTATTCCATGGGCTTTAATTTTGCTGACAAGCCGACATCTGGTACCTTATCAAATGCCTTTTGAAAAGCATACACACAACAGCAACTGCACTTCCCTCATCCACCCTCACTGTTACCGCATCAAAGAACTCAATCGGATTAGTCAAGTATGATTTGCCCTCAACAAATCCATGCTGGCTCTCCTTTTTTAGACTATGCTCAACCAAACAGTTATTCATTTTCTCCCAGATTATTGTTCCTTAAATCTTCCCCACCACAGAGGTTAAATTGACCTGTAATTGGCAGGTTTATCCTTCACCCATTCTTTGAACAAGTGCGTAACATTTGTAATCTTCCAGTCCTCTAGCACCGCCCCTGTATCTAAGAATGATTTGAAGATTGTGGCCAGTACCTCCACAAAACCTTACTTCCCTCAGCAACCTAGGATGCATCCCATCCAGACTGTATGACTTAATGCTGCCAGCCTTCCTAGTGCCTCATGTTTATCTGTTTTTATTTCATCCAATATGCCAACAACCTCCTCAGTTACAATAGCTTTGGTAGAGTCCTTTTTTTTGGTTAAAAAAATATGAAGTACTTGGGACAGATGGTGGTGTAGTGGTGATGTTGCTGGACTTGTAATCCAGCGGCCCAGGCTAATGCTCTGGGGGTACGTGTTCAAATCTCACCGTGGCTGTTGGTGGAGTTTTAATTCAATTAATAAAAAAATCTGGAATTGAAAGCTAGTCACAGTAATGGTGCCTATAACAACGATCATTGATTGTTGTAAAAACCCATCTGGTTTACTTGTGCCCTTTAGGGAAGGAAATCTGTGATCCTTACTGGGACTCCAGATCAACAATGTGGTTAATTCTGAACTGCCCTTTGAAATGGCCGACCAAGTCACTCAATTGAAGTGCAACTAGGGATGGGCAACAAATGCTGATCTGCCCAAATCCCATGGAAGAATCAATTTAAAAAAAAGCTAATTTAGTACTTCACCATGCCTTCTGCCTCTACCAATAGACCTCCATTTTGGTCACTAATTGGCCCCATCGCTCCTTGACAACCTTTTCACTAATGTACCTGTAGAAGACCATTGGATTCCCTTTTTTAAAGATTTCCATTATCTAGCAACCCAGGAATTTTCATATTTCAAGGCGTATTTGGTCAATTTTGTCTGTACTTATCCTTATAGCTTTTAATTCATTCCTAACCAGATATTTACCCAATTATCCTAAACTAACAAACTGTAATGTAATACATGAAAACATAGACCAGTATTGTGTCTAGGATGAAGCAGGGGGCTGTTTGGCAGTGAATTTTCTGCATAGTAATCCGTGGGTTCTTAAATTTTAATGAATGTATCCCCTTATTCTGAGAATATACTCGTGCACAAACGCAATTCCCAGTTCCCATTCACCTCCCTCTCTTCTTATTCTAATGCTAGGAAAATTCAAATGACAAAATTCCAAAGAGAGACAGATTGGAAGATATCAAAAGCAAGACCCAGTAAGATAATCTATTGTTTAGTTAAATGCTGCAGGTGAGTAACAGAATGTGAGCTCCTGCATTTTGTCCTAGATCCATTCAAGCAGTTTTGCAGTGAATATATTCCAAACATAATCCAGCACGAATAATTTATACTTTGTCAGTTAGTTCAAACAAGGGCTAGATTAACATCTAGGACGATAGGAACAGGAATAGGCCATGCAACCTGTCAAGTGTGTTCTGCCATTTAATTAGATTATGACTGATTTGCATCTTAACTCAAGCTACACGCCTTAGTTTCATATCTCTTAATGACTCGGTTTAATTAAAATCTAACAACCTGGTTTAGAAATTTTTAACTGAACCCTAGCCTCAACTGCTTTTATGGTGTGCGGACAGAGGGCGAGAGTTCCACATTTCCACTCACCTTTGCGTGAAGGATTCACTCCTGAAATCACCCTTGAATGGCTTAGCGCTAATTTTAAGGTTATACCCCTTTGCCCTGGATTCCCGCGTCAGCAAAAATAATTCCTTTCTATCGATTCCATCAGGAATGGTCCTCCACGGTCATGAACATTGTACAAAAAGAAAACAAAGGGCCGGATTTTCTGCTTTGAGACGGAAATTGAGAGTCAGGGGATTTCCTGACATCGGTATCCTACATCCTCCTGGCTGTGCCGGCACGCCTCTATTTTCATGGTGGGGTTGTGGGGATGGCTTGGAGTTGGTGCCATTGCCTCCCAAAGCAGGCCCAAGGCAGGAACAGAGGGAGGCAGATGCCAAGGTGGACAGGTTAGAAGGCCCACCTCCATTCGCTGGGACATCAGCCCAGTTCTACACGTAAGAGTTAAGCACCCTAGTTCTCACCCCCCATCCACACTCCAACCATCTTCCTGTCTCCTTCGTACCCACCCTAACCTCACCATAATCCCATCTCCCACGTTGCCTGCCTCCATTTTCTCCACATATTCCATGCTGCCTGCCCCCACGCGATCCCCCCCACCCCCATGTCCACTCACCTAGTATCCACTATGGATAGAACTCATGAGCCCTATAATAACATTGGAAGTCTTTAAGATGTTCATGAAATTCAAAGTAAACAAAAAGCCATTCAAACCTCACTTGAGAAAAATCTTAACACTCTTATGACTTCATAAACTGTCAATCAAACATGCAGCCATTCATACTACACTTGAAAGAACCCTTAATCCTATTAAGTGGTCATAAAACTGTCACAATTAATAAAGAGCTATTCAAAAACCACTTCAAAAACAGAATCCCCTTATGAGCTCATAAAACTGCCAATCTAAATAAAGCTCACAGTCCCCTTGACTGCTGTATCAACAACCCCTGCTGAGCTGAATCCATTACTGGGACTTAGAGCTCAGCCAAGCATTCAGAATGATATTCCATTGCACGAGTGTCAACAAACCACCCGAACTGAATACATTAAAGCCCTTGAAGTAGTGGTTGAATGGATGGCCATCTATTGCACAATATCAAAGGCTGAACTGAAGGCTGACCTGTCAACCAATGGAAAAATCAAAGCACAAGCTACAACTGACACAGTAAAATCTGAATCTCAATGCTGTTCAGTGCAGAAGTGCACTTTCCCCACTGGATAAATTAATCTAAAGCATCTGAAGACGTTTCCACTTTCATAATGGTGTTCAATTTAATGGTCACTTACTTTTTCTAAATAAAGCCCTGTCATCAATCGCTGCATTGGGAAATACACTTAACTTATCAAACAGTATTACATTATGACATGCAAAGTTAGCAACATCTTTTAATCTTGCCTGTCAAAAAGTTCCTGACTCCAGAACAGACATTCCCCATGGTTCATGACACCTCTGAGCTGGCATGAACCAGGTCTCCTTCAGAAGGTGGCCCAACTCCGTTGAAAATCGCAGGAGGTCTTAAATCACTATCCCTGCAATAGAGCCACCGGCATTGGGATGGCTGTGTGCAGGCTTGCAAACTGCACCCTTAAAAATAGGGAATCCTGGAATTGGGTCCCACTGTGTCTTTCTCCCCCGTCCGATGCAGGTTTGTCCCACGTTAGGACGGCAAAATCCGGCCTAAAGCTCACTTTATTCTAAATCTGTCTCCACTATATTATAACTGAGGTTTGGGAAACTGGATCTGATTAGGAATTAGGAATCAGAGTGCAACACAATTGTCATAATGCTTTATTTTCTGTTTCAGTAAGTATGGTTCTTTCACATTATGCACAGAAAAGAATTCACCTATTTCTATAATGTGTTCTATCTACAACAGATATAAATTAAAGAAGTGACATGAGTGGCATGATATATCGTATCTGAAGTCTTCTATCATGCAAGGAATTCTTTTTCCTCACTTCTCCAAATCCTCTTCTGTGAAGTTGTCAGTTTTTTTTATTCTTTGTGTGCATCCTTGCCACAGATTTCTGCCTGTGCTCAGTACCATACCAGTTAGCGGCAGAGTGCAAGATCTGCACGTTTATCTTCTAAACTAGTGTTTAGTCATTATGTTTACTTATCAGTCCAATACTCATACGCAATATTCCCAACTCCACCAGTGAATGTAGGTAACAGGATTCCCTTTGGGAGAGAGCTCCTGAATGCCTCTGACTGCTGCTTTTTGTAGGCAGCCAATATGAAGAGTGGTCAGCAGCAGCTGTTAGGTGGTGCCCACCAGTTGCATACTGGCTACACATGGCTTCACTTACCATTTCTATTAGTTTGAACCTTTCTCCAACATCCAAGAAGCTCCCAGTCATATTGGCAAAATTGTACATGCATGACATTTATTGAGCAATTTTTAAAGCACTCTTGTAACGGCGAAAGAACTAATCATGTGCCAAGTTTGAACTTGAAAGGTTATCCATCATTGCTGATTCTGTCCTATGGGATTTTTGGGTCAGAGTCTACCACAGAGGATTGAGGCTAAGGTACAGAACCACATCCATCAGCCTACGCTTTCATTCCAAAGTTGCTACAAATGTTCATGTCTAGAGGGTTTTGTATAGGACATAAATGATTCAAAGATGCACTCTGTTGAGTGGGATAAGTTGGCAGAAATTTCATTACAATCGACAACTCAGAGTTTTGCCAGCAATCTAATGTCTTTACTCTTTTCAGCAGAAGAAATTAGTTGTGTTACCATGGATGGAGTCCATCCAGAATTTTTTCAGTTCTTGACAGAGAGGCAGAAAGGGGTGTAAGGTATTTTGAAATGGGAACAAAATATATTGTAGCCACCTTATTTATGTTTTGTTTTTAATTACTTGGCAGTTCTAGATAAGCGGACATTAACAGTTTCATATTTCTAAAAGATTTGCTTTACTGACTCAAATGTTATTTTTAAGGGGTCTGTGAAGGTGAAACTAAATGAAAAAAATAAGCGGATCACCAGACTCTCAGTTTTCTGTCAGCACCTAAACTTTTTAAATAATCTTCTCTTGTTCAAAATAACCTCACACCAGGAAAAAAAAGTGGTTAATTGTCTTTCTAACTGCATTAAAATCGAAGAACAATAAACATTTTATATCAGAAGCAGATTAAATAAGGAATAAATTAGAAGTATTTAATATCCTTTAACACAATAACCTATCTAAACTCTATTGGTTTCACTTATTACTAACATAAAAAGCTTCAGCATTAAGACCTATTCAAGGCTAAACTGAGCTACACCATTAAGGAAACAACAATCTTATTAACTATACAGTGGTGCAAGTTACACAACAAGGTATTTACAGTTTGGCACCTTGAAATACATATGAAACAGAGCAACAAAATCTTTTAAAGCTAGTGCACGACTCTCTTAAAAAAAGAAATAAAAAATTAAGAAGTGTATGCAGTCTGAGTATATGCCATTAAATAAATCACACAACATGAAACATTATTTGACTACCTCAGTTTAACGATTGATGTTTTTTCCTGAAGTGTGAACATTTTAAAATGTTTTACTAGAATATCAAAGTATATGATTTTTTTCATATATATATATGTATATATATATATGTAGAAAGAATTTTTCAAAGCACAAAATGACTCTGGTGAACTGCTAACACCTACATGGTCATGGAATGTAGCTCAGTTGGACATTGTTTTAATATAAAGGCAGTGATTTCTTGTAAAATTTTGGTCCACTCTTGATTCATTGTACTGGAACCATTGTAAACATACCAATCTTTGAAAAAAAACGTGAGATCATGTTCCTGTCGCATGTCCATAAAAACTACCATTCCTTAAAAATGTGAAACAACTGTGGACTTGCTTTCTTCTCCTAGATGCTTTCTCCCTCTTCCATGCCACCACCCACCCATCCATCTCCCCACCCCCAACCCTGCCTTCTAACATGGTACACTGGGCTCATTTAGCTCAGTCTGCCATTACTGGCATGGATAAGTTTACAAGGGAAAAATATCAGCCAAGGTTAGACACTGGAAGAAGATGTCCCAGCAGACAATGCAGTACGTTATGGCCTGTTTTAAGTTCTCATATTGTTGCATTCTATTACTGGCCCAGCAGAATGCAAACATTCAGCCATCTTTCAATCTGGGTTAGTCACTTAGCAAGAAACAGTCAGCAAACAACAAAGACAACTTAGCATAACTTGGTCACGAGCAGTCCAAGTGAAGAGAGGCCTTCTGGTGGGACAATGCCTACTGCTGATGGACAGCTTCGTGCCGTATAATTTTGTATGTAATCCAGTAAAAGATGTTAAAAATGAGGAACGCTAGAGGGAAGGCAGCACGGGATATCATGTCAATCCTTTTTGCCCTGTCGATGAACTTCTTTCTGATGGCTTCTGCATCCTTGGGCTGTGGTGCTGGAGGATTTGGAGCTACCGTTTTAACAGCTGTTCCATCCTTGACTTGGAGACAATGACCCATTCCATAGCCACTGAAGTTAAAGCGACTCTCCCGAACCAGCTCTTCATCCTGTGAGAGAAACGGAATGAGAGAACGGAGCAGCTCAGTATACAGTAGAAGCAAATCTGACAAGGTGACAACCTGATTTGGATATAGTCACATCATTTGTGCCCTGAGGAAGTTATCTAGGCAAACCATCTAGTTGCATCTTTCCTTTTATTGCAGAGAGTATTTAATCTTATGCTTGAAGTTGCTTTGAGAAACTGAAGTTTCATGTTACACTCTGGGATCAAAATTTTTAGATCTTGAAGCTATTTCCCTTCTGTTAAAGGATCTGTCTTCTTACTGGATATTGGGGTGTGAGTAATTGTGTTACCAGCCTAGAATTTGGCAACTTGTTATCAGTCCTGAAAGCAGCATTTAACATGGTTTCTCTAAAGCTCTGAACAGACTGAACATTTTTCTTAGATGCCCTGATAGATAATTGGATAAATGCACCACTTGGTTTGCTACTGAGGCACACAGAATAGGTTGGGCCCAGTTTCAAAACCAGGCCTGCACTGGTTTAACAGAACTTAGCTGGGGCAGCAGGTACAAGTGCAGGTACAATCGCTTTCAATATTACTGTGAGCTAGAGGACTAAAGAAGTTGCTGAACTCTCTATACAGTTTACAGAGGCAAAACACTTTGGTTGCTGGAAATCCAAAATATAAACAGAAAACTCCATGTTGAGCCTGGAAGGCAGCGAAGTCCCCCATCGAAACATGAGCCGCTCAGCCTTGAGCTTCCATTGAGCTTATCTGGAACAGTCTAAGAGGCCAAAGACAGAGAGGTCAGAGTGGGAGTGGGATGGAGAATTAACATGGCAAGCGACTGGAATTGGATTGCAGATTTTCGGCAGAGCAACCTGCCTTTGGTCTCCCCAGTGTAGAGGAGACTGCATCCTGAGCACCAGATACGTTATAGTAAATTAAAAGAAGCACAATAAGTCACTGTTGCACCTGTAAGGAACATACGAGCCAAATCAAGGAAACAGCCAGTTTGACTGCATTTGTTTTGAGTGAGGTGATATGGGCTGATTCTATGGAAGCTCACCACAACATTAGTCAGCCGCTTGGGGAGGAATCTTTAAATTCATTGTTTCAACATCTGAAAAATGCCAGAATCTGAAGGATTGATTCAATCTCAGTCCGCCATTTGAGCAAAGAAGTTTTGTTGTTTACATGAGGATGTTCTGCATTGGGAACAATGGCCCAATCCTCCCGGTCAGAGTCGGAATCCCCATGTCTGACGCTGATCAGACAGTAAACTAGTTGATGTTTCGAGTCCTCATGACCCTTCAGCAGAATTGATCATGAGGACTCGAAACGTCAACTCTTTTCTTCTCCGCCGATGCTGCCAGACCTGCTGAGTTTTTCCAGGTAATTCTGTTTTTGTTTTGGATTTCCAGCATCCGCAGTAGTTTTTTGTTTTTAGACAGTAAACTACCCACTTACTGCATACATTGAAAAGGCTTTGACTTCTGATCCACGATGCAGAAGAACTTCCCTCAGTGCAGGAATCCTCACCAGGAGCAGCAAAGAGAATCTGCACAGAACCTTGCCTCCAATTTACGGTATTGGCTGCCATATTCTGGTAAGTGTTTGAAGATCTCCAAGCTTCTCAGTGTGTTCGTGAATGAATGTGTGAGTGGATGGGTGAATGTATAGGTGTGTAAGTGGGTAGGGGGCTGAGATAAGTGGGTAGGGTGGTTCCAGGTAGGGTATCGACTGGGTAAGATGACAGCTGGGTAGGGCTAGGTAGAGCGGCACATGAGTGAGGTGATAGGGTGGCACATGGGTGAGGTGGGTGAGGAAGGTGAGTGGGTTGTGAGGTAGTTGGGCTGGGTCAGGAGGGGGTTGTCAGGTTGGGGGCTAGTCAGGTTGGATTGGAGGAGCTGTGGGGAGGATCGAGGGAGAATCAGATGATGGGGCTAGTCAGGTCAGGTCGGGGGAATTTGGGAGGGTCGGGGTAAGTTGAAGATTCAGGGGGAAAGTCGGTGGGGGGGGAGTCAGGGTTGGGGGGTAGAAGGGGGTGGGGGTGAGAGTCGAGGGTTGGAGGGTGGAGCATCTGTTGTATAGCTAACCATGAGTAAGACTAGGATTTTTCTGTCTAATATTTCCTGCTTAACTATCCAGGTAAATAAATTGGAATCAGCCGAAGTCTCTGACTCTAACTCAGGGTCGGAGTTATTTTTAGAGGGTCTCAGGAAGCAAGGGAATTGTCAGTTGGAAATTCAAACTTCCCAAAAAATTCCCACAGAGTCAGTGCATTGACACTTCTGAGGGGTCCCATAACTCATCTTTGGGGGTATCTGGGTAACTATACTACTGATCCCCCTCCAAACCCCTATTGGACCCACTAACTACAACCTCATCCTCCCACCCACCCGCCAACACCCACCTTCCTGACCACCCCTCCAACCCCCGAACACCAGACATCCCCTGACCAACTCCCAAACTCCCTGTCCACCCAAACACCCTGACTAACCTCCCCACCACCCCTCCAACTATGCCCCAACCCTCCATCTACCCCTCTGACCACTCCCCCACCCTTCAACCACCTGTCACACATTCGACCACCCAAACCACCTCCCCCCCACCCCGGCCCCCTGGCTACCACCTGTCCCCCAACTACCTTCGCTGACCACCTCCCTCACCCCTGACCACTTGTAATCCTCCCAACCACCCACACCTGCCTTGGTTAACCCCCAAACTCTGACTACCAGCCACCACCCCCCCCGACTATTCCCCCGACCTTTCATTTAAACCCCTTGACTATACCTCCCAATCCCTTGACTACACCCCCAACCCTCTTATCGCCTGACATACCCCTAGCCCTAGGACTACTCTCCACAGCCCCCCCGACTACCCCCTCCCCACCCCCAGATTATCCTCCCGAGCCCCTCACCCTGACTACCATCCCCACCCCCTGACCACCTGACCTCCCTCCCCCTGACAACCCAACCCCCTCTTCCTGACCACCCAACACCACCCCACCACACCACCAGCTCCCCCCTACCCCTCACCACTTACTTTACACGCCTCCCTTCTCCCTATCTTCTCGAAGTGGCTGGGACCTGGTTTATGGCAGCTGGTGCTGTAAAATGGGGTTGTGACTTCACTTCCCCAATGCTGCTGTCCTGCACAGAGGGGAGTCCGGAGCTGCTGTGCTGCACATTTCTCAGCAAGCCCGGGTCGGAAGAGTGGCAATCCGACCATCATTGTCACTTTGCAGAAGTTCTGGCCCATCAATTCTTTGACACTTAGGCTAATTGTGTTTTGTGAGATGGCCATTAAATTAAAAAAAAAAAGTGCGTCAATTTTCTGGCTTAAAAATCAAAGAAATGGCCAGTCTGAGTTATTGTCAAGATTGTAACTCGTTTTGAGCTGGGCCCAATGATCTTGAGATTTTTTGCAGTTCTAGTTATGAGATGAATGTAAACAATATCGCATTCAAACCAATCAAAATAATAATTATTATTTGCATTAAAATACACCAAAATTTCAAATGTCAAAGGAATCTCTAGTGAAAGCTATTACATTTAGGGCTGAACATATTTAGTAACTCAGTTTGTGTTTTCCCTTTGATATCAATATTGTACTGAAATGACTGCCCAAGGATATTACTGTAATCCCCTTTAACATTTCAACCCCTGAATCATCTGCACAGCGGGGTATTCCAATTAACTGAGCAAGCAGTCATATCCAAACAAAGTAAGCTTCTGTGGGTTAACGTCTTGCATATCAGGCGACTATCCAAAATTTATAATGAGCCAGTAATTGTTTTTTTCCAGAGAGGAGATACTTGGTATACACAATAGGCTTGTAAATTGGTTTGTACGCTAATAAAGAACTCGTAACATCCTTACGACGCACTGAAGGTGGGAAATATACTGCAAACGATCTGTTGAGAATTATAAGCTAAGTTCCAATTTGAATCTACAGCTTAATAACAGCAGGTGTTGTAGGAGGAGAAATCCTCGCCATCTGGAGACTACAATTCCAAACAAGTAATTTTGCTGCCATCGATTTGCTCGTGCTATTCAGAATCTGTTAGAAGCAGTGGCGCAAATATAATAATGGCTTATTGATTCACACAGTTGAAGTCTGGACTTGTTCAAGGCATTTGGGGGACTACGCTCTGCTTTCAGAATCTATATCTCTGTATCTATCCTCTGCACAGAAAAGAAAATGTGCTGGATAGCAAAATTTCAACCGGCTTTTCAGTTTGCTCTGTCGGTAGTGATCTCCGGGTGCAGGAGATTATGGTGGATACAAGCACCAACTGCAGAAAGGGAATGATCACCCATTCGTAAAATTCCCGCAAGTTTGCCCCAAGGCTAAAACAAAATGGTGGTAAACTATTGTATGAAAACAACTTGCACTTATACACTTGTAATGTCGTAAAACATCCCGTGGAGGTTAATCAGACAAAACATAGACACACAGCTACGCCTTTCCTAAAATGTGGTGCCCAGAATTAGATGCAATATTCCAGTTGAGGCTGAATGATGTTTTATATTCATACAACAGTACAGCACAGAAAGAGGCCATTCAGCCAATTGAGGCTGCGCTGACTCTTTCAAAGAGCAATCTAGTTACTCCCAATCCCCTGCTTTTTCCCAATATCCTTGCAATGTTTTCTCCTTCAAGTATTTATCTAATTCCCTTTTGAAGGTTACTATTGAATCTGTGTCCTCTGCCCTGCATTCCAAATCCTAACCATCCGTTGTGTAAAAAAGTTTTTCCCTATGGCATCTCTTTTGCCAATCAGCTTAAATCTGTTTCCCCTCATTATCAACACTTCATTAGAAACAGTTTCTTTTTATTTACTCAGTCTGAACCCTTCGTGATTTTAAACATTGCTATTAAGTCTCCTCTTATCCACCCCTGCTCTAAGGAGAACAACCCCAGTTTCTATAGTTCTATCCATGTAACTATAATCCCTCATCCCTGGAACCATCCCAGTAAGTCTCTTCTATAACGTCTCCAAAGCCTTCATATCCTTCCTAAAGTGCGGTGCCCAGAATTGGATACAATACTCCAGCTGATACTGAATTAATGCTTTATGTTTAGCATAAGTTCCTGATTTTTGTACTCTATGCCTTTATTTATAAATCCTGAAATTCCATATTCTTATCAACTTCTTTAATAATCTGTCCTATCAGCTTCGAAGATTGTGCGTAATCACACCCAGGCCGATCTCTTCTTGCACCACCTTTAATATTGTACCATTTAATATGTTTGGTCTCTCATTCTTCCTACCAAAATATGTCACCTTGCACTTCTGTGTTGAATTTCATCTGCCATGTTTCCTCACATTCTGCCAGTCTGTTTATGTCCTCTTGAAGTTCATTTCTACCTGCCTCATTGTTTACTCCACTTGCAAGTTTTGTATCATCAAAATTTCAAAATTATGCTCTGAAACCCAAGCCCAAGTCATTAAACGATATCAAAAACAGTGGTCTTAGTACTGAACCATGGGAAATACTACTGCTTACCTCCCTCCAGTCCAAAAAATGGCCATTCACCGCAACTTTCTGTTTTCTATCTTAGCTAATTTTGTATCCATGATGCTACTGCCACTTTTATCCCAAGGGCAGAATCTTCTGTTCAGCATTTGGGGGCGGGCCCTGCATGACGAAGTGTAAAATGACGCGCGGTGATGTCGGGCGTGCGTCCTGATGTCACCGCGCATCATTCTGATCTTCTGTTCAGCGGATGCGCACCAGAGTTGGCTGCGCGCACGCTGAACTGTCAAAGTTTTATAAACCAATTAGCCCTATTGAGAAAGCTGCCCATCCAACCTTAAGGTTGACGGGCAGGTGAAGAGCCCAGGCAGCCTTCACATTTATCATGAAACCTCATCCACGGGCGGGATGAGGTTTCATGAAGGTTTTATAAATGAAAGAAAAATTTAATGAAAATTCATAAACGTGTCCCAGCTCATGTGACACTCACATGAGGGGACATGCCTGAATAATTTTATTTTTTTATTTTTCCCAACCTTAACACTGAAGCATGCATGAAAGAGCGTAGGCCCCGACTCTCCCTCCTCCCCCCACCCGCACACGTAGCGCTGAGCGCTTCCAGGCACGTGTCATGCTGGGCCGGCCTTAATTGGCCCGCCCATGCAAAATGGTGGTGTGCAGTCGATCGTGGGCTCCACGATCGTGGCTCCACACCCACTCCCAATCGGCCCACCAACGGGGAGAAAATTCTCCCCCAAGGGCTTCCATTTTCTAACAAGCCTAATATGTGGTACTTTATCAAATGCCTTTTGGAAGTCCATATACAAAACATCAACTCCACTGGCCTTATTTACCCTCTTTGCTCCTCATCAAAAATCTCAGTCAAGTTAGTCAATATGAGTTGCCCTTAATAAATCCATGCTGGCTCTCTTTTATTGGTCTGTTTGTCCAAGTGGCTGTTAATTTTTTCTTAAATTATTGTTTCTTAAAGCTTCCCCACTACTGATGTTGATCCTCCAGTTCATTGACATCACCCCTGTTTGTAAAGATATTTGGAAGATTGTGGCCAGCATCTCCACAATTTCTACCCTTACTTCCCTCTGCAACCTAGGATGCATCACGTCCTGATTGGATGGCTTATCTACTTTAAGCACTGCCAGCCTTTCGAGTATCTCCTCTTTATCTATTTTCGTCTCATCCAGTATCTAAGCAACCACCTCATTTATCACAGCTTTGGAAAAGTTCTTTTCCTTGGTAAACACAAATGCAAAGTCTCATTTAATACCTCAACCATGTATTCTGCCTGCACCAATAGATTTCCATTTTGGCCCCATTGCTCCATTGACAATCCTTTTACCTTTAATATGCCTAGAGAAGACTTCTGGATTTCCTTTTATTTTAGTCGCCAATCTATTCTTGTACTGTCTTTGCCTGTCTTATACCCTTTTTAACTTCTCCTCTGAGACTTGAATTGATGATCTAAGATAGTACTGAGGAATGCTGCACTTTCAGATGAGACATTAAACATGATGCCCTGTTTTCCCTCTCAGATGGAGGTTAAAACATCTTGCATTACGATTTGCAGGCAGGGGAGTTCTCCCAGTGTCCTGGCCAACTTTTATCCCTCAGCCAATACCCTAAAGCTGATGATCCGGTCATTCATTACTGTATGTGGAATCTTGCTGTGTAAACATTGGCTGCCATGTTTCCTACATTACAACAGTGACCACGCTTCAAGAGTACTTCATTGGCTATAAATCACTTACGGATGTCCTGAGTTTGCAGAAAGCACTTCAAGTTGGTTCTTTTCTCTTTACATGTTTAGTTATCCTAGCACATCTACTTACACATGAGCCTTTGGAGATTTTCAATTTTCAACTGATTACTTATGAGTAAGAAGAACAGCTGATGCACTCTAGTTCGCAGTGACAACTATACTGATCATCATCCCACAGCTAGGTGACAGCCTAAAGTTGACTAAAGTGGGTAGCTTGGAATCATAAGGCTGTGGTATCATGAATCAAGGGACACCTATTTTCACCAGGTCCCCAATAACCCCAGAGAGCCCTTATTTCTGGTCAATGGGAACCTACCTTACCCTACCACTGTGAGAGATCTGGCAGGCATATATCAAAGTCACAAATCAGGAGCAAGATGGCTGCAGAAGTTAAGTTCCATTACTGTTCTGTGGGATTCCAAGATTTTTCCTGACATTTGGAAATTGTATTCCCTATCAATCAATAATTGTTGTGCAATGTACATGCATGGCTTACGATGATTGCATAAGTCAAAATACATTTTTAACAATATGAGATTTAAAAACTTTCCAGGAATTCTGGTGATATTTTGGGATCATTTCTGCCAGCGTTACCATGCAAACCATAAACCAGTGGCTTTGATTGCAAATTTAAAAAAAATATGCATTGTCTGTTGCTGCCAGTTTTGTGGTAACCGCCCTGCGCTATAAATGAGATCGTTTCCGCAGCTCTGAATAGCCTATATGATATAGTTTTTACTTAAAATGGTCTTGAAATGTTAACACAGCACCAGAGATTTGCTTTTATATGAGAAACTAAAATGAACTATCTATCTACCAAAGAGGCAGATCTCCAGCACAGACACACGTCCATCAACTCAGTCACCGGAGGCATGAGTTATACAACAATTGTGGCTCTCACCATTACTCTCGTCCTATTTTTCATCAGTTTACAACATTACTATTTAATTTAAATAAGATGATAGACACAATGTGGAAAAGTCTAAATATAACACCATTTTGTATTCTGCTATTCCTACAATGTGTATTCGTTTAGTTGACCTAAACACTCATTTTCAACTTTCAGTTGTGGCTCTAAATGTTCTCACATATCGAGGGAAAACCTGCACAGTTAATGACAACAGCAAAAGCTTGCATTCATATATCGCCTTCAATGTAGAAGAATGTCCTACTTCAGAGAAGTATTGTAAAGCAAAAGTGAACTACAAGTCAAAGAAGGAGATATTAGCTTGGTCAAGGAGGTATGTTTTAAGGAGGGTTTATAAAGGAAGAGTGGAAGGCGGGAATGTTCAGAGAGAGAAAGAGGGAAGCTTAGGACCTAAACGGCTAAAGTTATGCAGACATGATTGTTGGATAGCGATGCACAAGCGATAAGATCTGGCGAGAGGTTGAGTTCTGGGGGACTTGTAGGGCTGGAGAAGAATATAGAGATATGAAGGAGTTAAAATCCAAGGATCAGAATTTTAAGTTGGAGCTGTTGGCAGAGTTTTGTTTGAGTTAAAGCTTTTGGAGGTTGGAGAATGGGAGGTTAGCCAAGGGAGAATTAGAATAATGTAAGAAGGGAAAGGTCAGCTATTTGCAGCCATGACAACACTTGCTTTTATAGGCGTATTGACCCCCATTAAGCAGCAAATGAATTCAACTTGGGAAGTGGTCCACAAACAGGTGGAGGAGCATACCAAGCATAATTTATTTTGCAATACTATTTCTCAAGGTAGGAATCTTCCAAAGGAAGTACTGTCATTGAAATGAATGTCAATTAGTTACAGCACTTCCCTCTGTCACAGAGAGAATGAAAGAAAATAAATTTCCATCCCATCGCTCAGGACTAAGTTAGAACTCAGATTACATAGTTGCAAGGATAACGCTCAAACACAGTGCTTCACCAAAGCTCAGAAAACGCTATTCACTATTTTGATTAGAGGTGTCTGAATGGAAAAGATCTTCCATTTTGAGCATCAACATGCATGAACTTTAAGTGAGGTTGCCTAAAAAAGAGACATACTGTCGCAGATTTTCATCTTAAACTCATCAGGACAGATTCACAAAAATACCAAATTTCAAAGGTTACAACGATTTATACTGCATGACAAGAGGGTGCTAATTGGTTGGCGAGTGGACTCTGGCAGAGGCATTGCCATGGAGAATGCACCAGGGAGCAGTTAACTGCCAAGCTTTGTGTAAGAGTAACGAGCTAGCTGGTGGTGTATATGATAGGATTTGTCCTCACGGTTTACTGTGTCCAAGTACGTATGAGCTGCACAAGACACACAAAGGAATGTCCCTTTATGTCGTATCATATCTATGACTGGTTCTGCACAACATGAATTGGCTAAATGATTGAGCAAGTTGCTGCAACCAGCTCTGAGCAAATTTTCCACATACACAGTGAAGGGTTTCTTTACCTTTGTGAAGACCACATAGGACTTGTATATTGATAGCAATGCCATGTCCATGTACTTGTTTGACATTGCTAGCCAATTCACTAATGTACTGCTCAAGGAAGCTATAAACACTTGCACCATGTCACTGTATCATGGCGATCTAGATGCACCACCAGTGTCTGAATCTGTATTCATTGAACTTATGAACTCAACAACTTGTGCAATTGAGTTCAGTTTTAACAATATCATTTATGTCCAAAGAGATGGCGTTGCCATGGAATCCCCTCTAGGTCCAGCTCTCGCCAACATCTTTGTCAGTTTCCATGAGAAACACGCCTTCGATGGAATGACCCCTAACCTCCTACCCCTTGCATATTTCCTATATGTAGATGATACGTTTGCTATATTTGAATCTGCATCTGCATTTAAGGATTTCCTTACACACCTTAATGGGCTTCATCCTGCCTTCATCTTTGAAATGGAGCAGTCAAATGAGTTCCCTTTCCTTGACGTGCTAGCTGATAAATGTGCAAATGGGTTCTCTACCACTGTCTACAGCACTCGCACTTTCACTGGCCAATACACACATTTGGATTCCTATAGTTTCACGTGCTATAAGATTGGCCTTATCAGCAAACTCATAAGTAGGACCCAAGCCATTTGCTTACTGTGCAAGCTTGATGCTGAAATAGGGCGTATCAAAGCTATTCTGCGAGATGATGACTGCCCGGATCAGATCATTGATGGTTATATATCACACAAACTTGTGAATGGACCTAAGTCCATCACTTCCAGTCCTGAAAAGCGTCCAGTCTACCTCAGATTACCTTGGAAGGATAAGGTGTCTCAAAAATTTGAGCAACAGGTAAAACTAGCCGTTTCACACTGCTACTATGCAGCAGCAACACAAGTGGTATTCTCGGATGCTGCCGTCAAGGCAAAAAGACATTCTGCCTACCACACAAATGAGTAATGTGGTATATGAATTTCAGTGCCGGTGTGATGCCAGGTATGTAGGCCGTACGTGCCAATGATTGGTGGATCATATCAAACATCACATCCCTTTGGTTGTTTGGAACAGGCAAAGTATTGACTACATTCAACCAGCCCGTGATTGCAAAACTCAGAACATAGTGTCCAACATTGGATGTGATTCCGTGATTGGACAACACTTACTAAACAACCCCAATTGTGCTAAGAATTACACTAACAATCATTTGAGACTATTAGTCAGGCTTGCAGTATGCCTCATTTATGTGTGCTAGAAGCTAAATTGTTGTTCCCTTTGAAATTTGGTAGTCTTCTGAATCTGTCCTGATGACTGAAAGATGAAAAGCTTTGACAGCATGTTTCTTTGCTCAGCAATGCTCAAGTTCTGTACTCGTGAGCAACCATTTAAGTGACATGTTTTCTGAAAGAATGCTTTAGCAGGCAAAGCATAGTGATCCCAAGAGGACTAATGTTCTGACATAGTATGTGTGGGATTTCACATAATATATGCATTGCAAAGTACATTTTGAAAGGTTTTATCCATAGGTATATCCATCTAGATGATTTAACTTATAAACATCCCTAATGGGAAGTCTTAGTGTTTCCTCAATTGCTAGCCTTGCAGATAGTTTAGAAGAACACATTGTTAGGAAATAGAGATAGTTTAAGTAAGTGATATTTGTATTTGTGGGTGTTAGGAATGAATTTTAGCTTGGAAGTTTGAGTTTGGTTTGTATTTTTGTATCTGTGTGTTAAGAGAGTGTTAAGGATGGAGTTTTGGTTTCAATTTAAAAGGCTGCTTGCATTTCTAATGAGAAGTTCATGACCCCTATAATGTAAAAGTAAACACATAAGAGTAGAAAGAATAGTGCTGTTGCCTAGCAACAGAGGGACCAGATAGGCAGGTTCCTCCCACAGACATATACACAGAACTAAAAAAGACAGCAGGTTTAAGTTCAATTGAAGCCAGGATCCCAGAGAGACTGGGCACTGGGAGAGGGAACTGCAGGTTTACGAAAAGAGCAAAAAGGTCCCAAGCAAAGAAAAACCCCAAAAATCCAGAAGAGTGGAAGAGGGGAAAGTCCAAAGGAGACCTTGTAGTCAAAGGAAGGACAAGAACCTGGGAAAAGGTCCTGTTAAGTGAAGTTAAGAGTGAGGGGCAGAGAAAAAGGCTCCAACCTTCAGATTTAAAGAGACAAATGCTGCAGAAAGCAGGTTTAAAGTGAAAACAGCTTACAAGAGGCAAGAAGGTTCAAAGAGACAACTGAAGGTCTGTAATTCCTTGCTATGGCATGTGAAGCAGTGGTGTACTGTTAAGGCTGAGCTGGTGAGAGAGAGTGCGTGGAAGACAACTTGAATGCATGTGGTGACCCAGGGAAGAGGAACATCAGAAAGGAGAGTTCAAAATCCTGGAGGTGAACCCTTATGGAAGGTATCTGAGAGAAAATGTTGGCTTGCGAGAAGATTCCAAGGCAAGGTCTTGGAGGGTGAAGATTGGAAACCCTCATGTGAATGACGGAATTCAGTGAGACTGGTTGGCACATGGTGTGACAAGCGTCTGGAGAGAGTTGAGGAGAGAGATTCATGGCATCTGGTTGAGGTGGCATCTGTCACTTGTGGTCAGAGCGTGTTGTGTCTGACCACAGGGTGCCATAGGTTTACATGGGCTGGCACTTACTATGAACATTAAAGTATATGGTAGCTTTTGTAACTTGTGTTATCCTTACAAATCTGTATATATCTGTAAAGTTTTAGTTGTGGGTGAAGGAGTATTGTAATATAGTTCATCTTTTCTTGTTGAATAAATGTTTTATTGTTTTGTAAAAAGTTCATCAGCTGGCTCCTGTGACTCTGTTCAGTAGCCACTCTCCACATATCTACACAAACAAATAAAAGTTAGGATCTATCAAGCTGGATTCCACTCTGGGATCAGGCTTGTCCAGGGGTAACCTCAGCTGTGGATCATAACATTGTAAAAACATCAGAAGTAATTTTTATGCTCGCCTGTAATTTGGTGGAAAGAAAATAAGCTATACCGAAATCCTTGAGATATGATCAACTGCTGATAAAATCCCCACAGAATTGCAGAAATATAATGCTGCAAATTTCTTTCCCTGCAAACTCTGAAATTCCAACAACTAGTTGAAATAAGAGAACAATGATTCAAATCAAAGCTGAGAAAATGAAAGATAGAACTGCAGTCACGTGAAATTGCAGAGAAAAGTAAATTATGAAATGTGAACTTTTATACTGAAATCTTGATTACACAACAAACTTTAACCAGATCAGGACTCAGCTAATAAATTTGGTTCCAGAGACTTTACAGTAAACAGTTAGCTCAAGTTGAAATTATTACTTATTATTTGCACCATTTAACTTTCCCCAAGACCCAAGCAAACTATTTCCTCGTTGTTGCAATGTAGTTGAGTCACAACCCAAGGACGTGGAGTCAGCATTGACAGTTTTCAAAAGGGAAACAGCGGGAGAGCACATATTTCTCAGGCCTCACCTGCAGGCAATTCCTCTTGCTTCTGTGGCTCTGGGTGAAAAGGACATCTCAGTCCTGCTAAAATGAATCTATACTGTACTGGGTCTGTATAGCAGAAGTGGATACTAGTGGAACTGGTACGGTCACAACAGATGTTACAGCCAGAAAGCTAGAACTGGAGCCCAGTCTTTATATATTACAAGCTTTATTTACTGAGACACACGTTCTATAACATGCACCTCCAATCCAACAACCACAGTTTCAGTCTGCATGAACTCTGGCGAATCTGCAGTTAATGCCCGCCACTTGAATACATTTCAACACCCAATTATTATACAGTTAAGAACAGAGACATTCATTAACAGATGCTGAACTAATCTTTAGTTAACAAATCATTGTAGATTGTAAAAGTAAGTGAATATCAATTTCTGTTGAGCTGCTGATACAGGGAGAGATAACCTTATAGGTAACTAACACTATTGATAAATATTTCCCTACAGAGCACTCTGTTGATCTTTATTCATTCATTTTAAGCTTGTTTTTTTAAATAAGTATCTTCCTTTAATTCATTATAGAACATCCTTGTGTTGCAGCACTGAATGGAATAAACACAGTGGAGTGGCATATGGCAAACAGATCCTCATGTCTGATATTGGTCTCCACAGTTACTAGTGCCAGTGGGACAGCACACTCTGCCTTCTACTATTCCAATGCTCCAGGAACTGGAGTGCAGATTCACCTGAATTATACTTAGGCTAGAAGAGTTAAATAACGAGGGCAGCCTGTGTAGACTAGAACAAAAACAGAATTACCTGGAAAAACTCAGCAGGTCTGGCAGCATCGGTGGAGAAGAAATCAGTTAACGTTTCGAGCCTTCACGACCCTTCGGCAGAACTGACTAGACCTGTTTTTCCTTGAGTATAGAAAACTGAGGTGTGATCTAATTGCGATGTTTAAGATGATTTAGAGTCGATAGAAACAAACTCCTCTGGCGGAGAGGTCTAGAACAAAGTGACATAATCTTAAAATTCAAGCTAAGCTGGTTCAGGGCATGGACGATGTCAGAAAGCAGCTCTTCACAGAAAGCTTGGTGGAGATCTGGAACTCTCTCCCCCAAAAAGCTGCTGAGGCTGGGTCAGTTGAATGTATGTCAAAACTGAGATTGGTTTTATTTGAAATTGCTAGATTTTTGTTGCACAAGGGCGTTAACGATTATGGAACGAGTAGTTGGGTAAATGGATTTAATATACACATCAGCAATGATCGAACTGAATGGTACAGCAGGATCAAGGAGCTGAATAGCCTACTCCTGTTCCATTGTCCCAATCCGCTGTCTGTGTTGAAGGTTTTCATCTTGTGACCAGCACAAAACCAAATAGGCCAGCAGGACACGGATAAAGCAGCATGCTCCAATTATAGAGTTGAAGTGGGTGGATAGCATGATAGTCAATCTTTCTTGGCAGGATTATTGATTTAGTCTAATCAGTATGGTAGGTAATGTACCATTTGTCCACCCACCTTAAAATCTATCTTAATCTAAAACAGCTTTCTAGATGCTTGGCTTCTGAAAGGGGAATTATTCCCACTGTAATATCTCACTTCTGACATATCACATATAAGAGAGGTTGGCATTTTTGCCATTATACTGGATCCTACTTGAACTCTGGACCAAGGGATAGCTAATATCTCCGGTAATTGAACACACAGCCAGTGAGTAACCATGAGTTTAAACCATTGGAATAATGCATCTGTACTGAATTTGAGATTGTTCTGACCTCAGGAAATTACAAAATAAAAAATCCATGGCAAGTGAATCTACCTCAGCATTATTCAATAGGGTATAACATGATCTAAGCTCGAGCAGCTCACTTTATTCATAGATTTTGTCATCCCTCGGCTACTTTTGCCAAACCGATACAAAGTGATTATTCAAAGCAACATTTCATAATATCAGACTGTAAAAACCAGTACATTAGTTCTAAGCTCCTTGTGTTTGTATATTTCCTTCAAACAGTAAATTAAGCTGATGAGTTATAAATATTAAGGTTAATTTTACAGTACAGCTGGACTTAATCTAATTTGAGAAGTGACCTGAAGTCAGTATGAGCTAGGCTATTAATTTTCTATCATGGTCAGTTTTTGGATCGGCCTGGAGACACTCAGCAAGAATACATGTTAAAAACTATTTTAGTTTCTGTCTCTGATTATTGTAAAGAAGGCAGGCATCTGTGACAGTAATGTATCAACTTTTGGATGTGAGCCCTGGCAGATGGTGATCAACTCTCTGTCAAGCTTATGCAGATGTAACGATGCTGGAAAACATTGATAATTGATATAGGAGCCTGATTCCTAATTGCTTAGTATGGGTATATAGGTCTGATCATTGACAGTCTTGCAGTAATATTTGGTATATCAGATGATCCTTGTCAGTCTCACAATAGTGTCTGAATCTGGCACCTGACAGTGTCATAGTGATATATGGGTTTGATCATCGACAGTCCAATTGTGATATATAGGTCAATACCTATCAGTTCTGCAGTGCTTTGTGGCTCTGGCTCCTGAACATGAATGGGTCTAATCCATAACAATTCAGTTGTATCTATATGGGTTGGCCTAATGAGGGAGGGGTAAGGAGCCTGAATTCTAATATCCATCTGTTAATTGGGGTATCAGATCCTCAGCCATCTTCAGATAATAGAAGTTTGATGTAAGCTTAACTTTTTAACAGACATGTCTTTAAAAATAAGAATAATTGTCCTTGAGAATGAGTGTAACCTAAAATAGTCTTTTCTGGGATGTAGCCAGATGCATGTCGTTACATTTATCACTCTGACAACTCCTTTTCTAACACCAGTTCTTGTGAAAATACAGGGGTTTCAACTGAAATTCTGAATTAACTTTGGATCCTGGGCCAGTTAATGTTCAACCAACACTACACGGACTTGAAAACACTTGGTGTCAGGCATGCTGCCTCTGCTTCTGCCTTAGCTGTGTTGACATCACAGACTAATATGTGTATTCTGCCAACATTTATATGGGTAGCGCGAGCTAAACCTGCTGAAATGGTGGTCCTGATAATGAACAACTTTTAAATGGAAATAATCTAAAGATGTGTCTTGAAGATTTTAAGTGATGGGGGCTGTGACTATTCCCTTTGGCAGCTTGTTCCATTGTGGGGTTGCCCTTGGAGAGAAAAATTGTTGGTACATTGTCTTGGAAGCAAATGGTCTTAGTAGTTTGTGTGGATGGCTACCTTGTGTTTTGACATTGCCAGAAAGCATCAGATGCTTGCTCCTGTGAATTCCCACCAGCCCATTCCATATTTTATAGAACACGGTCAGTCTATTTTTCTCCCTCCTTTCCCATTCCAAATCTTTGTTCAAGGATGTGACCCTGGTGTATTTCCCATATTGATTTGTGCAGAACTGTTTTTGAATTGCTTCAATCTTATATCTATCTCCAACCAAATAAGGATCCTACACACAACTTACTTTACCCAGGATTGGATGAACAAATGTCTGGCAAGCTATAACTCTGATATTTTTGTTGCAATACCAAATATTCCTCCTCAGCAATCCAAGAGCCATGTTTGCTTTGGATTTTATTCGCTGAATGTGGAATCCGCACTGCAGATTGCTTTTAAGATGATCCCCCAGAATGTGTGTCTACCTGTTGGAGAATCTAATTACAGAACTTAAAGCCATCTGTTGGTAGATCCCTTCAGTTGGAAATGCACATGACATATCATTTTTTTGGCATTGAATGATCTCCCATTGGTCCTGCCATTTTTTGCAATTCCAGAAGACCATCAGTTGATATGATGTTGAGTTTTCCCTAATGCATAAATCACACAGTCATCCGCAAATAGTAGCATCCTGTTTTTTTTTAACTTGTTGGGAAGATCATTTCTGTATGTCAGGAAGAGTAAAGGTCCCAACACAGTTCCCTGGGACACTCTGGAGAGGACATCTCTAGGAAAGGATGATTTCCCCATCACTCACCACTTTTTGTCTTCTGTTCGTAAGGGAGTGCTGGATCCAATTTAATAATGCCTTGATGAAGAATCTTGCAACTTAACTAACAATGCAGTTACATTACTTTATCACTCATTAGATATTCTAAAACAAAGAAAAGCTGTTCCGGTTAGAAATAGCACTTAGCTTCAGCTTCGTTATCCCTCTCTGCATTGTTGTCAGGAATATATTACTTGCACAATAAAAACTAGAATTTCAAGAGACCTTTGATAAGGTGCTACATCATAGACTACAATATAAGGTCAGAGAATGAAAAGTCAAGGGACAAGTAGCAGAATTAATGGCTGTTTTCTCTTTTGAAGCCAGGCAGAGAGTAGGGGTAAAGGGTAATAATTCAGAGTGCTGAAGATGGGAAGCAGTGTTCCACAAGAATCAGTGCTGGGACCAGTGCTGTTCGCAATTTATATTCATGATTTAAAATTTGGAACCAAAAGCACAATTTCTAAATTTGCAGATGACACCAAACTAATGGGGTTAGTCGTCTCTGAAGAGTACTGCAACAAATTACAAGATATTACCAAACTTGCAGAGACACCATATAGTTGGGAAATGAATTTCAACATAGATAAGTGTGAGTTATTACATTTTTCCCAGAAAAACAAGGAGGTTGCATATTACTTAGAAATTAAGAATCTAAATGGGATAGAGGATCAAAGACTTCAGAGAGTACAAATACACAAACCACTAATGGCAATGACACAGGTTAACAAGGCCGTTAAAAAAGGCAAACTAAACACCAAGGTTTATTTCTAAAGAGTTTGAACTGAAAAGTAAAGGGGTTATGCTAAACTGGTATTGAACCTCTGTTAGACCAGACCTGGAATATTGCAGACA
Organism: Cetorhinus maximus; assembly: GCF_964194155.1. Classification (NCBI taxonomy): domain Eukaryota; kingdom Metazoa; phylum Chordata; class Chondrichthyes; order Lamniformes; family Cetorhinidae; genus Cetorhinus; species Cetorhinus maximus. The sequence goes on along the minus strand of NC_135894.1, from coordinate 10,201,013 downwards.
ATTCTGGTCACCACATTATTAAAAATATATAGAGACGCTGGAAAGGATGCAAAAAAAGATGTACAGGAATGATATCAGAAATGTATGATGGGAGGGATCCCATCAGGAGAGGATGAATGGTTTGGCAAGGCTAAGAGGTCACCTAATAGGGGTTGTTAAAATTATGAAAGGTTTTGATACAGTAAAATTAGAGAGAACTTTTCACTTGCAATGGAAGAGCAAAACTGAAGGCTATCAATGGAACATAGTTACTGAGAAATTAAATAGCAAATTCAGAAGAAACTTCTTTACGGAGAGAATGGTGAGAATGTGGAACTCTTCATCACAGAGAGTGGCTGAAGTGAATAATATAGATGCACTTAAGGGGAGGTTAGCTAAGCATATAAGGGAAAAAGGATTAGAGGGTTATGCTGATAGAATTAGATCAGGGATGTTGGGAGGAGGCTCAAGTGAAACATAAGCGCTGGCATAGATTATGGGCGGAATTTTCTGCACCTGCCCACCACCGGGATCTTCCGGTCCCGCCGCAAGTCAATGGACTTCTGGCTGGGGGGGCCACATCACCCACGGCGGGTCCCACCCGCGATGGGGCCGTAAAATCCCAGCCTATGTAACTCAGCCTTCAGTCCATATTACCTCACATTTTGATTGCTCACCTGGACCTAAACCTCCAAGGTATCTGCACTCACCTAATTCTGGCCTCTTTACCATAGAGTCTCTGGATGAGGTAACAGAGAGGGATGATGAGAGTCATGTGGTTGATGTAGTGTACACGGTCTTTCAAACAGCTTTGATAAAGTGCCACGTATAACAGACTTGTCAGAAAAGCGTAAGCCTATGGAATAGAAGAGGCCGTGGTATCAGGGATGTGAAGTGATCTGAGTGACAGGAAATTGAGAGCAGTGACGAATAGTTGCTTTTCGGACTGGAGGATGGTTCCTCAGGGAACTACTGCTGATTTATATTAACGACCTAGCCCTGGGTGTGTGCAGGGCACAATTTCAAAATCTGCAATGACACAAACCTTGGAAGTATTGTAAATTGTGAGGAGGATAATGATAGACCTCAAGGGCAACATTTTCCCCCCACCGTCTGGGGGGAGGTGCAGGAGCGGGCGTGGGCAGACGGCCTTCCGATCAGCACCCCCGATTGTGGGAATGCCACCATTTTCCATGGGCGGGCCAATTAAGGCCAGCCCAGTGTGACATCCGTATGAAAGTGCTATGCGCTCCCTTGTGCGTGAAGGAGCGCTCCGATCTCCCTGAGACTAAGTGCTGCCTCAGGGAGATCAGTTCCCAAAGTGTAAAAGTTATTCTGTTGAAAATTTCATTTACCATCCATGTCCCTCATGAGTTGGGACAGGGACATAACTTTAAGTAAAAATGAATCTTAATTTTTAAATTCAGTCATGAAACCTCATCCCGCCTGAAGGGTTCTCGAAATTCCCACATTTTTCATATCATCAACAAGGATATGACTTTTGGACTTTTAAACTGCTGAGTTAAGTATAAAACCCTGCAGACAGGAGGCTGGGCCCATGAAGGCCTGGGACTGGACATGCCCGGGCGTGTTGAATACAGTGTGGATTGTTTTGCCTGAAACCAGACAACGAGAGGAGACAGAATACGTATTATTCCCTTTAATACAATCAACCTAGAGAAAGACTTCACCTCACATGAAACTGAAGCCCATCAAAATCTTGCATAAATAATCGCTACTAACTACTAAGGCAGGAAGGCACAATCAATTCAATTATGCGAATTATACTCCACACATACAATGGCTTTCAGTTCAAAACTAGTTACTAGGAAGGAAGACAATGATAAACATCATGCGAGCCCATTAAAAACAACGAGACATCAATCACCTGGGGCAGCCCACCAAAATCAAACAAAGAACTAACCTTGATTTGGATTGAGATAAGAAATTTGAAAGACAGTATAACTGGCCAGTCAGTTACAAGAGGGGGAGGGGAGAAACCAGCTAGCAGAAGGGTGAGCAGTTTTGAAAGCTGACACAGGGCAGTGAGCAGTTGGGAGCGGTTGAAACAGAGTTTAAGCCAGAAGATCTGGAGGTTTGCAGGCCCACAGGCAACATCCCAGCGAGGGGCACGGGGTGGCAGGCTCAACCGAAGACAACAAGGCCGCAACCACAGCCCTCCACTAAGATTGACCACCCACAACCGCGCCCTCCACCCAACTGAAGAACCTTCGCAGATTCCACAGACCAGGACCACGTGGGGACGGCAGGCCCCAGAGGACACAAAGAGCGTACCCCAAAACTGCAGCTAGCTTACCTGGCTGGATTTCGAACTGTCAAGGAACCCTGGCTGGTGAGCATGATCCCTGACCTCTCCTAGTTCAATTTAGTTAGGTTTTGGGGGTGGGACAAGGGTAAGGGGATTAGTCGCGTGATTTTCCCTCGTTATGCCGTGTGTTCCCCATTCTTAACTAAGTGTACTTTGTAAGTCTGTATAATCTCAGTGTAATCCTAATGTTATAAGTTCATTTGTGACGTCAATAAACTCAGCTTTTCTTGTGCCAAAACCAGTTGTCTGCTGCACTTTGTCACAACCCCCAAATAAGTCCAAGGTCTAGAACCCAGGGAGTGGGAGTGACTCGAACTGCTCAGAAGTCAGAGGTGAAGCTGACACACACACACCACCCCCTACACGCATGTGGATGAGGTTTCGTGTTTTTTCAGGTGGCTGCCAGTGCTCCCGACCTGCCCACCAGCCTTAAGGTTGGACAGGCAGGTCCACTAATTTGTTTAATTGCTTTTTGAATGGCCTCAATAGGCCGTTGACAGGTCGGCGGACACACAGCTGATTCGGCTGCATCTCCGCCAACCTGAAAATGGAAATGACGCGGGATAACGTCAGGAGTTCTGCCCGACATCATTCTGTGTCATTTTATGCTTCGGTGAGTGGGATAATTCTTCCCTAAGAGAATATAGTCTGGTTATAGGAATGGGTGGACACATGGCTGCAGGGAAAGGTGATACATTTTGGTAGGAAGAACAAGGAAAGCCACTATAAAATGAAGGATACAATTCTAAATGGGCTGCAGGACGGACCTTGGGGTATATAAACACAAATAGTTGAAGGCCACAGAGCAGGTTGAGAAAGTGGCATTTGGGATCCTGGGCTTTATAAATAGGGATATAGAGTACAAAAGCAAAGAAGTTGTGGTGAATCATTCTAAAATACTAATTAAGGCAGAAACTGGATTTTTGTGTCCATTGCATTGGGGAGGGTGCAGAAAAGGTTTGCTAAAATAGTTTCTCCTAGTAGAGATTTCAGTTATAAGGATAGACCGGACAGATGAGAAGGTTGAGAGGAGATTTGTTGCAAATGTTCAAAATCATGAGGAATCTGGACAGAGTAAATGGGGGAAACTTTTCCTGTTAGCAGAAGGGTTGAGAACCAGTGGACACTGATTTAAGATGATTGACCACAGAACCAAAGACAATATGAGGAAAAATGTCTTTACACAGTGAATGGTTATGATGTGGAATGCAACAACTCCGAATGTGGATGTAACTGAATTGTGGCTTTCGAAAGGGAATTGGGTAATTATCTGAAGAAAAAAGGTTTGCAGGATTTTGTGGAGAAGGCAGCAGTGTGGGACTAGCTGAGTTGTATTTACAGTGAACTGGCAGAGACAAGATGGACCAAATGGCTTCCTTCTGTGTTATAACTATTCTATGATTTATGATTCCCGATTTTAATTACTTCGTTAGTGGTCGTGCCTTCAGTTGCCTAGGCCCTAGGCTCTGGAATTCCATAGTAGGAGAAGTGTAGGGATATACCTTTCTCCTACTATCTGTCTCGCATTCCTCCTTTAAGGCACTTCTTAAAGCCTACCACTGTGACAAAGCTTTCCGTCATCTCCCCTAATATCTCCTTATATGACTTTGTGTCATATTTTTCTTAATTACACTCCTTTGAAGCACCTTGGGACATTTTATTATGTTAAAGGTGCTATATAAGTATAAGTTGTTGTTACTGTTGGACTGACTGGGCTAAATAGGCTGTTTCTAGGCTACATTTCTAATGTGAGCCTATGTATTTCTGTAGATGATTATTAACCAACTGTCGAGAACTACTAACAATATCAGCTGACATACAAATGGGCCAATGCTTACAATGGGAGGTTTTAACAGCCCATAATACAGTTGAACATCTGGCATTTCCATGGGGTTTCTCCGAATCATCTACCATAACTGCAGCTGAAGATTGAACAGAATCCCTTGGAGAAATGGCGTGAAGAATTGTTTTATACAGATGCAGGAATTCTTCCCCCAGCTCTTCATATACAAACTTGACTTCAAGAACATACATTTGGAATTATTCAAAGACAATTTGTTCTTTTTCACAATACCCTGACAATAGTACTGAAGACCTGTGCTCCAGAACTAGCTATGCCCCTGGCCAAGCTGTTCCATTACAGCTACAACACTGGCATCTACCCAACAATGTGAAAAATTCCCCAGGTGTGTCGTGTCCATAAAAAGCAAGACAATTTTAATCCAGCCAATTACTGCTCCATCAGCCTCCTCTCAATCATCAGCAAAGTGATGGAAGCTGTCATTGACAGTGCTACCAAATGGCACTTACACAGTAGTAACCTGCTCAATGATGCTTGGCTTGGGTTCCGTCAGGGCCACTTGGCTCCTGACCGCATTACAGCCTTGGTCCACACATGGAAAGAAGTGCTGAACTCAAGAGGGGAGATGAAAGTTACTGTTGATATCAAGGCAGCATTTGACCAAGTGTGATCAAGGAGCCCTAGCAAAATTGAAGTCAATGGGAATAAGGCGAAAATGGTCCATTGGTTGGAGTCACACCTAGCACAAAGAAAGTTGGAGGTTAACCATCTCAGTCCCAGGACATTGCTGCAGGAGTTCCTCAGGGTAGTGTCCTAGGCCCAACCATCTTTAGCTGTTGCATCAATGAACTTGCTTCCATCATAAAGTCAAAAGTGGGGACGTTCGCTTATGATTGTACAATGTTCAGCACATTCGTGACTCTTCAGACACTGAAGCAGTCTGTGTCCACATGCAGCAATACCTGGACAATATCCAGGCTTGGGCTGACAAGTGGCAAGTAACAATCACGCCATACAAGTGCCAGGCAACAACCATCTCCGACAAATGAGAATCTAACCATCTCCCCTTGATATTCAATGGCATTACCATCACTGAATCCCCCCACTATTAACATCCTGGGGATTACCATTGACCAGAAACTGAACTTGAATAGCCATATAAATACTGTGGCTACAAGAGCAGGTCAGGGGCTGGGAATACTGCAGTGAGTAACTCATCTCCTGACTCCCCAAAGCTTGTCCACCATCTACAAGGCACAAGTCAGGAGTGTGATGGAATATTCTCCACTTGCCTGGATGAGTGCAGCTCCAACAACACACAAGAAGCTTGACACCATCCAGGACAAACAATCCGCTTTATTGGTATTCCTTCCACCAACTTGGACAGTCAATCCCTCCACCACCAACGCACAGTAGCAGCAGTGTGTACCAGCTACAAGATGCACTGTAGCAACTCTCCTTCGACAATATTTTTCCAAACCCATTACTTCTACCACCTAGAAGGACAAGGACAGCAGACACATGGGGCAGGATTTTCCAGTCTTGCCAGTGGTAGAGATCATCGCATTGCAGGATGGGAAAAATTGGAAAGCGGCCAAAAGTCAATTGACTGTTGGACGCTCTCCAAAATTTTCCTGTCCCACCCGCGATGATGCCCACCGCTGGCAGGACTGGAAAATCACAGCCATGGGAACACCACCATCTGCAAATTTCCCTCCACGTCACACACCATCCTGACCTGGAATTATATCACTGTTCCTTCATTGTTGCTGGATTAAAATCCTGGAATTCCCTTCCGAACAGCACTGTGGGTGTATTGCACCAGGTGGACTGCAGAGGTTCAAGAAGGCGGCTCACCACTTTCTCAAGGGCAATTAGGGATGGGCAACAAATGTTGGCCTAGCCCACATCCCATGAAAAACATTTGGGAATGTTTGCACGGATGCTGTAATGCGGTCAGGAATTGAGTGGTCCAGGCAGAACCCAAACTGAGCATCAGTGAGCTGATTGTTGCTGAGTGAGTGCTGCTTGATAGCACCGTCGATGACCCCTTCCATTACTTTGTTGGTGATTGAGAGTGGGCAGACAGGGTGCTAATTGGCTGGATTGCATTTGTCTTGCTTTTGGTGGCAGGACATACCTGGGCAATATTCCATATTGTCAGTAGATGTCTGTGCTTTAGCTGTACTGGAGCAGCTTGGCTAGGGATGCAGCAAGCTCTGGAGTGCAAGTCTTCAGTACTACATTGGGATGATATCAGGGCCCACTGCTTTTGCAATATCTAGTACCTTCAGCCGCTTTTTCATATCACGTGGAATTAATTGAATTGTCTGAAGCCTAGTATCAATAATGCTGGGGGCCTCAGGGGGAGGCCAAGATGAAACATTCACTTAATGCTTCTAGATGAAGGGTGTTGCAAATGCTTCAGCCTTGTCTTTTGCACTGACATTCTGGGCTCCATCATTGAGGAGGGGGATCTCTGTGGACCCACCTCTTCAAGTTAGTTGTTTAGTTATCTACCATTATTCACGGCGGGAAATGGCAGAGTTTTAATCTCATCCGTTGGTTATAGGACTATTTAACTCTGCCTATAGCATGAGGCTGTTTACATCAGATTGGCACTCAATTTATAGGTATGTCTGGTGCTGCTCCTGACATGCTGTTCCTTCTGGCTTGATGATAATGGCAGAGCGAGGGATATATTGGACCATGAGGTTACAGATTGTGGTGGAATACGATTCTGCTGCAGCTGATGGCCCACAGTGCCTCATGGATGCCCAGTTTTGAGCTGCTTGATCTGTTCTAAATCTATTCCAGTCACATAATGATAGTGCTACCCAATATGATGGAAACTATCCTCAGTGCAAAAATGGGATTTTGGTTCCACAAGGATTGCATAGTGATCACTCCTCCCAATACTGTCATGGACAGATGCCGCTATGACATGTAGACTGGTGAGAATGAGGTCTTTTCCCTCTTGTTGGTTCCCTCACCACTGGCCACAGGAACCTGCCAGGTATGTCATTCAGGACCTGAGCATCTCAGTCATTAGTGGTTTTACTGCACCACTCTTGCCGATGGACATTGAAGCCCCTGCCCAGAGTACATTCTGTGCCCTTGCTACCCTCAGTACTTCTTCCAAATGGTATTCAACATGGAGGAGTACTGACTTATTAGCTGAGTGAGTGTGGTAGGCGGCAATCAGTAGAAAACTTCCTTGCTCATGTTTGGCCTGATGCCTGAAACAATGTTGAGGACTCCCAGTGCCACTCCCTCCCAACTATATTCTACTGTACCACCACGCCTCGATCTGTCATGACAATGGGACAGGACATGTCCAGGAATGGTATTGCAATGATTCGGTGACTATGACTATATCAGACTGTTACTTGTCTCCCAAATTTGGCCGAAGTTCCCAGCTGTTAGGATGGAAGGCTTTGCAAGGCCGACTGGGCAGGGTGTGCTGTTTTCATTTCCAGTGCCTAGGTCGATGCCTTCTATTCAATTTTATTCTTATTTGACTTTCCTGTAGCAGTTTAATACAACTGATTATCTTTCAGGATAGTCAAGAGTCACCCACATTGCTGAGAGTTTGGGGTCACATGGAAGCCAGGTCAGGGGTGGGGGGTGGGAAAGGTCCTGCCCTGAAGGTCATCAGTGAGCCAATTTTAATGACAATCCAGTAGTTTCACAGTCACAATTACTGAGACTTGTATTTTATTTCAGAGTTATTAATTCATTGAATTTATTCTCTAGCTGCCGTGGTGGGATTTGAATGCACATAGTCGGATCATAGTCCAGGCGCCTGGCTTACTAGTCTAGAAACCATCATGCTACCACCCTCATTATATTAGGCTTGTACGTCCGCTTCCACCTTTTACCCTGTTCACGCTGTCAGCATTGCTTTGGGTCATGATGAGTTGAACTGAAAACAATCCCTCAGGTTTAATGCTGCAGAAAGCCCACAAATCAGTTGGTGCATTGAGTGTTAGGTGCTGACTGCCTTCCTTAATTAAATCCATTCAAAATCCTATCAGGCTGCTTATACCCACCTATTGCAAACCTCTACTTCTTGGCTCGTATTTAACCCAAGAGTTAGATGTCAGGGGTTTTTCTTTAATGTAATTTGGGAATCAATAACTGTTGATGGTGTTAAAATTCCTGAAACATGCTCATTGTAAATTTGAAACAGAAGTGCACGCTTACAATTATAATACAAATAGACGAAAAACAGCTACACATCATGTAGAGGAATTCCAGTTTGAAAGTGAAGCAATCTTCTCAACAGTGCTCCTTGAAAACTCCCTTGGGGGAACGTTTCCCTCCCAATTCCATGATAAAATCTTTAATAGCTTCCAGCTGTGGTAGTAATATTAACATTTCTTCTTCTTATTAGGTGAACACCTATTTTAACTGTCTCTCTGGGGAGAATAACATTTCCCTTTCCTCGGTTGACAGCAGGAATTATTGCTTTAACTAACTACCCAGTTCAGAAAGTGAGCAATGCAATCCCTTTACCTTCACCAAGAGCAGTTATAAGAAGAGATGACTGAGTCCCTTGAGACAAGTCTGATTACTTTAATCTTTCTTGCAATCAGAGAACAAACTTGAAGCTAGTTATAACAGGTCTGAATTCATTAGAATAGAGAAAACAGAAACAGAAGCTTGCTAATTGAACATAAAAAACAATAGAAAATCCCATGAGGAGAGCGTGGAACAATCCAGAACAATGTGCCTGCTGCTTCTTTAAGAGAGGAGTGGAAATGATTTTTTCATGATGGTATTGTAATCAAATGCTTCAGGAATTCCTCTGGGTGGTGGCTTTAGTGAAATCATAAATGAGCTCATAAGAAATGCTGTTAAACATAGCAACCTAGGGAAAATCTTCCTCTTCCACATAGCAACAGGGGAAACCTTCCTCTTCCACATAGGAACAGGGGCAATCCTCCTGTTCCACACAGCAACTGGGGAAATCTTCCTGTTCCAAATAGCAACTGGGGAAATCTTCCTGTTCCAAATAGCAACTGGGGAAATCTTCCTGTTCCAAATAGCAACTGGGGAAATCTTCCTGTTCCACACGGCAACTGGAGAAATCTTCCTGTTCCAAATAGCAACTGGGGAAATCTTCCTGTTCCAAATAGCAACTGGGGAAATCTTCCTGTTCCACACGGCAACTGGGGAAATCTTCCTGTTCCACACAGCAACTGGAGAAATCTTCCTGTTCCACATGGCAACAGGGGAAATCTTCCTGTTCCACACAGCAACTGGAGAAATCTTCCTGTTCCACACGGCAACTGGAGAAATCTTCCTGTTCCACACAGCAACTGGGGAAATCTTCCTGTTCCAAATAGCAACTGGAGAAATCTTCCTGTTCCACACGGCAACTGGGGAAATCTTCCTGTTCCACACGGCAACTGGGGAAATCTTCCTGTTCCACATGGCAACTGGGGAAATATTCCTGTTCAACACAGCAACTGGGGAAATCTTCCTGTTCCACACGGCAACTGGAGAAATCTTCCTGTTCCACATGGCAACTGGGGAAATATTCCTGTTCAACACAGCAACTGGGGAAATCTTCCTGTTCCACACAGGAACTGGGGAAATCTTCCTGTTCCACACAGGAACTGGGGAAATCTTCCTATTCCACACAGGAACTGGGGAAATCTACTTGTTCAACACAGCAACTGGAGAAATCTTCCTGTTCCACACGGCAACTGGAGAAATCTTCCTGTTCCACACAGCAACTGGTGAAATCTTCCTGTTTCACACAGGAACTGGGGAAATCTTCCTGTTCCACACAGCAACTGGGGAAATCTTCCTGTTCCACATGGCAACTGGGGAAATCTTCCTGTTCAACACAGCAACTGGAGAAATCTTCATATTCCACACAGCAACTGGAGAAATCTTCATATTCCACACAGCAACTGGAGAAATCTTCATATTCCACACAGCAACTGGAGAAATCTTCCTGTTCCACACAGCAACTGGAGAAATCTTCCTGTTCAACACAGCAACTGGGGAAATCTTCCTGTTCAACACAGCAACTAGGGAAATATTCCTGTTCAACACAGCAACTGGGGAAATCTTCCTATTCCACATGGCAACTGGGGAAATCTTCCTGTTCCACACAGCAACTGGGGAAATCTTCCTGTTCCACACGGCAACTGGAGAAATCTTCCTGTTCCACACAGCAACTGGGGAAATCTTCCTGTTCCAAATAGCAACTGGAGAAATCTTCCTGTTCCACACGGCAACTGGGGAAATCTTCCTGTTCCACACGGCAACTGGGGAAATCTTCCTGTTCCACATGGCAACTGGGGAAATATTCCTGTTCAACACAGCAACTGGGGAAATCTTCCTGTTCCACACGGCAACTGGAGAAATCTTCCTGTTCCACATGGCAACTGGGGAAATATTCCTGTTCAACACAGCAACTGGGGAAATCTTCCTGTTCCACACAGGAACTGGGGAAATCTTCCTGTTCCACACAGGAACTGGGGAAATCTTCCTATTCCACACAGGAACTGGGGAAATCTACTTGTTCAACACAGCAACTGGAGAAATCTTCCTGTTCCACACGGCAACTGGAGAAATCTTCCTGTTCCACACAGCAACTGGTGAAATCTTCCTGTTTCACACAGGAACTGGGGAAATCTTCCTGTTCCACACAGCAACTGGGGAAATCTTCCTGTTCCACATGGCAACTGGGGAAATCTTCCTGTTCAACACAGCAACTGGAGAAATCTTCATATTCCACACAGCAACTGGAGAAATCTTCATATTCCACACAGCAACTGGAGAAATCTTCATATTCCACACAGCAACTGGAGAAATCTTCCTGTTCCACACAGCAACTGGAGAAATCTTCCTGTTCAACACAGCAACTGGGGAAATCTTCCTGTTCAACACAGCAACTAGGGAAATATTCCTGTTCAACACAGCAACTGGGGAAATCTTCCTATTCCACATGGCAACTGGGGAAATCTTCCTGTTCCACACAGCAACTGGGGAAATCTTCCTGTTCAACACAGCAACTAGGGAAATATTCCTGTTCAACACAGCAACTGGGGAAATCTTCCTATTCCACATGGCAACTGGGGAAATCTTCCTGTTCCACACAGCAACTGGGGAAATCTTCCTGTTCCACACAGCAACTGGGGAAATCTTCCTGTTCCACACAGCAACTGGGGAAATCTTCCTGTTCCACACAGCAACTGGGGAAATCTTCCTGTTCCACACAGCAACTGGGGAAATCTTCCTGTTCCACACAGCAACTGGGGAAATCTTCCTGTTCCACACGGCAACTGGGGAAATCTTCCTAAACAAAAACAGAAACAGAAAAAGCTGGAAAAACTCAGCAGGTCCGGCAGCATCGGTGGAGAAGAGCACAGTTGACGCTTCAAGTCCTCATGACCCTTCAACAGAACTAAGTAAAAATAGGAGAGGCGTGAAATATAAGCTGGTTTAAGTGGGGGGGGGGGGGGGGGGGGGGGGGGGGGTGGAGAAAAGTTTGGGGGGGTGGTTGTAGGGACAAGCAAGCAGTGATAGGAGGAGATAACCAAAAGATGTCACAGACAAAATGACAAAGAGGTGTTGAAGGTGGTGATATTATCTAAAAGAATGTGCTAATTAAGAGTGGATAAAGCTGCGAATGCCCCCAGTTTAATTTTATTCTTCGTCTCATCCGACGCCTCAACAACAAACTTTTTCTCCTTCCCTCAAGTGCTAAGGAACGCAAGTTCCAACAACTCATCAACACCAACACCCATCCAGGACCCTCCACCCCTGCTTGTCTCTCTGTCCCCACCCCATCTACCGATCCCAGCCCCAGCCGGGTATTCACTATACCCACTGACCTTCCCCTCTCCGATGCTGAACGTTCAGTGCTCAGCAAAGGACTTAGTTTCATACCCTTATGCCCTCATCTCAATGAATTTCGGGCTCGGCACGATGCTGAACTCTTCTTCCGCCGTCTTCGTCTTTGTGCTCACTTCTTTGGGCAGGAGTCCTCTCCCCGTTCAACTGATCCTTTTACCCACCTCCAATATTCTCCCTCCACCTGGACCCTTCCCTCTGGATTCTTACCCCCTCTTGATCTTTTCATTGAGAACTGTCGGTGTGACATTAGTCGTCTCAATTTCTCTGCTCCTCTCACCCATTCTAATCTGTCTCTCTCTGAACTTACTGCACTCCGTTCTCTCAGGTCCAACCCTAACATCGTCATCAAACCCGCTGACAAGAGTGGTGCTGTTGTTGTCTGGTGCACTGACCTCTACCTCGCAGAGGCTGAGCGTCAACTCGCAGACAATTCCTCCTACCTCTCCCTGGACCATGACCCCACCACTGAACATCAAGCCATTGTTTCCAGGACTGTCACTGACCTCATCTCCTCTGGAGATCTTCCTTCCACAGCTTCCAACCTGATAGTCGCCCAACCTCGGACGGCCCGCTTCTACCTCCTACCCAAAATCCACAAACAGAACTGTCCCGGCAGACCGATCGTGTCAGCCTGTTCCTACCCCACGGAACTCATTTCTCGTTATCTTGACTCCATTCTCTCTCCCCTTGTCCAGTCCCTTCCCAACTACATCCGTGATTCTTCTGACACCCTACGTCACATCAACAATTTGCAGTTCCCTGGCCCCAACCGCCTCCTCTTCACTATGGACATCCAATCCCTCTACACCTCCATTCCCCACCAGGATGGTCTGAGGGCTCTCCGCTTCTTCCTCGAACAGAGGCCCGAACAATCCCCATCCACCACCACTCTCCTCCGTCTGGCTGAACTTGTTCTCACACTGCACAATTTCTCCTTTAACTCCTCTCACTTCCTCCAAATAAAAGGTGTGGCTATGGGTACCCGCATGGGCCCCAGCTATGCCTGTCTCTTTATGGGGTATGTGGAACATTCCTTGTTCCAGTCCTACTCCGGCCCCCTCCCACAACTCTTTCTCCGGTACATCGATGATTACTTCGGTGCTGCTTCGTGCTCTCGTCGGGACCTGGAAAAATTTATTAATTTTGCTTCCAATTTCCACCCCTCCATCATTTTCACATGGTCCATCTCTGACACTTCCCTTCCCTTCCTTGACCTCTCTGTCTCAATTTCTGGTGATAGACTGTCCACCAATATCCATTACAAGCCTACCGACTCCCACAGCTACCTCGACTACAGCTCCTCACACCCCGCTTCCTGTAAGGACTCCATCCCATTCTCTCAGTTCCTTCGCCTCCATCGCATCTGTTCTGATGATTCCACTTTCAAAAACAGTTCCTCTGACATGTCCTCCTTCTTCCTTATCCGAGGTTTTCCACCCACGGTCGTTGACAGGGCCCTCAACAGTGTTCGGCCCATCTCCCGTGCATCCACCCTCACACCTTCCTCTCCCTCCCAGAAACATGATAGGGTCCCCCTTGTCCTCACTTATCACCCCACCAGCCTCCACAATCAAAGGATCATCCTCCGCCATTTCCGCCAACTCCAGCATGATGCCACCACCATACACAACTTCCCTTCACCCCCCCTGGCGGCATTCCGCAGGGATCATTCCCTCCGGGACACCCTGGTCCACTCCTCCATCACCCCCTACACCTCAACCCTCTCCCACGGCACCTTCCCATGCAACCATAGAAGGTGCAACACCTGCCCCTTTACTTCCCCTCTCCTCACCGTCCAAGGGCCCAAACACTCCTTTCAAGTGAAGCAGCATTTCACTTGCACTTCCCTCAATTTAGTCTACTGCATTTGTTGCTCCCAATGCGGTTTCCTCTACATTGGAGAGACCAAACGCAGACTGGGTGACCGCTTTGCAGAACACCTTCGGTCAGTCCGCAAGCATTACCCAGACCTCCTGTCGCTGGCCATTTCAACACTCCACCCTGCTCTCATGCCCACGTGTCTGTCCTTGGCCTGCTGCATTGTTCCAGTGAAGCTCAACGCAAACTGGAGGAACAGCACCTCATCTTCCGACTAGGCATTTTACAGCCTTCCAGACTGAATACTGAGTTCAACAATTTTAGATCATGAACTCTCTCCTCCATCCCCACCCCCTTTCCGACCCCCCCCCTTTTCCAATAATTTATGTAGATCTTTCTTTTCCCACCTATTTCCATTATTTTTAAATGTATTTCCATCCATTGTTTTATCTCTTACTTTTAGCCTTTTTCGATTCCTTCACCCCCACCCCACCCCCACTAGGGCTATCTGTACCTTGCTTGTCCTGCTTTCTACCCTTAATTAGCACATTCCTTAGATAATATCACCACCTTCAACACCTCTTTGTCCTTTTGTCTGTGACATCTTTTGGTTATCTCCACCTATCACTGGCCCCCTATCCAGCTCTACTTGTCCCACCCCCTCTTAAACCAGCTTATATTTTATCTCTCTTCTATTTTTCCTTAGTTCTGTTGAAGGGTCATTCGGACTCGAAACGTTAACTGTGTTCCTCTCCGCAGATGCTGTCAGACCTGCTGAGTTTTTCCAGGTATTTTTGTTTTTGTCATGGAGTATACATGTTTGGTTGAGTCAATTAGGCTCATGTGCTTGTTTTGATTCACTCAGTTATAGATTTAACATTTTTACACACATGTAAACAAAGACTAGTCTGAACACTGGGATTTTCTTGCTTTTTCTGCCAATTCCCTTTCCTCTCCTGAGGGCATTGACTCCTCACTGGGTTTTGATCTCACAGCTTACTGACCCATACCTTTGTCAAAGTAAATATTCCTTATGTGTCAGTCTAGATAGTGAATGTTAGCATGTTGTCCAATCTCATGAGGCATTATAGCCAAACCAGATCCCGTCTTTCTCAACACAAACACACAGTTCTAGCATTCGTTTTCCTACTTAGCACACGATGTAAGTAGGTGGGACTCGTTCAGCATGGGATCAGTGCCTTTAAACTTTAAACATGTCTCAGGATCCTACAGACGTCTCCACACACTAACCTACATACAGTAATCGGACCAACTTGTTTCTCTCTTACTTTCTTCCTATGCCTATCACATATTTTCTCCTGTGGTCATCTCTGTAACTCTATGACCAGAATTTCCAGGCCCGTTGGCATTGGATATCATGGCAAGCGGGGGTGGGGTGGGGGGGAAGCAATATGGTGAGAAGGCCAAAAATCGTGAAAGCAGTTTGCAATCATCCACTCCACATGTCAATGGCAGAATGTATTTCCCACCGCTGAATATCGGGAAATGTTGCAGGGTGGCTGAGTTGTACTGTTAACAATAGAGTTAAACTGAAGACACTTCAAAAGTGGAAACATTAAGTTTATTTTTAATATACTCAGCAGCAACTACACGTGTGCTTTCAACTCCAACTCTATCTCTACACTTACTGCTGAGGTAGCCTGTGCTACTCTCCTATTGGTTACTACAGATCACGTGATCTTCCTTAACAAGTATTATTCTTAAAGGTACATTACACACTAAATAAAACCATAATTACTACATTCCTCCCCCTTTAACTCGGCTATACACATTATATTTACAAGTACATATTTTTCAAGACAACATAATATTTACACTGGATCAGGAATTTACAAGTTCAGTCTTTCAGGTGGTTTCCTGGTACGTGTGGAATGTCGCAGCTCCACATCTTCAGATTCTATGTCAGGTACCTCCTCTTCCAGAGTTGCCTGAACACCAGGTGCTTTGATGGGCACTTGCAGTTCTGTATCCTCAGCTGTGCGGGAACATCAGGCATGTTAGTCCTGGGTTCAGTATCCTTAACAGGAAAGGCAGACTCTCTTCCTTAAAGGGTCCACTTGTTTACAGCTGATCCGGCCTTCCACCTCCACATGGTAAGATAGAAGTCCAGTCACCGCACTTATTTCACCCAGTAACCACTTCGGTCCTTTCCCAAAGTTTTTGCACGTATACCGTCTCTCCCACGTTAAATTTCTTCTCATGACTATGCCAGTCGTGTCTAGTTTTCTGGCTTCCCTGACTGCTTTCCATCTTCCCCTCTAAATTCGGCATTATTAAGCTCAATCTCATCCTGAGTCAGCGTTTCAACAAGAACTCTGCAGGTGTGACACCTGTTGTTGTGTGAGGGGTAGTCCTGTAATGAAAAAGAAAATGTGCTAGCTTGGTTGGAATCGCCAGTTAGCCTTTTCATGTCTGTCTTAAACGTTTGAACTGCCCTTTCGGCCAGTCCATTTGAGGAAGGGTGGTATGGTGCAGTTTTTACACGAGTGATTCCATTGAGGCTGATAAACCATTGAAACTCAGCACTCGTAAATGCTGTGCTGTTATCGGAAGTGACTACTTCTGATGGTCCGTGAATGGCAAAACTCTGACGTAGTTTCTCAATTGTAGCACCCGACGTTGGTGACTTCGTTTCATATACGTCCAACCGTTTTGAATGGGCATCAACAATGAGCAGAAACATTGTTCCCAGGAAAGGTCCAACATAGTCAACATGAAATTACACCCAGGGTCTACCGGCCACTCCCATGGGTGTAACAGAGCTGTCGCTGGCAACTTTTGTAGTTGCTGACGTTGCACACAGTGCTTTACTAAACTCTCTATTTCGCCATCCATCCCTGGCCGCCATAGATAGCTGTGTGCTATGGTCTTCATTCGGGAAATTCCTGGATGCGCACTGTGTAGTTCAATTAAAAGTGGTTCCTTTCCCTTTGGAGGAACTATCACTCATGCTCCCCATGATAAGGTGCCATCCTGGCTGGTTATTTCATGTCTTCTGTTGAAGTACGATTTCATTTAATCAAATACAGGCTCCTTGTAGCACTTGTTCTCATACTTGAGATAGGACTGGGTCCCAACTTGTCCAGTCTCTGATCTGTCGAGCACATACTGGCGAGGAATCTAAGAAATTTAACAGTAAAACAAGTTCCTGTGGAACTGGGACATGCTCATCATTTTCTTGGAAAGGCAAATGACTGAGGGCATTTTTGTTTGCGATTTGATTGCCAGGCCTATGTATGAAACTGTATTCGTACGCTGCCAGAATTAAAGCCCATCAGTGTATTCTTGCTAAGGCTATGGGTGGTATAGCCTTTTCCTCACTAAATAAACCTAACAGTGGTTTGTGGCCTGAAATGATTGTAAAATAGCAGCTGTATACGTACTGGTGAAATTTCTTAACACCAAAGATGATGGACAGGCATTCTTTTTCCGACTGTGAGTATCCCTTTTCCTCTGTGGTGACTATACTTAATGCATAACCTATTGGTCATTCTGGGCCGTTGTCCATCCGATGAGCCAGCACAGCTCCCACTCCGTAAGCAGATGTGTCACATGTCAGCACCAATTCATTCGTCTGGTCATAATGCACTAATAGATTGGACGAGTGCAGCAATTGTTTCCCCTTTATGAAAGCTTCTTTCTGGGGCGCCTTCCAAGGCCAACATTGGTTCTTTTTAAGTAGAGAAAGCAGCGGGGCAGCACTGTAGACAAATTGGGTAAGAACTGCCCATAATCGTTGATCATTCCTAGGAATGATTTGAGCTCTGAGGCGTTCTTTGGCGCAGGTGCCTCTCTTATGGCTCTCACTTTCTCCACAACCAGATGGAGGCCCTGTGAATCTACCTAGTGACCCAAATAGATTACGTCCCTCGCTTGGAACATGTACTTCTCTTTTTTTAGATGCACTCTAGCTTGCAAGAAACATTTTAAGACTTCTACTAAGTTTGCTAAATGCTCTTTTTCAGTGAATCCTGTCACCAATACATTGCCTAAATAGACTACAACCTGGGGCAGCCCCTGCAGTAAGCTTTCCATTGTTCTATGAAAGGTGGCACAAGTGAGGAGACACCGAAAGGCAATCGTGTATATTGGTACAACCCTTTGTGGGTATTAATTGTGACAAATTCCTGGGAGGCATTATCCAATTCTAGTGGTTGATAAGCATGACTCATGTCAAGCTTGGTGTACGTTATCCCTCCTGCCAGCTTGGCATACAGGTCTTTGATCTTTGGAATGGAGTGCCTGTCCAGTTTGGCTACTTTATTAGCCCTCAGTTTGTAGTTCCCACAAATTTGGACGCTTTGGTCGGGTTTAAGGACAGGCACTATGGGTGCTGCCCATTCTGAAAACTGAACAGCTTGTATATTGCCCAGTTTCTCTAGTCTGTTCAGTTCAATATCAACTTTTTCTCTCAGGGCGTATGGCACCGGTCTCACCTTCATGCAGCGAGGAGTTGCTTCTGGATCCACATAAATCTTGGCCTGCAGGCCCTGGGTTCTCCCTAGTTCATCCTGGAACATGGCGGCACACTTTTTAAGTAGCTCTGATAGTCCACTTATTCTCAACTGAAAGATTTTGGACCAATTTAACTTAATCTTCTTTAACCAATCTCGCCCAGGGAAGCTTGGCCCTTCACCTGCTACCACCATCATGGGTAGCTTTGCTGACTGGCTTCCATAATGGACAGTTACTCTGCTTATGCCTTTTACTTGAATGTCTTCACCTGTATATGTTTTTAGCTTGGCCATTTGTTCTAAGCTTAACTGGTGTTCACCATAATTTAAATATTTGGAAGTATGTTCCCCAAATACGGTAGTGGAAGCTCTTGTGTCTACTTCCATTTTAACAGGTTTGCCATTTACTTTCATAGTGACAAATATTGGTTCTGTTTTTCCAACTTTCAGATTAAACAATGAGTAAATGTCTGAATTTGCTGTTTCAGGCTCTTCTACATTGTAGATTTCATTGGGCTTCTTCTTTTGTTTACAAACCTGCTTGAATCTTTCCTTGCACTGCCTCATCATATGTCCATTTCTGTGACTATTTTAGCATTCGATTTTTTTAAACTGCCAATCACTAAAAGATTGATTGTTTCCACCTCTATTAAAATTATTCTTCAATTTTGCTGCCAAGATATTTTTCTTTATTCTTCAGCTTCTCGTCAGAGTCTCACTTGTTCGCGTCACTTTCAGCTGAGGTTTCCCACTTGATGTGGAGGACGGGACCATTTTGCTCACCCTGTATTGCTTGTGAATCTCTCACTGCACTTTCCAAGGTCAATGCTATCTCTAGCGCCTTCTTGAAATCCAGGTTCACTTCGGACAGTAATCTTTTCTAAATAGTATCCTCTTTTACACCACACACTAAACGTCCTCTGAGCATGTAGTTCAGAGTCGTACCAAACTCACAATGTTCCGTTAGCTACTTCAAATTTGCCACGTAGCATGCAATTGTCTCTTCCAGGGCTCTATTTCACGAATTAAACCTGAACCTCTACATCGTAAATGAGGGCTTGGGTTGAACATGTCCCTTCACGAGGTCCACCAATTCATCGAAATTCTTCGAACCTGGGGCACTGGATGCCGTCAAACTTCAAATCAAACTGTAGGTTTTGCTCCCACAAGTACTCAAGAGGATCGCTCGCCTCTTCTCTTCCCCCATAATCTTGCTCGCTTGAAAATAGAACATGAGGCGTTCTATGTATTGAGACCAATCTTATGTGGCTGGTTCAAAAGAATCAATGCTCTCAAACTGTGGCATTTTGAGAGAGGATAACTTCTTCAATTCTAATGGAGCTTGCTACTTACTGGGTGAGGGACAGGGCCGGTTTCTTTTCTAACTTGATTTCTTCTGTTCAATCCTGTTTTATCCTTGTCGCCAGTTTATTGTAGGGTGGTCGAGCTGTACTATTAGTGATAGAGTTGAACTGCAGACACTTATTTAGTGGAAACATAGGGCTGAATTTTACCGTCAGCGAGAAGGGGGCAGGGCCCACTCGCTGACGCGCAAAATGACGCGGGACCCCCCCCCAGCATCATCCCGCCCCATTTAAATCTTCAGGAAGGCGGGGGCACAGCGAAATCAGCAAAATCAGTAATTAAAACAACTAAAGGACCTGCCCATCCAACCTTAAGGTTGGTGGGCAGGCCAGGAGCCCTGGCCGGGAAATAAAAAACATGAAAACTCATCTACTTGCGGGATGAGGTTTCATGTTAAGGGATTTTTTATTTTTCTATTTTTAATCTTTGTACAACTTTCAGTGATCTCCCCGAGGCAGCACCTAGCCTCAGGGAGATGTGCGCTCTGTCATGCGCATGCGCGAAAGTGCGCACTCTCACATTTGGGGAATCCCCCCCGCCCGCACAGGAAGCGCATAGCGCTTCCCGGCGGACGTCACGCTGGGTGGGCCTTAATTGGCCCGCCCACTTAAAATGGCAGCGGGGCCCGCTTCTCCAGCAGGGATCTGCTCCCCACCCGCCAGAGATTGGGTCGGGCCCGCCTACCCGACAGGCAGAAAATTCTGCCCATTAAATTTAGTTACAATATACTCAGCAGCAACTACATGTGTGCTTTCAACTCCAACTCTATTTCTGCACTGACTGCTGAGGTAGCCCGCGCTACTCTTCTATTGGTTACCACAGATCATGTGATCTTCCCTAACAAGTATTATTCTTAAAAGTACATTAGACACTAAATAAACCATAATTACTACAGGAACCTAATTCCAACAGTTTAGCATCTCATTATAAGCCTGCCCACCGGAATCATTCCCCCACGCTGGATCATCTGGCCATGTCAGCATGATTGCACACTGATGTGTTTCACAACTGTCCATAAGCTGCATGCACCTAGTGACCTGAACTTCACTCGGGACTTTGAGGTTTGTTTGCCTACCTTGCTTCAGGCAGCACTCGCGGTCATCAGCACCCGGCTTTACAGGCAGCACCACATCACTTTTAGGGGGGTTCACGGACTGGTCTCTACCTACCAGACCAGCCATAAGGCTGGGGTGGCTTTTCAAATGCTGCAGGGATAGGGCTTGCTTGGGGAAGGGGGGAAGTGGACTCAGGCAAGGGAAGAGGCTGCAGGGCAAGAGCTGTATTGGGGAAGGGGGATTTGTGTGAGAGCACATGTTGATCTGTACAAGTGGCCTCAAGATGGTGAGGGCCGAGGAGGCAGTCTCCAGAGGAGATGAGGCCAGATGGAGATGTGAGGGTGTGTGTGAGAGAGTGAGTGGTGATGTCCCTTGAGCTGGCAGTGAGTGAGATGCCAGTAAATGTGTGATGGGCTTGTGAGTGTGTGAGTTTAGAGTGAAGAGGTTGTTGCCTTACCCTGGTGTCACGAATGAGATCATTCATCCGTTGTCTGCATTAGGTGGCCAACCTCTTGTGAGCAGCATTGGCACTGACCACCTCTGCCACCGCCTCCCAAACCGGAGTGGTGAGACTGATGGGCCTCCTGCGGCCAGAGCAGGGGTACAGGACACCGCGGCAGACCTCCACAGTGTCCAGAAGACGTCTCAGGGTGGCACTCTTCTTGGCTTTTTGAGCCATGTCCTCACTGGAGCAGTCTTGGGCTGCAAGCATTGAGAAGTGTGCTCACGGCTGGAGTTTAAATGTGGCGCCCTGTGTGAGGAAGCAGTGAGGTAACAGTGTGGCATGCAAACTGGAGACCACCCACCAGCGAGACAATGTGTTTCCTGTGGCTGCATAATTAGTGAGGTAGGAATGGGACGATATAGCACGAAAACCCGCCATTGCGGCCGGTGGGCAAAACAACTTTTCTCCCGCCTGCTACCACACTTTGTGTAAATCTGGGATGATTCCGCTCTAAGTCTCCAGTTATTACTCTTACCAATATTAATGAGGGAACATTTAGAGCATTTGCAGGACATTTTTGCTCTGTTATTTTAATGCAGATGCTAAGGCATTTAATTTAAATAATCCTTTACAATGGTAGACAATGGAATGCCGTACAAGCATGTTAAGCATTTGCCCACTAGCATCCTTCTGATTCCTTTTCTTTATGGCAGTATCGCTTTCCTCTTCCTTATTTAAAACACTCCTTAAAAATGACCTCTTTGACCAAGCTTTTCATTATCTACCCTAATATCTCTTCATGTGGCTCAGTATTAAATTTTGTTTGGTAACTTTCTTGTGAAGAGCCTCGGGATGCTTAACTACATTACAGATGCTATATACATAAAAGTTACTGTTTCCCCTTCTATTCTGCTTGGCTCCTACTCTCTGTGGCTCCCTCTCAAGTATTCCTTTACTGACTTACTCATTTTAGGATCTCATCTTTTTATACAGCAAAATGTCAATTGTCTAGGAACAGGGGGAGATGGTAGTGTGGTGGTAATACTACGAATAATCCAGAGACCTGCACTAATGCTCTGAGGTCAGGAGTTCAAATCCCACCATCACCAGCTAGTGGAATTTAAATTGAAAGTGAGTGTCAGCAATGGTTACCATGAAACTAACATTGATTACACACATTATGTCTATTTCAGCCAAACAACATAAGTGACAGCCATCTGCTGACTCATTCCTCAGGGCAATGCCTTGAACTGATCTGGTTTAAATTTCAAACAATGCTTGGCAGTTAACTGTCAGTCACTATCACTGGTGCATTCTCCATGGCAACACCTCTGTCAGAGTCCACTTGCCAACCAATCAGCACCCTCTTCACATACAGTATAAATTCTTGTTTTCCCCTTATATTGGCGTTCTTGCAAAGCATCCTGATGAGTGCAAGACGAAAAGCTTTGACAAGTCTCCTTTTTCAGCAATAATAACATTGATTGTTATAAAAACCCATCTGGTTCACTAATGCCCTTTAGGGAAGTACATCTGCTCTCCTTAATTGATCTAGTGACTCTAGATCCATAGCAATGTGGTCGACTCCAAACTGCTGGCCTTGTCAGCGATGCACACATCCCAGGTAAGAATAGAAAAATGGGAATAAGTTGGACAGGGATAGGAAGGAAAAGGCAGGTAGGCATTATTTACGAGCTACTGGTGGTGAAGAAAAATTTTGTGGCCAGGCCTTGGATGATATAAGTGGGGTGGGGTGGGGTGGGGTGAGGTGATGTGTAGATAGACCGTATCACTTTCTGAAGTGATAGATGTAAACTAAGCTTGAGTCTGGGCTGGAGACTTGGGATTGGAGAAAGCTGAAAGCCAAGGACTGAGGAGGAATATAGATGTCCTTTGGCAGAGAAGAGCAGGGGAGATGCCTGCGAACCCAGTGCCCCATCAAGTAAAGAATGACAATACTTCATAGGGTTTATTCAGTATAGGATAGAGTTTAATTTTACACTTTTAGGGTAAGTACAAGGGGATTAGCAAATAACACTGGGTGGAAGTTAGACTTTTTTTTAAATTAGAGGGTTGATTTTATGAACATGTACACCCAGTGGGAAGCTTTTTATTCTGTGAACACGTCATGACAAATAACTAGCAAGGATCCTGAGCTAAAAAAGGGCCAATAAATCGATAAACAATTAGAATCTTCTATGCGCCCACTCAATGGAAGATGACATCATTTTGTATGATGAGATTATATGGGTTTGTACTAATAATATTTTAACAACCAGATTCTTCAACCATCTCAATATTAGCTGGGAAAATGGGTATGGTGTGATAGACTCTGAACTAGTAAATGCAGTACAAGACATTTATTAGAGATAAACATAACATGGGTCCCAGTAGCGGGAACTCACATTCAGAAAGAGATCTTGCAAACCCATTGGCATAGCATCTTCAATTTAGACATAATAGAACCTTTCGAGTTGAGCGACCATAATTTGAGACCAACCAACACCACCAAGAGGTGTATAAAAGCAAAGTCAATAGAATTGGGGTGAACTAATTGCAATGCATTCATGGTAATGGAATTAATGGAAAATGTTTAAAACCATAATGTTAAATGTGCAAAGCAAGCCAATGAGAAATTAAGTTAAGGAGAAAAACACACTATACAAAGTCCACAGAGGAAAGAGGGGCTTTGCAATAATTTGAAACTGTATTAATATGGGTTTAAATAGGTATTTAGGGAGCCAGAGAAAAGACACTAAAGAAAAATATAGCACAGAGTATTAACCATGATAGGACATTTTCGGTACAAGAGTGCTCAGGGAGAAAATGAAACTGAAAAGATAAATATAGTGGATTAATTGAAGATAAAGAGAAAATAGTTGAATTACTTAATGATTATTTTCTAGCCATGTTCATCAGCATTAAAAATGCGTTTGGTATCCAATTACTGCAGTAGGACTAATACCATTACATTGAAATTAGTGAGGAGAAAGTGCTTGATAAATTAAAATTACAGAGGATCCTTTGGTCTAAT
This sequence comes from Cetorhinus maximus, assembly GCF_964194155.1. Taxonomy (NCBI): domain Eukaryota; kingdom Metazoa; phylum Chordata; class Chondrichthyes; order Lamniformes; family Cetorhinidae; genus Cetorhinus; species Cetorhinus maximus. Next base: position 10,176,834 of record NC_135894.1, on the reverse strand, counting down.
TGCCATATATCCTAAGAATGTGAAGGAATGCTCTAGCAAAGAGACAGCACTGCGCAATGGGCCCAGTGGCCTCCCTCCATGCTGTAACCTAAAGTCAATTAAAATTTATTGCTGACAAAGGTGAAGTATTGCATGTTGGAAGCACGAACAACACAGGTGGACAAAGAAGGGGCCAGAATTACCATAGGGTGGGGTTTCAAAGGGATGCAGGAATTATAATAGACTCATTTGCTTTCAAAGTCAAGATAATGTGGAGAAACAATTAAAATGCTAAAAGAACTTTGGGATATGTAACCAGAACAGTGATTGCAAAAATATTAAGGTTACATTGAGGCTTTAAGGCTGCACTGGTAAGTTCTCATTTGGAATACTGGTAGAATTTGCACAGGGGCTTTCAAACCTCCTTTCATTCTAATGGTCTTGCAGAACAAGATTATAAAAAGCAAACTTGACACCAACTTCAGTGAAATGCTGACAGATACACCAAAGAAACATCTTAAATATCTGAGCATGCACCCTAATATTTGCTCACTTTTGAAACTTGGCTATCTCCTTCCAGCCTCTTTGAGTCTCTCTATTTTTTGTCTCTCTCGCAGCCTAGGTGCACAGATAACAAAACTATTTGTAATATAATTAACCTGTAAGAATATTTTGTTTAAGATGCTTGCCTATAATGTTTAAGGTTGAACTGTAAGATTTTGTTTAATATACTGAATGAACTCTGCTCTGTGTGCTGAGGAGAGTCATTACACTGTGTTGTGTTACTTTTGTTTTGCTATAATAAATACTCTTCATTTTACTTCACATGTCCAACCCTCCTTATCAAGCTAAGATGATCCAGCTGTCTTCTGAGAGGGAGGAACTCAGAGTAGTTTATCTGTGACTTAAATGCACTTCAGATTAATTAGGAGACTTTCATTTCTCTATTTTAATGGCCTAGCAGAACAAGACTACAAAATAAATTCCTAACGTGATATCCAATGTACTGGTATGGAGTGCAACGTGTGTGCACTGGGAATGGAATTAATTTCACTTTTATCCATTAAGAAGCATTATAAATTGCTAGGTCATTTCTAACTAAGAAAATGTCTCTATGGACACCAGCAAGCAGAGTTAAAGCTCCTTACAAACCTGAGTCATGAGTAATTTTATATGAAGTACAATCTAAAGCTGTACTTTAATGCAGTCCAACCAGCTTCCGTACATCACCTGTAATATTTTTGAAGCACAATTCTGAAAAGGTATTAATGACTACCAATCAAAAGGTTTTGAAGCAAAATAAATATCACACTTGAAATTCTGTGGCAATCAAAAATTGCATGATTTTTAATGGCAGTAATTTGCTATGAGCCACATGTAGCAGATTAAATATTTTGCATGCTGATCTTCAAAAAGGCAGTTATTTTGGAAGTCATTTACACAGCAACACTGGTATGCAACACTCAAGAGACTTTGGGAAGGAGGTGGTTACTGCACACTATTGACTGCTGAGTTTTTTTTAAAGTGCACTTCGAAAATAGGATCTGTGAGCCATATTGCAGTGCTGTGTCACTTATACAATCAGAGGTACTTATAGGCATTTGTGCTTTCCTTCTTCACAATGAGTTTTTAAAAACAAGAAAAGGTCTATCAGGGGCAATGACTGCCAAACATAAAAAATGGGTCAAGATATATGTGGGGAGAAATTGGACCTCATTGTATATGTCCTCAATGTAAAAATGACAAATTTCACAGAGCTATATCAGATACATCCAAGGCTGCCTGAAGGATGTTTGACACATGCTGAGTCGGGCAATTTTTCAAATGTAACTGGCGGCTGTCTTAAACAGGTGTTAGGCTCTTGGAAGATGTTAATATGCTTCTTGCTAGAAGGGAGTTTGAGGGGGAGTATTGGTGCTGTGGTATTGCTATGCCATCTCCAACCCTGCTGGGATCACTGTCTCACTGAATTTACCCTATCCTCACAACTTGCTAATAGGACATGGGGGTGGGGAGGGACATGCAGTTTAGCCACTTGCATTTATGAAGTCAACTCGAGGTATATTTCAAAACACAGTTAACAATAAGTTATTAAAAAAAGTTCAAAATGAATGGAAGTAAGCTTGAGAAAGCAAATTACACAAATTCACGAAGTTCCCCATGGGTTGCATTAATGAGATAATCCTAATATTGAAGATTTGGATTTTTACATAATCATGGTGAAAATGAATAAGTCTGCTTGATCTAAGAAATAAAGAGAAAAGACTTGGGCTATGAAATTCAATAAACCCTAAAAACCGGCGTGGGAACCACAATGCACAATTAACCCACACCCATTGATCCAATGCAGGCAGCATGTCACATTCCTGCTGCCTGTAAGATGCCATGATTGTAGAATGAAGCTAGTGCTAATCACACTGTTGAGCAGTTGCATGCCTTAACAGGAGGCCCAAAAGTGGGAGAGGCTAGCACCAGGTGCTGGAAGTCAATCTACAATTGATTCTGACTTGGGAATGACACAAGAATTCCACACCATGGGATAGTGCAGGATCCAAGATTTTATTGTTACGCTGGAAGCCATGGTTGAGGAGGTGCAGAGGAGGAGAGATGGCATCTATCCAATGTGCCAAAAGATCCCCCAGACACACTCTGATGAGGCAATGCGAGCAGATGGCCATGGTAGCCAAGGACTGGAATCAAGCCCGGAGGATCTGGATGCAGTGCCACAACATGTTGAATAATTTCATGAGTGGTAAAGGAAAGTGAATGTATCTTCAAATGTCAAATCCCACCAACTAAGCCACTAACATCAGATACTGCTCAATGTACTGCAACGCATCACTCATCTACCAACAATATTTATCAATCGCAACTCAAACTGAACATTCATAGCTATACCTCACCCTCACATACTGGCAACTATCCAACCATGTAGCCACTTCACCCAACCATATTGCATGGCCTTCACTGACACACTTTCTCCTCTCTTGCAGGACAAGTAGCACACAACCAGAGATAGTGGGCATCAACACCAGCAGGAGAGATGTGTCTGAATGTTCTTGCCCCATGGAGTGGACACTGCTCACCATCATTGGAGCAGCCATTGCTGAGATAGAGCTGAAGCCATAAGGAGAGGGAGGATGAACAGTCAGAAGTTGTGGTCCAATGACATAGGTAAAAAAGAGGGATGAGGTCCTGCAGCCAGATTTTAGGGAGCTAGGAAGGAGACTTTGCAGGCAGGATCTCAAAGGTGGTAATCTCTAGACTACTCCCAGTCCCATGTGGTAGTGAGTGTAGAAGTAGGATGGTAGAGTAGACAAAAGCGTGGATGGAGAGCTTTGGATTCTTGGCAAATTGGGACCAGCTCTGGAGGAGGTGGGACCTATACAATCCAGACAGGCTACACATCAATAGAGTTGGAATCAATGAGCTTGTGATGCAGTTTGCTAGTGCAGCTGGGGAGCAGTTAAATTAACTTGGCAAGGGGGGTGGGTACCTGGATGTAACATTAGAAAGGAGAAACAAACTGAACAAAGGATTGGAGAGACAGATTGCACTGGAATAAGAAATACTAAGGCATTAGGTGGGTCAGAGTAAGAGGGAATGCAAAGACATCTACAATGGTTTACAATTATGTAAAAGTACAAAGCATGGTGAATAAGGTCAGTGAGCTACAGGCACAGATCACCACATGGGAATGTTGCGACAATAATGGAGACCAGCACATAAAAGGCAAGACTGGGTACTAAATATTCCTGGATACAAACAGCTCAGGAAAGATAGGAAAAAAATGAAAGGAGGATGGGTGGCAGTATCTTTTTCTTCCATGGGCTGTGGGTGTCACTGGCAAGGCTATCCATAATTGCCCTTGAACTGAGTGGCTTGCTAGGCCATTTCAGAGGGCAGTAAGAGTCAACCACATTGTTGTGGATTTGGAGTAACATGGAGGCCTGACGGGGTGAGGACAACATATTTCCTTCCCAGATGGCTTTTTATGACAATTGATGGTCACCATTGCTGAGACTAAGTTTGAATTCCAGGCTTTATTAATTTAATTTAAATTCCACAACCTGGTCTGGTAGGATTTGAACCCATGTCCCCAGAGCATTAGCCTGGGCCTCTGGATTAGTAGCCCAGTGACATTACCACTATGCTGCCATCTACCCCCTACCCCACCCCAATTATTAAGGATTAATTGATTAAGGAGAATATTAGAGTGCTGGAGAGAGATGTCGTCCAGGAAGAGTCAAGTGTGGAATATATTTATTAAGGTTAAGAAACAATAGAGGCACCATTACACCACTGGATATATTCTATAGGCCGATAACTAGTGGGAAAGATGAGGAACACATTTGCAGAGAAATTACAGAAAGGCGCAGAATCTACAGAGTAGTAATAAGGGGAGACTTTAATTATCCTGACAAAGACTGGGATAGTATTAGTGTAAATGGCAGAGAGGGGAAAGAGTTTCTGAATATGTTCTGGAGAGTTTTCTACATCAGTATATTTACGGCCCAAGGAGGCATTGCTGGATCTGGTTCTGGGGGATAAGGTGGGTCAAGTGGACCAAGTGTCAGTTAGGGAACATCTACAGAACAATGATCATAATATTATAAGGTTTAGGGTAGCCATGGAAAAGAACACAAAGCAATGTAGAGGAAAAATATTTCATAGGAAGAGGAACAATTTCAGTGGGGTGAGAATGGATCTCATAGAGTCATAGAGTTATACAGCACAGAAACAGGCCCTTCAGCCCATCGTGTCTGTGCTGGCCATCAAACAGCTATCTACTCTAATCCCATTTTCCAGCACTTGGCCCGTAGCCCTGTATGCTGTGGCATTTCAAGTGCTCATCTAAATACTTCTTAAATGTTGTGAGGATTCCTGCCTCTATCACCCCCTCAGGCAGCGTGTTCCAGATTCCAACCGCCCTCTGGGTGAAAAAATGTTTCCTCAAATCCCCTCTAAACCTCCTGCCCTTTACCTTAAATCTATGCCCCCTGGTTATTGACACCTCCACTATGGGGAAAAGTTTCTTCCTACCTACTCGATCTACACCCTTCATAATTTTGTATACCTCTATCAGGTCCCCCCTCAGCCTTCTCTGCTCTAAGGAAAACAACCCTAGTCTATCCAGTCTCTCTTCATAGCTGAAATGCTCCAGCCCAGGCAACATCCTGGTGAATCTCCTCTGCACCCTCTCCAGTGCAATCACATCCTTCCTTTAATGTGGCGACCAGAACTACACACCTAGGTAAATTGGAACCAAAGATTGGCAGGCAAAACTGTAACAAAACAATGAGCTGCCTTTCGAGAGGAGATGGTTCAGGTGCAGTTTGAGGTGCATTCCCATGAGGGGGAAAGGTAGGGCAATCAAAGCCAGAGCTCAGTTCTCCCTGGATGACAAAAGCTGAAGCAGGAAAAGGGTGTGTATGACAGATGTCAGGCTGATAGTATAAGAGAGATTCAGACTGGATATAACAAGTTCAGAGGGAAAGTGGAAAAGAAAGTAAGAAAAACAAAAGGAAAGCATGAAAAGAGACTGGTAGTCAACATAAAAGGAAATCCAAAGTCTCCTATAGGCTTATTAATAGTAAAAGGGTAGTAAGAGGAGGGGAGGGGCCGATTAGGGGATCTGCGCATGGAGGCAGAGGGCATGGTTGAGGTGCTAAATAAGTTCTTGGTATCTGCATTTACTAAGGAAGAAGACACTGCCAAAGTCGTTGTGAAAGAGAAGTTAATTGAGATACTGCATGGGCCAAAAATTGATTAAGAGTGGGTATTAGAAAGGCTGGCTGTACTTAAAGTTAATATGTTATCAGGACTAGATGGGAAGTATCCAAGAATCCTGAGGGAAATAAGGATAGAAATTACAGAGGCATTGGTCTATAAACTTTCAATCCTCCTTAGATACAGGGGTGGGGCCAGAGGACTGGAGAATTTTACATGTTACTCCCTTGTTCAAAAAAGGGTATAAGGATAAACCCAGCAACTACAGCTTAGCCTTGGAAAAGCTTTTAGCAACAATGGGATGAACTTTGCCAATTTGGCGGATGACCCCTTATTGGCCAGAGAAGCGGGTTGCCGGCACACACGTATGGCTGGCAGGACCTCCCCCTCAATTTTACGGGCAGGTGTTGCTGTCCCGTTTAGGACAGGAGTCTGCCCCTGACAGCGACTGGCCCAATCAGAGGCAGGATGGAGAGCTGCTGAATTCAGCAGAAAAGGGAAGAAAAATTTGAAACGTTTTAAAAGGTTTCAGAGGCTTCACCTATTTCACAGAAAAGCCACCTAGCCACTCACCTACCTCACCCACTTAACCACCCATCCGCCTCACGCACTTACCCGCCTCACCCATTCACCACTCACCCGTTTGCTAATATTCAAACTGGACCTTTAAACTTACCAAATGGCAGCTGGTGCCTTAAAAAAGGGGCTTATCCTGTCTTCCCCCAACTCTATTTTGCTCCAGTGGAGCTCCCCGATGAACACCTCACTGCGCACTCCTGTGAACGCTGGGCTCGGAAGACCCTGGTAGAGATGCACAGCCGCGCCTAGTCAGGGAAATTTATGAGTGGAGCAGCAATCCAACGATTATTGTCGCTGCTCGGAAGATCCAGGCCAGTATCTCGTACCTAATCCTCCTTCTCACTTCCAACTCATTCCACAGTCCTTTCTGAGATATAAGCTGCAGGTGGTCTGAGCATGCATGTCTCTCCTTCTCCTCTCTCTGCACTACAACTCTAGCTTTCTCCCTTTTTTCCTTTCCGATACCACGGAATGCAACCCACCCATGCAGTAGTGGAAGAGTGAGATGGCCTCTGGCCACCTATGCTGAGATAGTGCGGTCTGCAGCTGGTCTTGCTCGGGCCAGAGCTGCTCGAGGTCATCCTCCTAGGTTACCTGCCTTCTCCACCAGCGAAAATCAGCAGTCTTCCACCAGCCATACTGCAGACACTGGGGTAGCACTGCATAAGAGCAGGAGAACAGACAAAGGCACACAGCAGACCAGCACTACAAGTAATTCGTTTTTGCTTGTATGCAATGTGGCATGATCTGATTTATAAATTTGGTTTGGAATATTTGTCTTGTGGTGGCTTTTATTTTTGTGTTGTGGCCAAACGGATACTATGATGGTCAGTGACAGGGAAGGGAAAGCGTGGGACTGTTGGTGAATGTTGAATTGGGTTTGCGGCTACTGATATCACAGTTGAACGAGTTATTCCTAGACAATAGGGCATTCCCATGTCGCCTCCATCCTTTCTCTACCACCTGCTCCTTTTCTTCTCCTCATGCTCCAGCTCCTGCTGCTCAGCTGGTCACATTATTCCTGGTGGCAAGGGCTGTGCCTTCAGGTGACCACACATCTTGCCACACGTTCTGCTGAGTACTGCATGGCTCCTCCAGATCAGCCAAGATATCAGGAAGGGTTGCTTATTCGTCCCAATGAACTGCTCAATCAAATTATGTGTGGCAACATAGCTGTCATTGTGTGCATGCTGTCCACTTGTGTGTAGATTGCACACTGGAGTCATCAGCCATGTTAGCAGATAGCTAATATTGCCCAGTGGTCAGCCATGGGTTTGTCATGGTGGATCAAATGCAGATGTAAAAGCAGACTGCCGAATGAAGGCTTCATGACTGCTGTCAGATACGAAGCATGGACAGGAGAGAGACGGGAAAGCAATAGTGATTCCCTCTTACCACCTAGCCGTAAGCAGAAGGTGTTTTGAATTATTTTTAAAGTATGCTGTGGTGTGTTTTCCCAAACCCTTGGTTTGTGTGGTTCAATTTACTAATAACCCGAAGTGAACTCTCATTATGATTAACTCAGAAGGTTAGTTCATTTCACAATGTACACACACACACACACACAAACACACACACACACACACACACACACAGAATAAAGGAGAGGATAGGAAAAGGAGTTTTACAACTATGGATAGTAACAGTACAAGGGCCACAGAAATGAGTATTAGTTCATGTGATTTCTAGAGTCCAGAGTCAGGAATGAGGAATTCATTCATGTAGGATTTTAAGTTCAGCTGACTGAAGATCAGAGTTGTAGAATTTGCTTTACAGTTGGCACTGATACTGCAAGAGGAAGTAGGTACACAGAGACTGGGTCAGTTCTGCAGGCGATGGTAGGAAATCTTCCAGCAGACACAGGCTTGAGGAGCAGGCAGTGTTCTGCCAGAAGGGCTGCTTCTTGGTGGTTCACCAGTTGGACGTTAAACAGCAAACTGCTTGTGAGGCTAAAGATGTAATGTTAAAACTGTCCAAAAAGATCAGAGGCTTGGGTCATGTGACATGTTGCATTGATGGATAATTGCCACTTAGCAATCAGTTTCTGTGTTTCTGGCCAGAATTTCATTGTTCCTCTTTAGGAGAGAGACAAAGTTGAAATTAGCATCTCTTCCTGTATAAGGAGTTTCGATCTCTCTCTTTTGTGACAGTTCCAATTGGGGAGCCAGTTCATCTGCACTTCCTCTGTTTTTGATGATTACAAGGGGTTTGTACAATTGGGTGTGAGATCCCACAGGCTGAGTTAAGAATTCCTTTGTTCTTGTAACTCCTGGTGGTAGCTCCCAGCACAAAGGGCCAACCCTGTGGTCATGTGACTTGCAGCAGCCATCTTTTTTGGTTCAGCAGAAAGTCCATTTAAAAAAAATAGTAATAAGAATAGCATTTTGAACATAATGTTGCATTTCTTTTCATGTCATAGGAACCCAACAAGTGCGTGATGCATTGCATATGGTCACGCACCAGCTCATGTTGAGGGAATGGAATCCCTTCCTCTTGCGTTACATGTCAGAATTTACATACAGAGCCCAGAAAGTGACATCCACGCAGTCAATGTCGCCCCGTACCATGCAGAAACCTGCAATCCTCTCAAAGCCACATGTTCGCTCCGCTGCTGCTCTCTGGCGGGAGAGAATGAGATGTATTCAGGTCTCTTTGAATAGAGAACCTCAGTGACCTCCCTTCTGCAACAGTGGATGATAAACTGAGAGATGTTTCCAACCTGGAACAAGCCAGATGCATAAAAGTTCATTTCCACAGTCACCTTCACAGCCACTGGCAATGCAGTCCTCACCTGCTCTGAGATTGCAGTTGTGGTTCCAGTGGGTAGCAGATTTCAGTCAGCGTGTCTTTGCTGAAGTGTAGATGTCTGACTTATTGTTCCTCATAGAGACTCAGGTAGCAAAATTGTTCCTTGAGCATTTGGGACCGATGGCTTCCTACAGCCAGCCCTTTGCCCCCCTCTCACAATCCCCTCCCAACAGTTTGTCCTGCTCTATTTTGGCCTCTCCTTATTCACCCAGTCATGGAATATTCCAAGGGGAATAGCTACTGCAGCAGCCATACCTGGGAGCAACTGGTTTATGCAGAAGCCTAAAGTCAGGACTAATCCCTTCAACACCTGCCACACCATTTCTCACAGACTTAAGCAACGTTAATGCTCTGGAAAGAACCAAACACTTGTAGACTAGTAGCAACAGATGGTAGAAATCATTCAAAAACTACTTTGTACAACTACAAAGTAGTTAATGATCCCTGGTGGGTCTTTCCCACTGCTGAATGCACTGATCAGTGGTGCTTGATGAAGAGATAGCATTGGCTAGAGCATTGAGCTCCAAACTGGCAGTGCTGATGTCAAATCAGCGTTACATGGTGACTACGCTGCATACCCCTGGTGTATCTAAACATGTGCGAACACCCTCATCAATATGCTAGCCGGCATAACCCCCACCGAAACTAAAAAATCAGCCACTCGCCAAGGCTTCTGCAACAGCACCTTCAAAACCCACGACCTCTACCACTTAGAAGGACAAGGGCAGCAGATGCATGGGAACACCACCACCTGGAAGTTCCCCTCCAAGCCACACACCGTCCTGACTTGGAAATATATAGTCATTCCTTCACTGTCGCTGGGTCAAAATCCTGGAACTCCCTTCCTAACAGTGCTGTGGGCATACCTACACCACATGGACTGCAACGGTTCAAGAAGGCAGCTCACCACCATCTTCTCAAGGGCAATTAGGGATGGGCAATAAAAATGCTGGCCTAGTCAGTGATGCCCAATCTCGTCAAGGAATAAAAAAGTGTGCATGCTGCAAACGTCATTTTGGACCTCTATGGCTGCTCATAACACCCAAAAAAATTGGCAATACACAATTAAATGTTGTGCTCTTGTACATAATTATGAAGGAATTCTACAATTTATTGTTCCCTGCGCAGAACTTCACAATGTGGAGCACATTACAGGAATTGAGGTGTGGAGACCAGCATGCCTAATTCATAGTCTACACAATTCACTGCCAATTTCCACACAATACTCTGAACCAAGAATGCTAAATCATAAAAGTTATCCTCTAGTACCTTATCACATCCCTCAAAAATGCCTGCAAATGGGCCATATGCAGTGAGTTACCTATACCTGAAAGGCAGATACTGTTGATTAAGTATCATTTGGCTGTGTTGTATTCATTATTAAGGTGAAATGTTCATTGAGGGATTTTACAGCACTCTTCATTTACCTTATTTTGTCTTCTTTGTCTTCTTTTCAGGCGTAAAAACTCTTTGTGCTGGCGAGATACAAAGTTTACGGCCGCGTATTCCAACAAGGCAGAGAACACGAAGAGGAGACAAACTGCCATCCAAATATCAATAGCTTTGACGTACGAAACCTGGATGAAACATAACGACGCTTTAGGAAGGTGTAATGTTAGAAATTAAATTGACATTTTTTCCTTAAATCAATCTACCCATTCCAATTTTAGATTTTGACATCCCCCTGTTCATTTGGGAATGGATGCTGGGAGCAAATGGGACCATTTCTTGCGCACTTTGAAATGAAATGAGAAGAGCAGCCATCAACTGATGCCATTAAATATTTATTATTACTAGTTCCTGCCTATGTCTGACTTGAGCCACACGTGGAATCATGGGTTTCTCAGAGCACTGAAATATTAGTGTATTCAAGGTGTGGCCCTGAACATGGTCACAACAAGAAATAGTGTTGGGCAGGTCTGACAACATCAGGGCAAAATAGGGCCTAAGTTCATTAGCACCCCAAACCATCTGGCATCTTTGTGGCGTGCAGCCAAGGAATGGAGTGGTTCATGTACCATCCTAAATTCATCCTCAGGCCTCATCATCATAATTGCAGCGAGCTGTGGGCACCAACCCATGCCTCCATGCAGGGCTCCTGACCACAGGCCCTTGGAATTTGATGAGCTCATTTGGTGGGGAGGCAGCACACGTCATTCAGGAGGTGAGGAAGCATAAGCCTGCAGTGGCTGCAGTATTAATGTGGAGCTCTCCACCTCCTCCTGACTCCACATTGAGGCAATTAGAAAAGACATAGCTGCAGCTTTTTTTCACAGTCCCCAGTGGTTCCTTCAAGAATCACTGGTTAAGTTGCTGGAGAGAGTCTGAAAACGTTCTACTTTTCACCAGTTTTGGAAGCAGGTCCAGTAATGAGCGTAATAGCCTCATTTCAAGTGACCACCTAAGAAAAAAAATGCCCTGAGCACATGCGCAAATCGGGTTCAGGGCTTCCTAATGCAGCTTATTATTGTTGTGCGCTCATAAAACAGGTACAACAATGATGAATTTAGAAGCTAAATCTGTCAGGAAAGAGTGTTCAAATGATCTCAATCAGTTTATCAACAGATATGATCATTCCACGATTTAAACCCTTTTGATAGTGGTTAGAAAATCAGATGGACATGAATCAGAATGGCTGAATTCCCAAAAGAGGTCATTCCATGATCTGGTCATCCCAGTGGGCAGTGGATCCTGCAGGGAGTATGAGATTGTGGAATCACTCACAATATCCACTCCCAGTGTTCATAACTCTGCACCAGTGGCACTAAATGTAAAACTATGCCACAATCTTTTCACCATTGGCATTATATAATTGGGCCTTTCCTTTCTAGGTTTTAAATATTCAGTACTGTTAATACATTCTTAGCTCCTGCTTGTTTAATACATGTGTTTTGTGGTGTTTGATTAATCTGAATCTTGAAAGAAAGCCCATGGTATTTATTGGTTTTGCAGTTACAGAGGAAATGAAATATGCAAGTGAGTTGATGTTTTTCATAGATTATATATTGGATAACACAGCTCCATATGTTGGCCAATATCTGAGATAGGTTACAGTCTGTGTATATTCTAGAGCGAGTGCTAGTCATCATAATTCACAGAAATATAGGTTTTTGTAAACTCTGTTTTCTTTTATCAATAACAGTCATGAAGACCCTTTTCCTGATGTACAGTGTGAGGCAGAAGCAACAACATGCATTTATATAACACACTTAACACATCAAGTAGTCTCCAGTGCAAATGGTATTGCACTATACACATTCATTAGCGTCTAAAATTTCTCAGCTAAGACACTTTCTGTAAAATAGAACTCCCAAGAGAAACTTCTCAAGTCTGCGTCTGCTCAGTAGCATCCACATAGCTTTAGCCTGGCAATGGGTCAGGTCCCTGGGAATTAGTAAAACCTTTCCATCCAAATTGCCTTAAAATATAGACGGAGAGCCAATAGAACAGCCCATCATTGCTCGAATTTTAAAGAACCTCACAAGCGAGGAAGGTGTATGTGCACCCAGGTACAGAGGAATTCAGTGCAAATGGCTGAAGGCGTATTTGACCAACACTGATAACCTGGCTATATTGCGTGATTTTGTACTCCAATAAAGGTTGAAACATCTTGAAGCATCTACATGCATGCTAGCAAAGCAGTCATGGTGGCAAGGCAAACAGGTGACAACTATTTGATATTCTTTCTCCAGCAGAGGGATAAAACATAAACAAGAAGGAGATATGAAGTTAAGATGGAGGAAAGATAGAAAGGAAGGGAGATCTCAAAGGCCGAATGGACTGTAGTTGCTGATCCTTCCAGAAAGAAAGACTTGCAGTTACATAGCACCTTCCATGGTCACAGGATGTCCCAAAACACTTTACAGCCAATTAAGTTCTTTTGAAGTATAATTACTGTTGTGGGAAAAACAGCAGCCAATTTGTTCACAGCAAAGACCCCACAAACAACGAATCACTAATGATCAGATCATCTGCTTTTTTGGGATTTTTATTGAGGGATAAACAGAGGCCATCACACTGGGGATAACCCCGTCCCCCCACACCCACCCTGCTCTTCTTCAAAATAGTGCCATGGAATTTTTTGCATCCACCTGAAAGGTTAAACATAGCCTCAGTTTAACCAAAGGATGGCACCTCCAGCAGTGCAGCACTCCCACAGTACTGCGCTGGACTGTCAGCCTTGTGCTCAGGTCCAGAGGACGTAATCTGAGGTGAAGGCCTAAAATCTTTACACCAGCTTCACAAATAATAGAGCAGTTACAATACTGGATTTTACCCAAGAATGCAAGTGGGGGCAGATTTTTGTATTCATCATGTGGACAGTAGTCTAGTGCAGCAGACTACCTCACATAAAACTCGCCTAGTTTTCCGCCCATTGGTCTCAGACAGTGAGGATGTAAGAAATTATAAGATATTTTTTCAACTTTCAAAACTGAGCCCCACAACATCGGAAACAAAAAACAGACATTGTCTATCTAAAACTGAACTCCCAAAAGTTTATCTCCCATTAATGAAGTTCTTTGTGTCATTTTTCTGTAGTGCAGACATAAAAGAGTATCACCAGCAATAGCATGCCATAGCCTCTCGATGATTTGGTATCTCGTTTATTTTTGAATCTTTCCCTATAAATTGAGTATGAGTGCCATCTGACAGACATTCTGCTTAGGTGAGAGGGAGGTATTACAAACATTGTGCAAGGCCCTAATTGAATATGGTTCACTTGGTAAAAAAAAATATAATTCAAATTATAACCTTGAAGCACATTACAATAATTTTTGGGTTGCTAGATTCAGCGCAACTCCCTGCAAATGGATTTCATGCCCCCCATGATCTTGTGTGCACTTGTTTCTGTCCAATACCTAGCTAAATGACATAATGATACCGGAATGGTAACAGACAATCCTTGCCTAGTACATCAGAAAGTAGAATGTATCATGTGATCCGAATGTTACACTGGAGGCAGGGCCCCCACTGTAGCCCTGACGTAAAAGTCGGGTGTGGGCCAAACCCAGCTTGAGTGGCTCGCCCTGTAATTGGTTTGAGCTGAGACTTGTGCCCCCATCTAGGAGGAAGTCTTGCCCCTGAGAGCTGCCGTCCAATCAGATGGCTGATATCTAAGCGGGGGCTGCTCCCTGGGATTGCAGCATGTTCCGGGGGGGAAACGTGCTATGGTCAGCCCAGGGTTCTGCTGGGGCCAGGCTTTCCCGGCCTGGCAAAGGGAGTGGGGTGCGGAGATCGGCAGGGCAAGGTGTTGGGGAGGGGGGTGCGTAAAATATCTTGAGGGTGGCCTCCAATTGGCACAGGAAGCCCCCAAAAAAAAGGAGTCAGCTCCCGGCCGTCAGTCCACCAGGTTTCATCTGGTGATATAAACACTTGGTGCTGGCCTCCCTCACTGTCAGTAAAATCCCATAGGGAGCAGGAGGGAGCTCTGGGCCTTAATTGGGCTGAATGAAACACCCAATGCTCCCCCACTGTGGGCCGGTGCCGGAAATCGTGCAGCTGGCATGGTGCCCAATATTACAGCACCCCTACCCACATCCACACCCCTGCCCCCAGCCTGCCATTCTGCCCTGATTGTGGGGAGGGGGTGGTGGTGGCTGGGGGCAGGGGTGGGGGTGTAAAATCCCAGCCATGTATTCCCACTTGAAATCTCTCGTCTCTTTACAGCTCTATGGCAAGGTATGACACGGGCTTCACACTGAAAGTGCTTCATTTACAGGAATTAGATGAATGGCATGTTCTCAGATTTTGCAGTGAGATTATATTTACTTTTCATTGCCCAATAAGTAAAATAACAAGGATGCAATTCACTTTAGTAACTTATTTATGATAACGTCAGGGAAACCTTTACTGCTAATGACTGTGCATTGCAAGTATGTCTGCCTTTTCTATGTGCTCTACCTTCTTCTCTGAGAACCTGCTGTATTAAGCCAGTGATGAAAGTCCCTGCCCATTGATCTCTCCATCACAAGGGGCTCCAGCTCCATTCTTCAAATATCTTCCCTCTTTCTGTAATAATTATCAATCAAAATCACTGCCCCTGGCTGTGGCCTTACACTTTGGGGTGTGACTAGGAGACTTCCAGGAACTTGCCCAGCCCTTATTCAAATTTTCATGGTCACTTTGACAGCCATGAGCAATGCAGTCTTTGTCCTGCTCTGAGGTTGTCTTTGTGGCTGCAGCAGGTGGCAGATTTCAGTGAGGACTTCCTTACTGAAGTGCAAATGTCTGACACACTGTTCCTTGCTTATGTTCAGGTAGGAGCGTTACTTGGTGAACAGCATTCCCCAGTGACTGCGGCCTGGCTGGTGGGATACTGCTGACTTTCAGTTAGGGCGGCTACAGATGGCCTTGCAGGATGACCTTGAGCAGTTTGGGCCTAGGTGGTTCAGCTGAAGACTAGGCCATCTTGGTATGAGGAGCTGTAGTCCGGGCTGGCTGGCTGATGGGTAACAGCTGGTGGAAAGGCAGTGGTGGGAAGACAAATGTGGTCATTTGATGGAGAACAGCAGGTTTAGGCTACGTGGAGCCTCTGTCGCTCTTCTGAGTCGGCACCTCAGCAATCCTAATAATGTGGTGGAGAGCCCTGCAAGCTCCTTTGAACAGTGATTTTCCCAGCCATGATGGCAGTAGTCTGAGTTTGCATGACATCAATCTGAGCTTCTGCTGCAACAGTCAATGGGTGGATCCTATTTGTGCTGCACCTTAAACCTAACAGAATCTGAGGCATCAGTCACAGACATTACATCCTGGTTGGTTGTACTGCCAGCTGGAAGTAGCCGACAGTTCCATGATGGAAAGGATGGGCTCCAATCTCCAGGATAAGACATGTCCCAAGTTCCTGCTGAACTCCTCTGTGCTCCTCATCATTGAGCACAGGCTTCCCAATGCACTGAGAATTTGGGTATGTACAGTCATCATCCTTATTCTGTAGCCTGGTCCATCAAAGTTATCATCTGAGTCCTCGACAGCAGGACTCATAGGTAGTTTTGCCAATTCCTTGCCAGCTTGCGCTATCTTTGCCCCCTGCCCTGGCTGCACCATACTTGTGCCCAGTGACTTATCACTTGCAGATTCCACCCCAATGATATGCTTTAAATTACATGTAGTGTTAGTGTCAGGTCTGGTAGCTGACAGTGAAATTGACTGATGGAATGTCTTCATTGACATTGTGTTCTTGCCCTCCCTGTACTACCTGGGCAGTTTGCCATTCCTGAAAAGAGAAAGGTGAGGGGAGAGGAGAAAATAAGTATTGTTTACAAAATCAGCAACGAATGTTGTGCAATCTGTTTGGGTGATGTG
Source organism: Cetorhinus maximus (assembly GCF_964194155.1). Taxonomy (NCBI): domain Eukaryota; kingdom Metazoa; phylum Chordata; class Chondrichthyes; order Lamniformes; family Cetorhinidae; genus Cetorhinus; species Cetorhinus maximus. The sequence goes on along the minus strand of NC_135894.1, from coordinate 10,160,436 downwards.
GCTGCCGTCATTGAATAGCTGACAGTGTACACATGCTGTGGAGATGTGCATTTGAGACTTGCAGTATTGCTATGTGGCCTTCTCAGGTTAAGTAGTAGTTAAGGGAATGAAAATTGTAAAACTGGAATTTTGCTTTAAATTAAATTTTGAGAATAAGAGAAGGGAGCACAGATTTAAACAGAGATAAATCTAGGGCTGATATGAAGGACTTATATTGAACACAGAGTGATCTGTGCGTGGAATAAACTTAATCATAGAATAACGGAGACAAAATAAGGAATGGTTTAATAAACAATTGGATGTTACAATGGAAGGGCTTTATGATTTTTCTGAATTGATGAATTAAGCTGGGCTGATTGACCTTTCTCATCTATAACTATGCTGTGTGGAGATATGTAATACAGATACATATACCTTGCTGGACCTTTGAAATGCAAGAGATAATCCTGAAAATGAGTATTTTTTAACTTAAGTTTTTATGTTAATGCTCAGTTCTACAGAGATGCATCAATGCCAAACTCTGCCGCATGTTAGAGGATTGTGTTACTGAAATTTCCTTCTGCCTCTGTGAAACGTGATATCACAGAGACATTTGCATTGTTTTGAAAACAGCCATAGCACCTCAGCTACTGGGTAGATTTCTGATCGTCTTCTGTCCAACACAGCGGGCAGAGTTTTCCCGTTGCCATGCGGGGGTGGGACCCGCACGCCGACACGTAAAATGACGCGCGGTGACATCAGGCGAGCGTCCCGACGTCACCACGCGCCATTGCGATATTTCACTGGGCGGGCGCGCGATGATATTTGATGCGCACCTGCCATTAATTAACGGGCCACTTAAGGCCCTTGAGGCGCCAATCGACGGTGATTTTTCGGCGCCCGTGTGATCTTCGGGTTGGCGCACGGGCGCAATGGGCAGGTGGGTAGGACACATTTGAATAAACCTCATTCACGGGCAGGATAAGAGGGCTCAGTGGGGTCGCGAGTGTGCACAGTCAAGTATTTATTTTTCAAAGTTACACTCCGCCTGAGTGATCTGCAATACTTCAAAATGCATACCAGCTGCTTGGACTGGACTCACAACCTTCAGGTCAGCACTCTGCAGTGAGGAATCTTTTTTGGGCCTGCAGGTTTCAGGAAGCCTTCCCTTAGCCTGGGAATGGGAGCTGAACTGTCCACTGGAGGCACCTCCTCTGAGGAGGAAGGGAGGGCTAGAAGTGGGAGGAGGCCAGGAGTGCGCATTCAGCCTCCGGGGAGCCACCTTTGGGAGGACAGGCGCAGGCACAAGGGGCGCAGGGCCAAGAGGTTGTCCAAGGTGGAACGGGCCGCAGAAGACGCCACTATCCTGCTGCCAGGGTTTACAGAAGCAGCTACTTCAATATGTCTGAGGTGCAGTGCCGAAGGAGGCTCCGACTCTCAAGGGAAACAGTCAACTATATCTGTCAGATGATTGGGCCTGAGATCTCCCCTAACTGTGTGGGTGGACACCCCATGCCAGTGACTCTGAAGTTCACAGTTGCCTTCCACTTCTATGCCTCTGGCACCTTCCAGGGCTCGGTGGGTGAGCTTTGCGGTGTCTCCCAATCAGCTGTCCACACTTGTGTCAAGCAGGTTACAGACGCTCTGTTCAGACGGGCATTGACCTTCATCCACTTCCGCTGGGACAAGGCAAGTCAGACACAGCGAGCCAGAGGCTTTGCGGCCATTGCTGGCTTCCCCCGTGTCCAGGGTGCTATAGACTGTACACATGTGGCCATCAAGGCACCAGCAGGTAAGCCTGGTGCCTTCGTCAACAGGAAGGGCTTCCACTCCATGAACGTGCAGATAGTGTGTGATCACAGGATGCTGATTCTACAAGATTGTGTAAGGTATCCAGGCAGCTCTCACGATGCCTACATCCTCAGACACTCCCAAGTTCTGAGGCTCTTCAGTGCTCCAGCCCGGCTGGATGGGTGGCTGCTGGGTGACAAGGGCTATCCCCTCAGAAGGTGGCTCATGATGCCTCTCCGCCATCCAAGAACAGAAGCTGAGCAGCGGTACAATAGGAGCCAGGGCACCACAAGGGCTGTGGTGGAGAGAGCCATTGGTCTTCTCAAGATGCGCTTCCGATGCCTGGACCGCTCAGGGGGCGCACTCCAGTACCCCCCAGATCGTGTGTCGCTGATAGTGGTTGCATGCTGTACTTTCCACAATCTTGCGCTGGAAAGGGGGGGACACTGTGGATGATGAAGATGTCGACGCAGTGGCTGTGGCTGCACACGATGAGTCCAGCAGTGAGTCCGAGGATGAGCAGGCACAGGGAAATGCTGAGGGGGTAGACGCTGACCCGGGCATACTCCAGGGAGGGAGGGACACCCGGGAGGCTTTAATCCAACGAACCTTCAGCTAGCCCACCACAGATGGACCACCAGGACAAGCCTGGGCTGTAGGTTCCATTCTCAATACCTGAGTGCAAAATCTGCCTGGATCTAAGGGCCTTGTTAATAAAGCTGAATGTCCCACAAATCACTCATAACATTATTGGCAACCATCCACCTGCAGAAGAAAAGAGGCACCCTCAGCGATGGTGACATGTCTGAATTTAATATTATAACAAAAGGAACTTAAGAAAACAAAATGGCAAAGGTTTTAAACAGCACAGCAACTCATAAAAACCTCATCTCGGGCCAACACAAAGGTACCAGTGAGAAACCCGTGGTGTGCCTAAGGTGCCTTATGTTTACGTTGTCGGGTGCTATGTCTTGGTGCTGCCCCCTCGCTGGGAGTGGTATCTGAGACAGCTGCTGACTCTGCTGTCCTGTTGGCCTCGATGACCTTGGCAGCCGTCCTCTGGCCTGTGGAGCCTGTGCTGGCCCCGCCTGGGAGGGAGCTGCCAGTTGCACAGTTGGCACCTCCCCAGTCATCGCAGCATCACCGGATGATATGGTCACTGGCAGAGGGGCAGAGGAGCTGCCGCCCTCATCCAGAGCGCCCTGAGAGGTGCCCGCAGAGACGACAGGCAGCTGCTGCGCCGACGTGAAGTCGCTTCAGACCTCGCTGCTCACCGTGGATGGATGGGCACTGAGCTGGGAGACTTGGTGCACAGACCATCTCCCACACTGGCACTGACCAGCTGAGGTCAATGCCAATGTGAGGGCTTGCTGGTTAGAGCGCAACCCCAGGAGGCCCTGATTGGTCTCCTGGAGGAGCCTCTCCACGAGAGTCACCGCTCTCTCCATGGAGGACGCATGGCGCTTGGACATGAGGCTCATTGCATCGGCGATCATCTGCGTAGAATCCTCCACCACGGAGACCAAGCCAAGCACAGCCTCATGTATCTCCCCCAGATGCTCCCACACACCCGGCCGCATTTCCTGCAGCTGCTGCATCGCGGACAACTCCAGAGGCGCATCATCAGGCACCGACTGAGCATGTGCCTGGTCCCCTGCAGTCCTCCGACTGCTGGCGCTATGGGCACTCTCTGTCTCCGCCAGCTCCTCCAGTGACTGTGAAGTGCCCTCACCGCTGTGCCCCAGGACACTAGCCGATGTTCTAATTCCCACCGAGGTGCTAGTATCTGCACTGGTGCCTGCCTGGCAGAGATGGTGTGACGCTGGTGAGACTTCAGGGCCCTCAGGTGTGAGAGGGGCCTCTGCTGCTCCTCCTCCCGGCCCTGCTCCGCTGATGCTGAAAGGAAGAACAAGGACATTGGATCAGTTAACGTGGAGACAATGTCAATGTGCATCCCTGTCCCCCGGATCATTATGTGCTCATCCTTCCATAAGCAATGGTCAAGCCATGTTGCAAACTTCAATCACTGAACATTCAGCACTGCCATTGCTGCTGGGAGAACAATGGTGACCTCACTGCTGGGCATAAATACCTGCCCATGGCACCCCAGCCTCACCGACACCAGTGGACCTGGGCATATGGCGCCTCCCCAAATCCAGGGCCTCCTGCTCAAACCGGCTGAGAATGGTTAACTGCGCCTGGTCACCGCCAGTCCTCGCCCGCTCTGCTGCATTATGTACATTCTCCTCCTGAAAATGAGAGAAGAGCATTGATTAGTGCAAATTGTACCTGGATTCTCTTCACACACGGCCCACCCCAACCAGAGTGGGACATATCAGGGCTCCAGTGCCTCCTCACCCCGCTGCTGCCGAACACTCACACAAAGATGCTCGGCCTGTTCCCCATCCCCCACACCCCCTTGGCCACATGCTGCCTACATCACATTAGGCACCACACGGTCTCACCTTCCATAGCAAGGAGGCGCAAGCACGTGGGGCACAGAGGGCAGCAGATGGTTCAGTGCCAACGCCACCTTGAACACCCCCTCCCAGCATCTCATCACCCTGACTTGGACATGTCCTGGAGTTCCAGCCCTGCGCCCAGGTGCAGCTCCTCCAGGCTGCCCCCAAAACAGCCATGTGGGTCTCAATGTACCACATGCTGCGGGGGCAGAACCCATCTCTTCACCACCCTCTCAGAGTGACCTCGGCCTACCCAGCGAAGGACACAGGCCGTCAATGATGCATTGCAGTCACTACACTCAGACTTGTGGCGGGGGGGAGGGGCGGGGGTGTAGGGGGGGCAGTGGAGGTGGGGGGGGCAATGGGGCCATCAGGGGGAAAGCCTATCTGTTGTGTTAAGTGACCAATGCCAACATGGTACCCACCCTTCCCAAGCACTACAGGTCAGTGAAGCGCTTGCGACACTGGATCCAGGTGCATCGTGGGAGCTCACGATCTCCGCCACCTCCTCCCAGGCAGGTTTGGTCATGTTGTGGGGGCTTCTCCTCCTCCCATCCTGGGGTACCAGGACCTCCCGCTGTGCTGCCACATCCTTGAGGAGGGCAGCAAGGCAATTGTTAGAAAAGCGAGGGGCACAGTGCCCCCCCTGCCCTACCCTTCTGCCCGGCCTGTTCACCAGCAGCACTCTGGGGAGACCTCCCACTGGCTGTGATTCACAGCCTGTGAAAGGCTGCACAGTTTTTTAAAACAGGCGCCCGGGTCACCATTGGACCCGGTGGTCACTGCAGTCCCACCGCCACCCGCCCACTCCCACTGTCCTCGGGAGCCGCGTTTCACACTGGACGGACCTTAATTGACCCGCCTGAATAAAATGGTGGCGCGGACCCGATTGCGGGCGGCGATCGGGTCCACGTCTGCCCGCAGCCCCATCCCGCACGGCCCACCCGACAGGCAGAAAATGCTGCCCAGTGTTCTGTACAATGTAAAAAAGACACTTTATCCCTTATTAACAAGATTGTTTTTTTTCATTAAAATATGGGGAGAACACAAAAATGCTGAGAGCAAATGGATCTGCAGAATTCATTTAATGTAATGAAAAATATGATGGCTCCTTCATTTTAATTGCCTATCTCCTCAAATGACTTGATTATGTTCAATAATTCTATAATTTAAAGCAACTCATTATGACATTTCTCAACAACCCAAGATGGCTGGGGAACTGGAAATCTGCTGCAATCTTCTCCGTCATAATTATTTTGAAGTGTTTTAATGAAAAACCGCAGGGAAGGTTCATCAATATAAATTTATCAGTGTTCAGTCAGTTACTCCACATTCCTGAAGCCAAAACTTAAATTGAAACTTCTCCAGGGTAGAGTGATGAGGGAATACACTGCCCTCCTTACAGCTTTAGGACATTTGTTTAATTCTAGCTAAAATGGATGCAAGGAAAGCCTAATATTTAGAAATTGTAACCCGACATCTTCTTGGGAGTTCAGCAATAACACAAAACATCCCTCAGCTCTGCATCAGCATTAATTGCGTTTTGAAAGGCCATAGTTGATCTCAGACTAGTGCAGTGGTGGATGTCCTTCTCTGGGTATGATTAACAGATTTTTCTGAGAGAGCACAATAGGGGCTATACTCTGCTAATATTTGGTAATTAAACTGTAAACCTGGTTCACGTCCAATACTGACATTCTTCGTCTTGATGAATACGAGAGTGACCTCGAAAAATCTTCAGAGTTTGCTAGGTTTTTAAATCTGATTACAACTGTCCCACGTCTCTGAATATTTGCAGTCATCAGACAGCCTGTGCCCAGGGATTCTCCAGCTTCTAAACTGTGCACAGATTGCAAATACAATTTATTGTCAGTATATAGCGTTCTTTCAACAGCAATCTTCTGCATTCTTCCCAAAAGCACTTCTGCACACTTCCACATCATCTCACGTCACTTTTAGGTGCTTTGAAATGACTGCGAGAAGCATCTGATGATATAATGGGACAGTTGCTGGAGAATGAAGAAAAAGCCATTTACTGTAGACAGGTTTCAATTCCATTTTTGATGTGAGATGTTACCATAAATTAAGACAGTCTTCAAAAATACTGACTCTTCCCTGGAGTATTCATTAACTGTCTGATCTTCAGGAAAAATAAAAAGCAAAATACTGCGGATGCTGGAAATCTAGAACAAAAACAAAAATACCTGGAGAAACTCAGCAGGTCTGACAGCATCTGCGGAGAGGAATACAGTTGACGTTTCAAGTCTGATGAAGGGTCATACTGACTCGAAACATTAACTGTATTCCTCTCCGCAGATGCTGTCTGATCTTCAGAAAACCTCTGCTTGAAAATTATATTCTTCAAATTCTAAATAATACAACGCTTCTACAATGATAAATGTGTTGCTATTGGTAAGAATGTAGACAGATTGAAGGTGCTTCATTGATGGTTCAGCTGCTTGCACTTCCCAGGAACATGACATGAACTCTAAGTTATTAAAAATTGCTTTGCATATGACTCTTCAGACCTTATAATCCTGAAACAAAAACTGACCTATGAAGAGGAGGACAAATGGTTTTAGCTTGATCATAGCGACAATATAGACATTACAGTGTATTTTGAAGCCTACAGAAGGGCATAGATTTTGGTCATAACAAAGAGCCTCTCTGTCATAGTGAAAATGGCAGAAGTGGCCAAAAATCATAAATCTCACCCCCAAACATGGCAAATCACATTTCCGTGGTGGTGCGGTGTATTTTGCATATGTGCGTTTTACAGAGGCAGCTGGCCACTTAAGTCAAAGCTGCCTCCATTCAATGGGTTTTTGGTAGCCTCAGAGTGTGAAACCTGAAAGATCAGATCTGGTAAGAGCGGGCCTGAACTTTGTGGATTAGTTTGGATAGCCAAGGTATCCTTTTGGCTCTGGTCCCAGGACACCTTTGGTGGAGGTCAGTTACCCTTTGGTGGAGGTCCGTTGCTTTTTGGAGTAGGGCAGGTGTCATTTGGGGTAGATAAGGTGCCCTTTGGAATTGCTAAAAGTAGGCATAAATATGTCTAAAATGTGCATTAACTCATTACTGTCAAGTCTTTGGAACTGTCAACAGACCTGCCAAAACTGTCAGGAGCACCTGTCACAGGGATCTGTCAAAGAGAGCTATCAAGCTCTCAAGGCATTTAAAAGCCCTGCCCTTTAAAAAAAAAATGTCTGGAGTGTTTTAAAACAGGCATTGCTTGTTATTTCACTCTGTCAGTGAGGGTTTCCATTACTGGATTAGTGCTGCATGACTAATTGCACAACCGTTTAATATCACAGCGGGGTGCTTGTCATTTCACAGTTTGAGTAACAGTTACAAGTGCTTATATACTCTTTGAAGTGGGACTAAGAATTCCAATGCTTGTTGTTACAAGGGATTGTTCACTTGAATGAAATGTTTGTTGTTATAAGATTTTATTTAGTTGAAGGAATGTAAATACAGTAAATGTTTTCAATGAATTAGAGCATGTTTTTCAATGAAATGAAGTCTGCAACAGAACTTAGAATGTTATTTTACAGAACTTTATTTTACCTCATCTCTGCATGGGTCCTGAGGTCTGGCCATGGGGGATTCTGTGTGAGTTGGCATGGTAAGTGTAAGGGAAAAGGGTGGTGGGTGTGGGCATGGGCTGGCACTAATTGGCTTAGGGGCTATAAAGAACAATGAGGGGTGGGTGGAGGGGCATTGTTTTCCCATTGGTTGCCATTGGTGCTATAAAGGTCTATGGGGGTGGGCAGAGGGGCATAGGTTAGGATAGGGACTATAAAAGATCATGGGGGTGGGTGAAAGGGCACAGGTTAGCACAGGGACTATAAAGAGCCATGGGAGGGGCATATGTTGGCATGGAGGACATGAGGGGCCATGGGGGTTGGGTACAGGGCTTGAGGTGGCATGGGTTGGCATAGATGCAGCATGGGGAGTGTGTGTGTACTGGTGGGGGGGGGCGGAATGAGGGACTGTGAGGGGTGAGGGCTGGAGGGATCTTTCATGCTTTATTCTTTTTTAAAATTTTTGAACACAGCACTGGATCCCCAAGGCAGGCCTTCCGCCCAGCCTACCTCCACACCAAGTAGGCTCCCCACTCCTTCCACCCCAACTTCTAATCCAGCCCCACCCCGACCGAAAATCCGACATCCGGCCCGCCATTTTTAATGGTCGGGATTGTGGAGCCGGGAATTCTCCTGACTCTGCACACCCGACTTGGGAGTGAAAAGCCAAGCCAAACTGTTCTACAGAGATGTTTTGATTTTATAGTATGACCTTATTTTAAGTTAAAATAGCAAAAGAGCTGTTATCAGGAGCCTACATTTCCACAAGACTGCTGTATTATTGATAGGAATGACAAAAATTGAGTGTTTGGAGAGTTCGGAATCTGTTGCTTAGTAACCTGCTACAGACCTGAACAAGCCATTGGATTATGTGCCCAGAATGTCTCATAAAGCATTTTCTTTGATGGTCCTATGAATTTTGCTGCACAAGACGGGAATGAGGTGATTGAGACAGTAATGTTTTACTCCGCTGACAATCAATCAGCTTTCATTTCTTTCAGTGATAGCCTCATCACTCGAGACATCTCAAAATCTATGTAATAAATTTATTGATCACATAATTCGCAACCACTCTGAAATCTCTTCTGCCTCCATCTGTCTCCAGTCAAGCAAGCTTAGCCTGAACTGCTGCTGTTTGTTGAATTTTTTAAAAATGCCTTTGAAAATAGAGATAGTAGAATTGTCTCTCTTTATGGCAAGGTAAAAAAACTGTCTTCTGGATGGAGCTTTATAAGTATCTTTATAACAGTGGGTTCTGTATAGATTATGAGAACCTTTCTCTGACCCAAAATCAGCAGGAAAATTCTAATTTGTGGGCATTGTTAGGAAGATAATCTTCACTCCAATGTCAGGGGTATGAGCTGATAATTTTCACACATCAGAATCTTTATTCTGAGAAAAAGAAAAGGAGGAACTGGCAAGCAGTGTTGGGAATGTGCATGGTCATTTCTTTTTTCAAATGCGTGATAGGAAACCTAAACATAGAGAGGAGGAGGAGACTGTCTCATGCTGACTGGTGAAGAAACCCCAGGTAGTTACATAGCATTTATCCACAGCCTCACCCCTCAACACAAAAAGAGCAAGCTTATTCAATTGTAAAACTACCACAGTCGAGTGCTTGATTGCAAGTGATCTCAGGAAATGCTCACAACATTTATTTGATTCATTAGTCTTTCCATTAGTTATGCAAAATGTTCTTCCCTCTTCCCTTGAAGATGCTTACTGATTTCCCTGATACTGCATCCCCCTTTCCACCCAGCCCCACCCCAGAAATACCCAGCATATCATTAAACAAATTAAAATTAAGTCACGAGCACATTCCAAAGCACAGCTTCACAGGTGCAGGCAGCACCCAGTACTTTGCCCAAGTAAACATTTTTCAGGCTTAGACCTAGGTAGTGACTGCTAGCAAGGGAGGGGATGGGCACCATAGCCAAAGTCAATCTTTTCCTCCACTGATGACCACCCAAATTTACACTTTCCATCAGGGCAAGTAAATCGGAATTAGGAATGGGAACCTTTCCCTAATCTTTCCTCTACCTTTCTGACATTTACTCTCATGCTCCCACTGCCTCCTGGCTGAGATTGGCTCATTTAGTGTAGTTAATGAACCAAACCTGGGGCCTGTACAGGGATGCATTTCAGAGGTACTGTCATTCAGATGAGACATTAAATTGAGGCTCCATCTGCCTGTTCCTGTGATTCACTTGGTAACATCCCATTACATAGAGAAACAGTAGGAGTTCTCCCAATGTCCTGGCCAACATTCCTCCCTTAACCAATACCGCCAGGAAGGTCATTCATCCAATTGTTATTTATATGATCTTGCTGCCATAAATTGGCTGCCATTTTCCTGCATGACAAGAACATTGTTTATTATACCAAGTGCTTTGGGATATTTCTGACAGAAGTGACAAGGTACAATTATAAATGCAAGGTTATTTCCTTATCTCCTCCACCTTGGCAGCCTTGACTTGAAAAAAGTGTTTACATTACTTTATATAACTTATCAGAGTCTTGCATATAATATTTTATATGTCAACATGTTGTATTGAAACTGCCTATAGATATCTATATTTATATTCCAATAATTAACATTTACAATGACAAATTGAATGTAAACAGTCACCTGTCTCAAAGTAGTTACAGACTCCAGCTACTAGGGGCTGAATTTTATGCTGATCGGGCGGGCACGCGCCTGACCTGATCGGACATGAAATCGCATGAGCTTCCCGATGTCATCTTGCGCGATATTTCGGTCAGCGGGCGCGCGCAAAAGTTGGAAGTGCGCCCGCCAATAATTAAGAGGGTAATTAAGGCCATAAACAGTGCAATTATCTGTCATTTTACAGTTGGCGGACAGGTGAATCGGCCAGGTGATCTTTGCATTTTTAAGCAAACCTCATCCAAGGGCAAGACGAGGTTTCCGTTATTAAATAAAATAAAAATAGAAACCTGTGGAGAGCATCTTTATAATATCTATATATATGTTCAGGTGCCTGATTGCAATGCCTGGACATTTTTTTCCTGATTTTCAAAACTTTATTTCCTGGGTTTCTGGTCTTCAGCTCCCTGAGACAGCTGTCTGCCTTCAGGGAGTTTTCTGTCAGCGCTCGCCTGTGCCCGTGTTGACATCATCGTCTGCCCTCCCCCTGGCAGCTTCTCAGCACATGCCTCATACCCAGCCAGCATGAAATCACGCTCGGGGGCCAATCACGTTCGGCGGTCCATTTCCTGACTGCTCCCAGGCCCACCGATCACGCCCACCACCAACCTGAAAACTCAGGCCTGGGTGGCACATATTGAACTCAAAACATTAACTCTGCTTCTCTCCCCACAGATGCTGCCAGACCTGCTGAGTTTTTCCAGCACTTTCTATTTTTATATTAAATGGCACTGAAGCACCAACTTCTCAATTGTGGCTCCAACTTTGGTTGCTGTTTTATTTTTATTCTCTTTTGCCTTCTGTACAGATAAAACAATTCTTGTTTTAAAAGTTATTAACTCATTTTTCTAAAATTAGCAAGGAATATTTATTAATTTTCATCTTTCTAAACTTTGTCTCCCCCATCTTTGTACTCGCAGCTCTTCCTCACCAGCTTCCCATGCCTCTCACTCCAACATGCTCACATTCTTTCACGTTGTTTATTTCCTGTTAACAGTTCACTTAAAAAAGGTGTCACCTTCAGCCTGCAGCCTTGCCTTCACTCTCCACTGGTGGGTTCAAAGATAGAGTAACATATTAGCGTTGCGGCCTACCTCGGATGGTTGGGGCTCCCTAAATACTTTTGGGCTTCAGGCCATATGGTCCATCCCTGATGAAAGTAAAGGAAAACTTTGACTGGCATTCCTGCTTCCCTCTGGCCAACTGAGGCTAAGAGAGAAACACTTCAGGCGTGAGGCACTTGTTCCCACTCCTCACTGGCTCAGAAACAATAACCTTTGGATCTCTTGTCTAGATCCCTGCTGGTTGCCCCAATGCCTGGTAAAAAATAAACTGAAATAGCACTTTGGGTGTATCCACACCACATGGACTGCAGCGGCTCAAGAAGGCAGCTCACCATCACCTTCTCAGGGGCAACTAGGGACGGGCAATAAATGCTGGGCCCAGCCAGCGAAGCCCACATCCCTTGAATGAATAAAAAAAAAGCTGGAGCCACATCCCGAGTCTGCATTTCATACTGCCCTCCAAATTGTCAAACTTAAGGGCTGTAGCCCTGGTTATCTCTCACTGTCGACTCTCAGCGAATTTCTTCTTCATTTATGTTTTTGGCCCCAATTAAATTCGCTGTCTGACATTGTTCCCTTTCCCCTCTGAATTTCAGCTTAAATATTCAGCTGTGATTCTCACCATCTGGCCTGACATGGTACCAACTGCTCCATCTCTGTCAGAAGTGTGGCTTGGCCCCCCCCACGCTGCTTTCTTCCCAGCTCTGCAGTGTTAACCTTAAAAATAAAACTACAGTTCTATCTCAAATGTGCTGCCAGGCAGTTTTAAAAAAAAAAGTTTTAACACTCTGTTCCCACTCTGTGTTTTTCACACCTCAGTAATGTGGCTCCATTAATTGTAACAACTGCTCCAAACTGTTTAAAAATAAAAATCTGGCCCTGTTTCTTAATCCTCCTAGCTCTGCAATACAGCCTCATTAATTGTAATAAAAAAAGAACTATTATTTGGCAACCAGCTGTTTAAAAACAGTCCTTTTCCCCAGCTGCTTTCCCTGCCAGGAAAAGTAATGGCACATGGCCTTACTGTTAGAGAACAGCATATCCCCCAGCTCATGATGAGCAACATCACTGAAGAGCCACTAATATTCTCTCCATTGCATGGAATAGAATAAGTCATTGGATAATGGGAGGCTTGTACTACTGCCCAAGACAAATTTCTACTCTGGTGTCTTCTACCGGGTAAGCAGAAAAAGCTCAGGGTCATTCAGTAGTGAATTTTTGAATTCCTATCTATCATTGTAAAATCTGTCAGGGCCACAAAGTGTTAGTGAAGCATGCTAAGACATAATGGCCTGCTCAATAGCGTCATGTGGAATTCAACCGACAGTCTCTGTGGAAATACGAGGGCAATCGGTAATGAGAATATCATGAAAGAATTTGCTGAGCAGCCAAAATGGTCCTTGTCCTAATGCTGTCGAATTATCCGGCAAAAACTGCCCATTTCACTGCACAATCCCAGGAATCTTTGCTGTAGTTTGCTTTATGGAGAGCCAGGATCTATCAAGATGTGAATCGAGGCTTCAATTGAAATCTCCTTCCAGAGGTCTGACATCCATTGGCGCTAAGCAATAACAGGAAATATGTCACCAGAGATGAAGAAATACTTTACCTCGTGCTTGAGTGGGTTCGTTCACAATGTGGAAGCTTCTCATCAATCACCTACCCATATAAATAGTAGGATTGACTAATAATGAAGCTAAAACCGAAAGCAAATTCTAATCAATGGAAAAATAAACCAACCATTTTGTCAACCTATTTCAATTCTATTCCATTTAATTTCTGCAATTTTCTGTAGGAAGTGGGAGAAAGAAAGAAAGAATCTGCATTTATGTATTGTCTTTCAGAACCTCAAGGAGTTCCCAAAGCACTCTACAGCCAATAAAATACATTTGAAGTGTAGCCACTGTTGTAACTTAGGAAATACAAAAGCCAACTTGTGCACAACAAGTTCCAACAAACACTAATGTGATCATAAACAAAAATAGCTGGAAAAACTCAGCAGGTCTGACAGCATCTGCGGAGAGAAATACAGTTAACGTTTCGAGTCCCTATGACTCTTGAGTTCTGATGAAGAGTCATAGGGACTCGAAACGTTAACTGTATCCCTCTCCGCAGATGCTGTCAGACCTGCTGAGTTTTTCCAGGTATTTTTGTTTTTGTTTCAGATTTCCAGCATCAGCAGTATTTTGCTTTTATACTAATGTGATCATGATCAGGTAATATCTTTTTCAGGATGTTGGTTCAGGAATGAATGTTGATTAGGACACTGGGGAGAACTCCCCTGTTCGTTTTTCAATAGTGCCATGGGGACTTTAACATGCACCAGAAGGGCAGGTGACTTTGGTTTAACATCTCATCCGAAAGATGGCACCTCCAACAATGCAGCTCTCCCTCACTCTCACATTGGAGTGTCAGCCTGGAGTACATGTGCTCAGTTCTCCAGGGTGGGACATGAAGCCTCAGCCTTTTGACTCCAAGGCGAGATTGCACCAACTGAGAGAGGACTGGCATGAAGGAGGCAAAGCTATAGATTTGCCCTAGTTTGAGAACTCTTGTTATGCCTTCTCCCCTACCCACAAACTCACTGCCATGTATGATGGCCCTCGAACACAACATCAGGGCATACAATGAGCAGTGTTTTGAAGGTGCACTTCTGCCATTGATCTTTGCTCACTGAAAACATGCATCAATCAATTTCGACTAAACTCCCCACTATTTCCCATTCATTAACTTCAATGTTTTTCCCTGTCAGAAACATACTTTTAAGATTGCCTCTATGGATGGAATTTTCCATGCCCGTTGGTGGCAGGAGTGGACAATATGGCGACAAGGCCAAAAATTGGCTTCACGATGTCGTGAAACCAGTTTGCAATCGTCCACTCTGCCCGCCAATGGCCAGCCACGTTTCCCACTGTCGGAGTTCGGGAACTTCGTTGTAATACAATTGCATATCATGATAAGCCCAGCTTTGCCAGAATCAACCCCCAACACTGGATCAGCAGAGCACGTTGGCATGATTGCATGCTGACGTGTTTCACAATTGAACATAAGCTGCGTGCACCTAGTGAGCTGCACATCGCTTGGGACTTTGAGCCTTACTTCGGGCGGCACTCATGGTCATCAGCGCCAGGCTTCGCAGGCAGCACCACATCACCTTTAGGGGGGCTCACGGGCAGGTCTCTGCCTACCAGATTGGCCATAAGGGAGGGGCGGCTTTTCAACAGCTGCAGGGCTAGGGCTTGCTTGGGGAAGGAGGAGAAGTGGCCCCAGGCAAGGGAAGAGGCTGCAGGGCAAGGGTTGTACTGGAGAAGTGGGGTATCCCAGAGTGTGTGTGTGGGGGCACAAATTGATCTGTACAAGTGGCCTCAAGATGGTCAGGGCTGAGGAGGCAGTCTCCAGAGAAGATGAGGCCAGATGAAGATGTGAGGGTGTGTGTGAGAGAGTGAGTGGTGATGTCTCTTGAGCTGCAGTGATTGAGCTGCCAGTGAATGTGTGATAGGCTTGAGTGTGTGAGATTAGAGTGATGAGGTGGTTGCCTTACCCTGGCGGCACTGATGAGAACATTCATCCTCTTTCTGTACTGCATGGCCAACCTCTTCTGTACAGCGTTGGCACTGACCACCACTGCCACCACCTACCTAGCCAGAGTGGTGAGATTGTTGGACCTCCTGCAACGAGATCTGGGGTAGAGGACATCACAGCAGGTCTCCACGGTGTCCAAAGGGCATTCCAGTGATGCGTCACTGAATCGGGGGGCTGCAGTCATCTTGCCTTCTGGGCTGGAAGCACTGAGAGGTGTGCGCGCAGCTGCACTTTAAATATGGCACTCGGCATGAGGAAGTGGTGAGGTGATGGCATGGCAGGCAAATGAAAGCTCGCCCATCATCGAAACGCCATGTTTCCCGGGAATGAGATGGGATTGGGAGGAAAGGGCGTGAAAAGCCACCATTGCGGACGGTGGGTAAAATGTTATTTTTCCCACCCGCTACCGCACTTTGTGCATGGGGATGATTCCATGTGGTATATTGTTCATTGTGAGCAATGCTTGAAACATTTGTAGGATTCTAATGTATGGACCATTTCTTTTTCTGTTGGCTTATCACAGAAATCACTCAGCAATTCCAGTGTAGAGAATTGAGCAGAACCTCAGCATACCCTATCTCACTTGCTCCAATTTCTATCTCCATCAGCTGCAAAGAGAGGCTTGCTCATCTTTGGGGAATCCTTTGCCACTGTAGCACTGTCATAAACCAAACAATATGCATGCACAACACACCTTTCACATTCAAAGTGTGCATTTCATTGATGGTGCATTAGGCCATTAAAGTGTCCACTCACACACTTGTATGTTGCACATTCTTGTACTCTTACTTTGCAAAGTACAGTGGCCAGACGTACAGCAGCAGCAAGGCTCATAACAGTCAGCTCTTTGTCTCATCGAGGATTGTAACAAAAAATACATGTTAGAACAAAGAGTGTAAAAGCTAGTACAGCTAACCTGAAGCCCCAACCTAATTTTAAAAAAAGCTTTGGCCATCTATTGGAGAGAGAGACATGCACTTACATAAAATTACATGGAATTTACAGCACAGAAACAGGCCTTTCAGCCCAACTGGTCCATTCTGATGTTTATGATCCACACAAACCTTCTCCAATCTCTCATCTAATCCTCTCAGCTTAATCTTCTTTCCCTTACTCCTTCATGTGTTTACCTGGTTTCTCCTTACATGCATCTACACCATTTGCCTACCATAAGTAAAGAATAATCCCTTATTGAATTAATTAATGGCCATCTTATATTTGTTGCATATAGTTTTAGATACCTTCTCTACATCTATCTGATACAGACATCCTGCATTGGGAGGCCAGGAGGCTCTCCACACATATGCTCAAAAGATAGTGGGAGCAGATTGCTGTGAAGATCAGTGCCAGATGCGGTGCTGCAACAAGTTCAATGGCCTCACCTAAGTGGTCAAGGTAATATATCCCAAGTGCACCACTAGCCTCAGCCACTGCTCAATGCACCACAGCCCCCAACGCTCACCTAGCAACAATCTCGATAAATCAGGACTCATATCTAAGATTCACAGCTTCCCCACACCCTCACGCACTTAGCACTGCTTCAAGTCTCACATCCACATCTCCCAGCTTGCATACACTGCCATCTGTTCAACCATTTCAGGCACGTCGCCCAGACACATTACACCAGACACACTGACACACTTCTTGTTTTCTTGCAGGAGAAGGTGACACATAACTGGTAGATCTAACTCACAGGGGCCAGGCACAGCTGCATGTCCTGACCACCACCGCCCCCACACCAAGGGGGAGACAGTGCTCATCGAATTGGGAAGGGCCATTGCTGAGGCCATGGCCAGCAGTGGGATTGAAGCCATTGAAGATGATGTTATGCTTATAGCTAACCCTCCTTCTCACATCCACTTCTTTCTGATCTGACTATCTCTTCTCACTTACGAGTTGCAGATGGTGTAAGTATGCAGCTTCTACTTCCTCCCATCACCACAAACCTATCATTACTCCCTTCAATTATCCAAGAATTGCTACTTGGCCAGGCAGTGAACAGCATTAATAGACTAATCCTGAAAACACAGCATCATCACTTGATCTCACACTCACAGCTGTCAGCTCAGGTACTGACACTGTCCGTCTCTTACAAGATAGACTCAAGAGGGATCTGCATGTAATGAGACACTGGGCATGAATGACCTGCAGCCTGGGCAGGGGGCAAGGAAAGTGCGAGCGCTACTCACCAGAGGATGAGGTCGCAGAGGGCTCAGAACAAGCACTTCAATGAAGCAGCCTGCAAACAACCAGAACTACCAAGCTCAATTTCACACCCATTGGCTGTGACTTTAAGCTTTTGCAAATTTCCAGTGCTTTGTTGACAGGGCTAGGTCTTCTCCATAATGTAAAATTGTCACACTGACTCCAGTCTTCCCTTGGAAATCCATCATGGGGCAGGGGAAGGGAGGAGTGGAGATTGTTTTTTTTTTAAATTATTTTACGGCTGTGGGTGTCACTGGCCAGGCCAGCATTTGTTGCCCACCCCTAATTGCCCTTGAGAAGGTGGTGATGGGCCAGTCTGTAACTTGCTCTTGTGTTTTGCTTTCAGAGAGCACTGAGCCTTGTTCTAGCTGCTATTAATACATTCTGCTATCTGACCTTTATGCCACTATTAGCACCTGCCTTAGTCTTTAACACTATATTTAACACTCCCTTTGTCTTCCGTCCATGATATTTTTGTCAAATCTCTCCTGAGCTCCCACATATCCCTGACCTATTTTGCTCCACTTGCTCCACCCCCTCTCTTCAACAATATAAAACCCATCACATTTCTACCTCTCTTCAGCTCTGAAGAAGAGTCATACGGACTCGAAACATTTGCTCTGTTTCTCTCTCCATAGATGCTGCCAGACCTGCTGAGTTTTTCCAGCATTTTTTGTTTTTATTTCAGATTTACCTGTTGGTAATTTTAACAGATAATTTAATATGAGTACAAAATCAGGCAAGATGGGTAGGTTGTGCAAGTTTAATGGCTGCAATTATACTGAAAGTTTTAGGTGCCCAAAAATCTGTTATAAATTTCATTACTGCAAATTTAAGTAGTATTAAAAGTCTTTCTTGAATTGATATGACCTATTCAGTTGATCAGAAGGTACTGAGGATATTATAGCCCTGTGGAGAGTTCAGTATTGGGGAAACAGTGTGTGCTCCAATTATGTGTACAAAGAGAAGTAAACACAGTTGTAAGAACATAAGAACATATGAACTAGGAGCTGGAGTAGGCAATCCAGCCCCTCGAGCCTGCCCTACCATTCAATACGATCATGGCTGATCTCATTTTGGCCTCAACTCCAATTTCACGTCCTCTCCCCATAACCTTTCAACCCATTAATAATTAAAAATCTGTCTATCTCCTCCTTAAGTTTATTCAGCGTCTCGACATCCACTGCACTCTGAGGTAGTGAATTCCACAGATTCACAACCTTTTGAGAAAAGTAATTCCTCCTCATCTCTGATTTAAATCTACCACCCCTTAGCCTAAAACTATGGCTTCTCGTTCTAGAATGCCCCAGAAGGGGAAACATCCACTCCACGTCTACTTTGTCTATCCCCTTTAGCATCTTATATACCTCAATTAGATCTCCTCTCATCCTTCTAAACTCTAGCGAGTATAGGCCTAAACTGTTCAATCTCTCCTCATAAGACAAGCCCCGCATCTCTGGAATCAATCTAGTGAACCTCCTCTGAATCCCCTCCAATGCAACTACATCCTTCCTCAAGTAAGGGGACCAAAACTGTGCACAGTACTCCAGGTGCGGTCTCACCAATGCCCTGTACAGTTGCAACAACACTACCCTATTTTTATACTCTATTCCTTTAGCAATAAATGCCAAAATTCCATTTGCCTTCCTTATTACCTGCTGTACCTGCATACTAGCTTTCAGTATGCTTAGTCATATTTATCACAAACCCTAACAAGTCTGCACCTTTGTTAGGGAGAGGAAACTCGCTTAACGAGTTGTATTATGTCATTACATGGAGACAATGGATGAGAACATATACATGCTCAAAATACAAATTCACCTGAACGTTTGGGCGAGATCGATTAGGTTGAATTTTTGTAACCAAATGCATTTACATCTGTTTTGATGTATTTTTGCTAAATTAGTTTGCCATGCTAATCTACAGTCAAATCTGGGACTTTGAGCCAAACACTTCAGGTATTAAGTGCGTATTCAAATTCATTCTCAGGATATGGGCACTGCTGGCAACACTGGCATTTATTGCCCATACCGGGTTATCCTTAGAAGGCGGTGATAGGCCCTCTTCTTCAACTGCTGCAGTTCATTTAGTGAAGGTACCCCCACAATGTTGCTAGGTAAGAAATTCCAGGATTTTGACTTAGCAATGATGTGTGTCCAAGTTAGATGGTGTGTGACTTGGAGGTGAACTCAGAGGTGATAATATTCCCAAGCAGCTAAACAGTTGAAGTTGTGGGTTTGAGATGCACTGTTAAGGAAATCTTAGCAAGTTTCTGTAGATTGAACACACTGCAGCCACAGTACACTGGTGGTTGAGAAGGTGGATGCTTAAGCTAGTGGAGGAGTTGCTTGTTGGTGTTGAGCCCCTTGAATGATGTTGCGGCTACACTCATCCAGGCGTGTGGAGAGTTTTTCCCTGATCATATTGAATCCACTTTTACTGCAGGTCCTTGGTGCCACACAAAGTCAAATGCTACCTTGATGTCAAGATCAGTCATTTCTGCTTCACATATGGAATTCAGCCCTTGTGTCTATATTTGAACCAAGGCTGTGCTGAGGTCTGGAGTTGAATAATCCTGGCAAAACCAAAACTGAGCATTACTGAGTCATTTATTGGTGAGCAAATCTTGTTTGATAATGCTGTTGATGTCACCTTCTATCACTTTGCAGATGATTGAGAGTAGGATGACAGGCCAGTACAGCTGGACTGGTGTCAGACTTGTATCCTTAAGTGTGTCCAGTGCAGTCAGACTTGATGTCACAGGAAGTGGAAATTGAATTGGTTGGACTGGCATCTGTGATGGTGGGCGTTTCAGGAGGAGGCCAAGAAGGATATCTACTCAGCACTTCTGGCTGAAGATGGCATATGCTAAGCTTCTCCATTGTTAAGGATGGGATGTTCATGGGGGCTCCTCCTGCCCTTAGTTGCTTAATTGTCCATCTCTATTTACAGCTGGATGTGACAGCATTGCAGACCTTTAACCTGGCCCATTGGTGCAGGATCTCTTAACTCTATCTATATCATTCTGCTTTTGGTGTTTAGTGTGCATGCAGTTTTGTGGTGTAGCATCACAAGTTTGCCACCAATAGCAGTGTACACCCAAGCCTGACATAGTGCAGTCTGAGTGCAAAATAAAATCCTGTAGTCAATAATTGTCTAAAAATTCCTCCACATAGCAAATATTTGACTAAGCTTTTTGTCACTCGTATTCATTTGGCTTGGTGTTAAATTGTCTGATTACACTGCTCTGTAGTGGCTTAATAAGTTAGAGGGGCTAGATAATTGCAAGTCATTGTTGTTGTTATTTGTCACAAATGTAGAGCTGTAGCGGGTACCTGAATTTGCCTACAAGGTAAATGCAATGCATGGTGGAGTGTTTAGCCAAATGTGCCCTAACAAATGCCCAAAAGAATACCAATTTTATTAGGCAAACGGATCAAACAGAAGGCAAGCTTTTACCTATTGGAAGATTGGAAAGAATTATCAAACAAAACACAAAACATCTCCCAGAAGTTTGCAGAAGTGTGGTATCATTAGAGGGAAAGCAGTTTGCTGACCTCTCAGCAAGTGGAATGACACGTCTGTGGGAGGGGAAGGGGTTGGACAGGAAAAAGATATCTCTGTAACTCTTCATCCGTGTATACGAATTGTTACCTGTCATTCAATGCTATAACTAACAGGAAATGATGAGTAGAAGTTCTTCATAAGGAGAAATACAAAGATTCATGTGGTGGTGGTGAGCTTAATGTTAAAATCAATAGTTTCATAATGGAGCCAAAAATAATGTCATCTTGTATTGTTGAGGATTAATCCTGGTACCCCACAATGTGACATAGGTATTCATTGTTAATCTGCAAAATGCAAGACCTTTATTAGTGCTATGCAGTTGAAACATATGCCTCAAGCAAGGTCTCGAACCTTACTGTACTCCATTTATCATAATTAGTAAAAAAAAAATACTGTTTCAAAACTGTGAAAGAGCAACATTAATATTGTCGGCTCATTGTAATACCAGAACCTGTAAATGAGCTCCTGTACCATGTTAACTGTTTCAAGATCATTGATCTGATTTTAATTAAGAAAAAAATCCTGAGCTCTGTTTGATTGATACATTTAATATTTATTGAATATTGTTTGCATGGGAGAAAAGGATCATTGCATCACTGGGAATAATATTACTTCAGGAATATAACTTTTTCAAAATTAAAAATTACATTTCTCCTGTTGGCTGTAATATATCTCATGTGTAATAATACTATTTATGGATTTAATTACTTCAAGTTCTTGGCTTTTTCGTGGCCTGCAGCTTCATCTTTCTAGCCAGTGTTCTCTAAATCCATGCTCCCAAATGCATCGGGAATACTATACTATTTTGCTTGCTCGTGAGATCTGAGCCACAAGGTGAGCAGCACTGCATGTTCGTGCTTAAATCCATCAATGACAATACATGGGTGCGGATTGCTTTTAATCCAATCTGGGGTCAATCGTTAAAACAATTTTAAGGTTCAGTTGAAACATTTCGTTCCAATGGAGTGGCCATTTAAATGTGAAAGGTTACAGAACAGTTTTGAGAAGGCTTATAGGACCATCATTATTTTGGTATAACATTTTGAAGAAAAGCAGCATTCACCAAGAAATGTACTTTCCAGTCGAACAAAAAGCTGAAAAAACTATTGAGAGTGATTTCTGTAAGAAGGCCTGAATGCAAGTATGACCTGGATAGGCTGGCTGCCATTTCTCATTCTTACATTCTGATCTTCTAATATATTCCAGCTCCATAGGTAGCTGAGCTAGATCCTGTTGGATAAGTGTTATATCCCGTGAAAAGTGTAGGAATTTATAACATGTAAAGAGAATTTGGAGGACAATTGAACAGCTTTAACTAATTTAGGTGAACCAAACTATGGTAGGTATGCAAATCCTCATCTAACACAAAATATTTTCTTTTAAGTTTCTTGCCTCCTCTCCTGAAGTGACTGACAAACTGGGGTTTGATTTCAAACATCATTCAACATTTCATCCTAGTGTCCTTTCTTCATTGATGCAGTAAGCATTAGCAGACATATCACAAAAGGCATCAAAAATAGGCTTGAACTTGTCCTATCCCAATGTCTGTATCAATGATCTTTGCTGCAAGGATCACTCAATAGGGATCAAAGACAGGAAAGCTTGCCTTATAGACCCCCTTCTTAGACTGAGATCAGTAGAAGCACTATCCTGGCACAGATTGGCTCAATCAGATCAGGTCATTAGACCTCCAGTCAGTTTGGTTCAATTACATCTGTCTCTGCTCATAATCGATCAAGGCAACTTTTATAGTCCCTCTGCTTGCTCATGGCTGTTAATGTACTCTACTGGTCACAATTACAATTTTTATCAAATATAATTTCGGTTGGAAAATTCTGATTGAAACAAAACATAAACAAATGTGGTCAACTTTCTTTGAATTATCTCCCTTTGTTCCTGAGTACTTCATTCTGAAAACTCTTCCGTGTAACTTGAACATACTGAAATCAAAGCTCACTGTGCAATCTATTGCTCACGTTCTTTGTCAGGGCCTTAAAAACAGTGAAACTACTTTTGCATCAAAGTGTTCCCTTCCTCCCAAATCTACACACCTTTAAAAGCCAGGATTGGCGCCATTGAGCAACTAACCCTTCACTGAGCTCATCATCTCCTCTTGAAGATATCACGCATCCCTGGTTCAGGTATCTCAATTTTAAAATAATGGAACATGTCATTCTTTGGATGTCGTTAGGGAGGGAAATGTGGGATGAGTTAAAGGTGACTAGCTCCTTCCATTCTATTGTCACAAAAACGTCATGGGCTTTACATTGATTGGGCGGGCAGGCACGCGCCCGACCCGATCGGGCATGAAATCGTGCGAGATGGCATCGGGTGAGCGTCCCAACGACATCCTGTGCTCGCGCGATATTTCAGTTGGTGAGCGCGTGCAAAAGTCCGTAATGTGCCCGCCAACAATTAAGAGGACAATTAAGCCCATTAACAGTGCAATTGTCTGTCATTTTATGTAGTCCATCCAACCTTACGGTTGGCGGACGGGCAAATCGGCCAGGCGGCCTTTACATTTCTCAGCAAACCTCATCGATGAGGTTTCGGTTATTAAATAAAATAAAAATAGCAATCTGTGGGCAGCATTTTTATAATCTATATGTTCAGGTGCCTGATTGTGATGCTTGGACACGTCTTTTCCTGATGTTAAAAGCTTTATCTCCTGGGCTTCGGGTCTTCAGCTCCCTGAGGCAGCTCTCTGCCTTCAGGGAGCTTTCTCTCAGTGCTCGCCCACACCCACAGAAACAGTCATCGCCTGCCCTCCTCCCGCTCCCACCCCAGCAGCGCTGAGCTTCTCAGCGCATGATTCACACTGGCTGGCCGCTAATTGGCCAGCCAGTGTGAAATTGCGACCGGGGACCACCAATCATACCTGCCCGCCAAGCTGGAAATTCAGGCCCATGAAACTCCCCATTATGGAGGTGAGCTTATTGTTGCTGGAAACTCCTAACTATTCACAAAAGTAACTGTGCAGAAGACCCGAGGTGACCATCCTCCTTGAAATGAAACCTGTTAATATAATTTAACAACGTTCTTTCCACCCAATCAATTTCTATTAATAAAATACCTAATCCAAAAAACCAACACCAATTATTAAAATGCCTGACCCAAGTAACTAACACCAATTACTCACATACCTAATATAAATGACCAAATTCAAGTAACAGAATACTTGATGTAAACAGTGAATTGTAAGTAAAAGAACCTTTGATCTGACATCTAACTCAACATAGCTTGAACCAATACACGTACCTGTCATTGGCATTACAGAAGCATTCTGAAGTTGCAATAAACATAAATATCTAATGCTAATCTAGGCAGAAAATGTTCCCAGTTAATCAGGTTTTCAGACCACAGCCTACCAATTAATGGAATCCCAGTATGTCACCACATACGCAAGATTACAAATGTAGCGGTTCAAAAAGGCTGCTCACCACCACCTTCTCAAGGGCAATTAGAGATGGGCAATAAATGCTGGCCCAGCCAGCGATGCCCACATCCCATGAATGAATAAAAAAAAGTCCTGTCCAAATAATTTTACATTGTATTCCAATATAGCATGAATTATTCAATGAGATAACATATTATTGCAAACTGGGTAGCAGTAAGTAGACATCAGAATTCCTCATCCAGGACAATCTTGATTCATACCTAAAATGTTTGGATAAATTAGTAATATGTTAATAAGCATTCAACAATATACAATTGCCTGGGAGCCTCTCACCTTTGGAAGTGAAGCGCGAGAGCCTGAGCTCTGTGTAGTCATGGTCAGCACTGTAGTGATGCCTAGAGCTACTCTCGCTGGAGCAGCATCCATGTTAATCCAGAATGACACCCAGGACAGAATGACAATCAGCAGACTCGGAATGTACATCTGGATTAAATAATAACCCATCTGCCTTTCCAAAAGGAACTTCACTTCAATGCAGGTAAATTTCCCTGTTAAAGAAAAAAAGTGGCATCAG
Source organism: Cetorhinus maximus (assembly GCF_964194155.1). NCBI lineage: Eukaryota > Metazoa > Chordata > Chondrichthyes > Lamniformes > Cetorhinidae > Cetorhinus > Cetorhinus maximus. Next base: position 10,135,566 of record NC_135894.1, on the reverse strand, counting down.
TGAGATAAACTCATTACATTCCCTTAATCCTTTAGTATACTTGCAGCAACATCCTATGCTGCCATTGTATCCCATTTTACTCATGTTCTGTTAATAATTGGAATATCAAGGGCATTTAAGAAGTTCAACTTGGCTCAAAGTGCCTTATGTTTGAATACAGAACTCAAGTACAGACATAAGAAATGGCAAATATTCTTTCATTAGTAGCAATTCAATTAGGATAAAAAGTAAATTAATCACAGCCCATTCCTTAGTTGCTAGAAATCCACAAGGCAAATTGCTCATGACTTATCAATGGATATTAGTTGATGCTTGAGGCAAAATTAAGATTAGTTAACTATTTATCCCTGAAATAAATTGGTGACCAGCACATTGTGCAATCTAAAATAATTGCATTTAGATAAACTTTTCCACCCAGCACATGGGATACAGCGGTTAATGGTTATGTTGCTACATTAGTAAGCCAGAAACTATGCTGAGCATCTCCAGGAGGTGGGAGCTTCCTGCCTGGCGCCAGCCGCAAAGACAGACAGTAGCCATGTTGGAGGTTGCCAGTGCCTTGTAGAAGACAGCAGGCAGCTCCTTAGAAGGCAAGAAGTGTCCATGGCGATGAAAGGGGCGGTGCAGGTGAGGTTATGGTAGAGCACTGGAAACTCTTTCGAGTTATCAACAGTCACAGATTGCAACTCTTTTGAGTACAATCACAGTTCTTGGTTTCACGGGAGTGGGACATGAACTCACAACCCTCTGATTCAAAGGCGAGGGTGCTATGAACTGAGCCACAGCTGACACCTCGACTAGAGCACTGGAACTGGCACAAGGAGATCCAGGAAAGGTCAGTTTTAATTAAATGGAGAGAAAATTTCTAATGGCCATGTGGTGAATCCAACAGCTGTGCATTAACATGCACCAGACTGTTCAGGTTCACCAAAATAATGAATAAGTATTGCAATTGTGAACTCACAGGCCCCTTAACAAGGTCATTAAAGAGTTTAAGAGGCCTTTAATTGGTGCTGAGTGGGTTCCCTCCCCACTGGCCCTTTGAAAATTTAAATCTATCTCAGAGGCATCGGGATCTCAAGATGACCCCCCAGGACTGCAATTTTTAAATCCCACGCACACGTGGCCTTAGAAAATATGGTTCTAAATGTTCAAATCCCACTGCGAGCATTTGAGAATTTGAATTCAGATTTTAAAATCTGGAATTAGAAAGCTGACATCTGTAAAGCAACCATGAGGTTGTCAAATTGTTGTAAAAACCCAATAGGTTCACTAACACCTCCCAACGAAGATGCGCTCCTTATCCAGCTTCACCTATATGTCACTCCAATTTCACCCTCTAACTCGATAGGTGTAACTAGGTGGGGACATTAAATGCTGGTCTTTATGACACGCACATCCTGAGAATGAGAAAAAAAATAGGAGCGTTGAACAATTGCCAAAATAAAATTAAAACAATGCCATTTACCCACAGAATGGCTTCCAGCTTAACCATTCTAGGGTCAATTATCTGGTCCGCAATGTTGCACTGCCAATTTTCCACTCATTCCTGTCACCTTCAAGGGTTTGGCCACAATCCGCTATACAAAGTGAGCGGCTGGGCCTGGATTGAGCTGTAGCTGTGAGCTTGCCAAATAGGGCCTGGAATGCTGTGGCCTTCCAACAATGGTGTCGAGCTCCCAATTCCAGTTCCAATATGGGGCTGGAAGGTCGCCTCCATTATGTAAATGAAGTTGACTCCACAAAAGCAGACCGGGTCAGCACACTAATGGATGGTAGGTGCTAATGAGGCAACCATACAACTAATGTCCAATTAGGAGTCTGAATTGAAAACCAGCTCCTTCATGTGAGAGTACATTGGGCTGAACTAAAATGACCGTTTGGAGATTGCTGGCTGCATTAACCAAGCAGGGATCCAGGAAAAAGGATCCCACACCTGATTACTCAGCCCTCACATGTATATTTTCCAGTGACCCTGGTGGCTGTAACATCTATCCTTTATTGTGGTAATATAGGTTTTACTAGGTTGATTAAAAGTGACCACCATAATTACCATGATTATCAATAATTTACTATTTGCCACAGGCCCAGGTTGACTACCTCTTGCTATGTTAATATTGATGCCTTGCATATTTAAAACTTAGGGGTTTCAATACTTCATTTGGAGAATCATGGGCCTAGAACTTTTGATCTCTGGTCGGTCGTACCCTGAATGTACCCCACAAGATGCGCTGGGGGACCCCTTGGAAGTCCCAATGCACTGACTATGCGAGAATTGCCAGGAGGTTTGGACTTGAAATGGGCAATTCCCTGCATCTGGAATCTTCCAAATCTCTGAGTCAGAGTCGAAGACTTAGGATGGTTCTGACTCACTTACCAGAATCGTTACCCAGGAAAAGTTAGAATTAAAACCAGTAGTAACTATACTACTGACACCCCCAACTCCCACTGGACCCCCGACTATCCTCCCCTAAATCCTAACTACACTCCGACTACCCCCGTGCGAACCCCGAGCTACCCTCCGACCCAACTATCCCTCCCAACATCCCCTTCTCCCCACCAACCCTTCAACTAGCCCCACCCAACCTGACTACCCCACCCCACCCCACCAAATACCTCACCCTGCCCTTACATACTTACCTTCTCTCCGTAGCTTCTCAAAATGGCTTTGGACTTTAAAATTACTGGAATACAGCAGCTAGTACTGTAAAAAGGATGTGTGGCTTGGCTTCCCCTGACGATCCTACATTGCAAGGAAGGATTCCAAGAGCACCCGTGCTCTACATTTCTGAGGAGGCCTGATTTTGAAGTCCAGGCAAGGAATACGGATCCCTGGTGCAAAGGAAGAAAATAAGAACGGAGTAGCAATCCGACTGTGATTGCCACTCCTTTGAAGATTCAACCCATGATATTTCTCAACATGTGTGATGTTCTGAACTGACGAAATATCTTCTGGACTGGGGAGTCTCTCTGTTGGTGAGTGTGGGTCTGGAATTTGGATTTGCATCTGATTTACAGCACTCAGTGTTAAAGGAAACCTCTACTGCTGGCCAGCAATGGACTCACTAAAGTCAAACAAATATTGTCGCCACATTCTCATTCACTTTATTCTGACAAGCTGCACTGCTAATATTTGTCACGCCTGTATAAAATGGGCAAGATGCCAGTCTGCTGATCTGGTCTGCTGAGGTTGCGTTCTTAAAGCTAGTTTTCAGTTCTCAAAGTTAATTCCAAACGTGTTTTTTCTTTTGACTTGCTGCATGACCATGTCATCTTTCCTGGAGCATTGGTAATCCCTGCTGCAAAGGAACTTGCAACAAATTCTTTTGTTTTTTTTTAAATTTACTTTGGCGTTTTCTCTGATGCCAGAAAACCTCTTGCTGGCTTGCTTACAGATACAAGGGAGCTGGGAGACAACCTACTATCTGGGCCACCTCAATCCAGCTTTCACTTAGCTCTGGTGTTGATAGTGGCCTTTCACTCCAGAACAGGCGACCTCCTTTGCTGCACCTCCTGCTGCAGAACTCCCATGGTAGTCTCTTTTGTCTGCTGGACAGTGTCCTGAGATTTGGAGGCCCCAGCCTCATGTATCTTTGCTGCAGATGAGCTGCAGGATGCCAAATGGGCGACCCAGCCCAATTCATCAGATTCAGCAAAGGAAACCGAAGCCAAAGCTACTGCCAAGCTAAATCCAATTGCTAAAAAAGAAGGACAATTTACTGACCCATCTTCTATTTCATTATCCCAGTCACGGTACCTAAAGCTTAAGCAGATACTCTTAAAGGTTTGAGGGGTCAGTACTTAACCATAAAAGTGACCTAAGATATGAGGGCCACAATAATCTAGAATAAATGAGTTAAAAAAGATAAAAATTTAACATCCCTCTTTAAACATAACTAGCAGCTCTTTAAAGTTGCTGCCCCTTCAGATTTGCTCTTCCCAGTCAATTGCTCTGGTGGTTAGGCTCTCTTTGTGCTAGTTCTTCATGCAGTGGTAGTCTATGAACATGCACTAATCTCACTAAATTTGGTGTGGCAAGTTCTCTCATATAGCATAGATTAAATAGCATTTACAGTACAGGCTAAGACTTTCAACTCAGTAGGCTCATGCTGTGACTATGCTCCACACAGGGCAGTTGCCGTGGGCTTTTGAGGCATTGATTGGAATCCAGCACATTCTCTCAGCTATGGAACCAGACATGAAATGAGTTGGACTTGCCCTAACAAAGTTCCCACTGGACCAGGTTCTCCAAGAGGCAGTTGTCCATAATTTGGCACTAAATTGCAAATTACACTTCAGGAGACCGTAAGAATGGTGTATTTCTGAAGTTAAGTTCTAAATCATTATTGGCCAGAATAGAAATCTTTACTTTTCATCTGGATGTTCCTAGGATACTTGAGGTTGACAGGGGAAGGCGAAAACTATAACTAATGGTTTGATGCCCCTACTAAAGTAACAGAGAGAAATTTTGAGAGGAACATGGCAAATATGTCTATAATAATTTCTACCAAACATGTCAAAAAGCAGAAATATGTTTCATTTTCAGCAATTTCATTCTTCACTTGATCGGCATAAAAAGACGAAAACCATTTACTTAGGGAATATTTTTGGTTCAGGTAATGAATGGTAATGATATTGAAGGAATTCCCTTGGAGGCTTTGCTGCCCCAGACAGCATGACAGCATAATGGAGCAGTATTGACACTGGTACATATGATCATTAACCCATGGGTCTTCAGTTACCATGTCATTTCATGAGCCCATTCTAACCTACTTCCTTCATAGTGCCAAGCAGAGTAATTTTTCGAAGCCGATTCCTCTGATGATGATATTCATGAGAACAGAGGTGCACTGACCTAATAACACAGTATCACTTCTGTCAGACTGTAGGAGCTATGAGAAATGGAGAGGGGTTCTGGTGCAGCAGCGAGCAATCTTCTCAGGCCTGGTTAAACTTTGCGGAGCATTTTAAGAGGAGCTCAGTTGCCTTGTGTAAAGAGAAATGCTTAAAGCAATGTAAAAGAAATTTCAGTTGCACCTGAGTAAACAGCTGAAAGGTGGAGAGTCTTCTCAATTTGACCCAGCATACTGCACTCAATGTATCACTGTGATGCTGCAACTGTTTCACACACAGGCAGCTGAGAGGTGTTATATGAACTACAAAGCACTTTTAATGGAGGAAAACATCTGAAGGCTCCGTACAGCAGTGTAACTCTTAAAGCTGACGCCAGACCAAAGAAGAAGTTAGTTTGGATGACTAAAAACTCAATAAAAGAGGTAGGTTCTCAACGAGTGTATTAAAGGGCGAGGGATGGAGAAACTAAGAGGTTTAGGGAGGGAATTCCAGTGCACCAAGCCTAGGTAGTTAGAGGTATGGCTGGCAACAGTGGGACAAGGGAAGTGGTGGATGAATAACAATGGCTTGCATTATACGGCACATTTAATGCAATAACATGTCCCAACATGGTGGTAGACCAAATGTGGAGGAATGCAGGGTTCCTGGAGGGTTGTGCGGCTCAATGAGGTTTCTGAGATAGGGAGGGGCGAGGCCTTGTGGAGATTTGAATACGAGGATAAAAGTTTTAAGATTAAGGTTTTGGTTACTCACAAGTCAATGTAGTTCAGTAAGAACAAGGCTGGAGAGTTATTGAGATTTGGTGCTGGTTCTGATACAGGCAGCAGAGTTTTGGTTGAGCTATAGGTTTCTGAAGGTTGAAAAATGGGAGGCAAACCAATGGAGCATTTGTCCAGAGATAACAAAAGGATGGTTGATGATTTCAACAGCAGATAATCTGAGGCGAGGGCAAAGGTGAACAATGTTACAGAGGCAGAAGTAGGTGATCTTTGTGAAGGGAAGAATGTACAAGAAACCATTTGGTAGAAAATTGCAAAAGACAAAAGGAAACTATTGAATAAAAATGTTAAAATGTGGGCTGTATTTTACAAGGATTTTTATAAAATGCCAAGGGCAGAATTCTGTCCTTGGTGTGTAGGATCGGCGGGGGTGCTCAGGAAGCTGACCGCCGCCCACGATCGACAGCGCACCACGATTTCACGCTGGTGGGCCAATTAAGGCCCGCCCAGCATGGTACGCGAGCGGCAGCACTGAGTGCTGACTGTCTGGGTGGGGGGGGGGGGGGGGGGAAGAAGGGCGAGCAAACCCAGCGCACACTTCGCACATGCGTGCGAAAGAGCGCTGAATAATCTCCCTGAGGCAAGGAGCTGCCTCAGGGAGATGAAGAATATATTGAAAAAATGATTAAAGAACAGAAACATTTAATGAAACATGTCCCCTCATGTGACCCTGTCACATGAGCAGGGACATGTTTTTAATTAAAAATTAAAGTTTTTATTTCATTTGTATTTGCTCTTGGAAACAGGTTTCAGAAAAATGCAAAGGCCGCTTGGCCTTTTTGCCTGTCCGTCAGCTGTTAGGTTGAATGGGCAGTGAAAAATTAAGCACAATTGATAACTTCATGGCCTTAATAGGCCTTTTAATTGTTGGCTGGCGCTCTGCCTGCCGTTCAAAGTATCGCGTGACTGCGCATTGATGTCAGCGCACTCAGCCAACGTCATCGCGCATCAGTTCACGCTTGGTCAGGTTGGGCGTACGCCCACTCACCAAGCTAAAAATCCAGCCCCAAGTGAAAACGCATTACAAAGAGATTGTTTTTGCTTCCTAGCAACACCCTTGATAGCATTGCTATGCAATAGGCCTGGTGGGGGGAAGCTCTATGGAGAGGGTAGAAGGGGAGGACTCTCCATAGAAAATCCTACCCACCAAGTGTTTCTCAGAAGCACTTCTCATCGCTCTGCCCAAAACAATGCCTGAGGTGACTTAGGTTCAACAAAGAGCTGGTGACAGAACTGTACCACCTCCCCTAATCCAACCTGGAGCCCCACCCCAAGGAGAGGAGAGTCCTGCCAGTGACTGTCAAAGTCACAGTGGGACTGAACTTTTACACACCTGTGTCTTTCCAGGTAGGAGCTGGTGACATCGTGAACATATGCCAGTAAACCATCCATCAGAGCATCTGGGACATCACGGAGGCCACTTATTCCATATCAGCAGAGTACATTGTCTTCTCACTCAACAGGGACAACAAGGATGAGGGGGCACATGACTTCACCAGAGTAGTGGGATTTCCGATGGTGCAAAGTGCAATTGACTGCCAGAAAATGGCTCCATAGGTCACCCATTATAATAGGGAGAGGTACACAAACCACAAGGGCTATCAGTCTATCAATGAGCTGCTGGTGTGCAACCATTTCCAATATGCTATGTTGTTGAATGTCTATTATATTTTTAGCAGTCACAATGTATTCATCCTGCACCTGTTAGCCATATTTGGGCCTCCACAGAAAACCAGAGGCGTCTGTTCAGGGATAAAGGACCTATAAGTATGGCTAATGACCCCTTTCCATCACCCAACTGACAGTGGGTATATACTGAGAGCCATGGAGCTACAAGAAAAATCATGGAGCAGACAATTAGCCTGCTCAAGCAACAGCAGTTCCACTGCTGTTATGGCACAGCTGATGGTAAATGCTGAGCTGGTCAAATCCCAAAGGGAAACTTGAAACAACTGCCACAATTGTTTTGCAATTTGTGTAAATTTTGAGATGCGTGCCTTGAATTCAATAGTAATAAGAACGCCGAGTCTTATAGGTTTCTTACAAAACTAAATTAAACCTTTATTAATAGGAGAAATTATTTTAAGTACACACATAGATCTACAAATTACTACTATGATAACTTCTAAATCACCTAGTTAATATAACTCCCAGTTACACTTTCATTAAGGCAACAGTAAGACACATGGGGGAGAATTTTCACGTTGGCATGTGGAGGTGGGCCCTGCACGCCGATGTATAAAATGCCCGTGCGGTGGCATTGGGCAGGCATCCCAAAATCACTGCATGTCATTCAGATCTTTCATTCAATGGGCTCGCGCCTGACAAACTGTCAAAGGCCTGTTAAGGCCTTTAAAAAGCCAATTAAACTCATTACCAATGCTACCCGTTGGCGGGGCAGGCAAAGAGCCCAAGCGGCCTTAGCATTTTTCAGGAAACATCTTCCACGGGCAGGATGAGGTTTCCTGAAGTTTTAATAAAATCTATAAATAATTTATTCACATTTCATAAACATGTCCCAGCTCATGTGACACCAGCAGGGATAAAGTTCTCCCCATAGATTTTAAAAGATCCAGGCAAAGAAACATGATACCCTGAACAATCCAACTCAAAGCGAGTCTTCTTAACTTCAGTTCTCTGTGGACAGCAGCTTGAAGTGTAGATGCTGGAGATTTTTTCACACTTGTTTTAGATCTTAGAATGCCTGCTCTTACACACAACCTTCTCTCCTTTATACATATTTTCCCCATTGAATGCAAATTCCCATTGTTTCACTATGTCTTTGGACTTTTTCCACTCTAATAATAAAATCTATCAGAGTACCAATTTTACCAGTAATTTGGGAAAAATAAACACACTGGGGAGGATTTACCTCTCGTCAGGCAGGCTCAGCGGGTGCGGGCAGGGGTGGTGGGGAAGCCGACTGCCACCCGTGGTCGGGGCTGGACCGCGATTTCACGCTGAAATGCGAACGGCGGTCCTCAGCCTTGCCTGTTGGGGGGAGGGGGAGGGCGAGCATGGACTTCACCCATGCGCACGAGTGCACACTGGAAAAGGTCCCTGAGGCACAGAGCTGCCTCTGGGAGATGAACATTATTCAAAATAAAAAAAATAATGGTATCTAAAATGTTATAAAACATGTCCCCTCATGTGACCATGTCACAAGAGCAGGGACATGTTATTAATTAAAGTTAAAAATTTGTATTTTATTTTTATTTGCTGTTGGATGAGGTTTCCTAAAAAAATTCAAAGGCTATTTGGCCTTTTTGCCTGCCCGCCAACCATAAGTTTGGATGGACAGTGAAAAATTACTTTCGGTTACCTCCTCAATGGCCTTAATAGGCGTTTTAATGGTTGACGGGAGCACTGCTGACTCCGGCCTGCGACTGCCGACTAAAATATCGCACGAGTGCGCGACGACATCAGAGTGTTGGGTTGGGCACGCGCCCGCCCGACAAGCTAAAAATTCAACACACTGGCCAGGATTTTCCCCTTGGCGATTTGGGGGCAGGGCCCGCTTGCTGAGGGGAAAATGACGTGGGATGATGTCAGGAGGAATCCCCAAGGTCATCCCGGTCCCTTTAAATATTCAGGAAGGCGGGGGCACAGCGAAATCAGCTGTCCGCCCGTCAACCTGTCAATGGCCAACTGAGGCCATTGACAGGATAATTAAGATAATTAAAGACCTGCCTGTCCAACCTTAAGGTTGGCGGGCAGGCCAGGAGCCCCAGCGGGCTCCTGATAATACATCAAACCTCATCCACCGGCGGGATGAGGCTTCATGTCCGTTTTTTAAAAATATAATAAATTTTAAGCATTTATTATTAACATGTCCCATCTCGTGTGACATTGTTACATGAGGGGGACATGTTAATAATTTTAATATTTTTCTATTTTTAGAGTTTACTTACCTGTCACGAATCTCCCCGAGACAGGACTTAGTCTCAGGGAGCAGTGCACATTTTGACAGCTGGGGATTCCCTCCCCCCCGGAACAGGAAGCACATAGCGCTTCCTGTCGGGCAGGCCGCTGGGCAGGCCTTAATTGGCCCACCCACTCAAAATGGCGGCGGGCCCCGTTTCAGTGGCGGGGGTCGGCTGTCCGCCCACCGCTGAGCCGGTGGGGCCCGCACACCAACCAAGGGCAAAATTCTGCCCACTGTTTCTTAACTTCTCCTGGCTAGGTATAATATTTCACTCCCTCTGTTACATCAAAGTCTTCACACACCCACACACACACACATACACCCCATTATTACTCTATTTTACAATAAATTCCATATGAAATTATTATATCTTCCTGACACTGCTTTGACTGCTTGGTAGGTGACCTCCAGTACAGAAGTCCCTATGATGCAGAGTATCATCTCCTCAATCAGGCTCAGTGGGTGAACTGAGTGGTTCTCTACTGCTCCCTCCTGTTATAGGCCATCTTGTTCTGCAAGAGAGGGGGCAGAAATGTGATTGTGTTACACTGTGTTTGAGTGATGTGCCTGAATAACTGGATGTACGTGGAGGCAGTGAGAAGTGGATGTGAGGCTGGCATTCCTGGAAGATGTTCGAGGGAGGTGGAATATGTGCATGTTAGGTGTGAGTTCTGAGTGCTAGGGGCTGCCGATGCGTGGGTGACATGGGTGTGGTGCAGCGTTAGTGGCGGGTGTTGTGAGTAGGAGATTTCATGTGAAGAGCATTTATTGACTTTGACCAACTGCATGGGGTCATAACTTCTACCGCCAGGTCCTCGGGGCTAGACCCTGGGCATTGACATCCTTTGCTGCCTGCTGCTGTTCCCTATGGAGAGTTTGCCTTGAGGACCTTCTGACCACCCACTCTGGCACCTCTCCTCCTCCCCACTGCAGAATGGATGATCTCCTTCTCTCCATCTCCAAGACAGAGTCCTCCATTGTCGCACATAGTTGGTAGCTCTCTCTCTGTTCCCTTTTCCTTGTGTAGAATTGCAGCACTAGCATTCAACAGCAGCTTTGGTGCAATTTCCTTTTAAGAGGTACTGGCTGCCTTTAAGAAGAGCTGGAGTTTAGCTGGAACAAGTGCTAACCTCCCACACTCTTTGGGCTCCTGTTGATCATGCAGCCAGCCAAGAGCATGGTCATGTTGGGTTGCACGCTGAACTCATTGTAATGAGGAGGAAGCATGAAGTTTGCATGTTGTGTGCCTCAAGGGAAGCGTGTACCACCCCTCCACCAATCCAACAACCAAAGAACAGGTTCAGCTGAATTTTAGTCCAATATGGTTTGATAGCACAATCTAATAAGTTGAATTCAAATCAATTGTACATCAGAATAAAGATTAAGTCAAACACCAATTCTCAACTATGGATGGTTAATCATTCCGGTGTGAAACCGATTGTTTTGATTTTTTACATGATTGCATGTTGCAGCTGGCGAGGAAATTATCAATCACAATCACAGGTTGCAATTGTAATCTTTCCACGTGTCACAGAGGTCTATAGAGAGCAGGCTGGCAGAAGGTTTTATAAACTCGATAGTCTGTTTATATAATTTATAATGAAGCTGTAAATACATGCCATTGTATCTTTGAAATTTTAAAACATTAGCCTTGAGATTGTTGTTTGTGCATTATTGAAGTGTCAACTGTGAGTTGCTGTGAGTTTTCAGGGTGTATTAAAGCATGCTTGTTAATTTTTGATACAACGTCTTTTTGCGGGAGAAGTAAGCTGCGCACTATAATGGCTACACAGTGAGCTGAGCAATGGAGCAGCACTAACAACAAGCTCTGGGAGCTCTTAGTTGCATTAAAATCCTTGCAGTAGAGTATTCAGCAACAGCACCGTACAATGCTGATATCCCCGTCATCACAGAACAGACCTGATGACCAGAAGCAGTGGACAAGAAAGTCTAGGGGAGGAAAGAACTGCTTGGAGAAACAGTTTGGCAGCTTCCCCATCAGCACTTGATGCAACAGGCTTTAAACAGGGGGATTACACTGTTCAGATCCTAGAGACACAAGAAAGAAGATGGCCAATCTCAAGAAAGCAGTTATGGTAAGCATTGTTTAGGATGTCAAGCACCTTTCACAGTCAGCCATGTCACGTTAGCCTTCAAAAGCCTGTGAGTGAGTTTATGTTAAACCAGGTCAACAGAGCTAGAAGGTTAGCTGGTACAGTACTGTCATGGGAGAAAAAAGGCAATAAGTGCTTACTCTGAATGGCATACAAGTACAACTGCTTCACAGTTCAAATGCTCAAGTATGCTATCTGTGACTACTCAACATAACACATAGTACTATGAGTACAACCATCCCAAATGACACAATTTATAAGTATTGCAAGTTCAAATTATCTATACGGTACAAGGTACAAGAGTTACAATTACAGATACCCTATTAGGTACAAAGTACAAGTTCCTCAGGGTAGTGGCCTAGGCCCAACTATCCTCAGTTGCTTTATCGATGACCTTCCCATCATCATAAGGCCATAAATGGGGATGTTTGCTAATGATTGCAGTGTTTAGTTCCATTTTCAACTCCTTAGCTGTCGAAGCAATTGGTGCCTGCACGCAGCTAGACCTGGACAATATACAAGCTCAGGCTGATAAGAGATAAGTAATATTTGTGCCACACAAGTATCAGACAATGACCAACTCCAGAGAAAGCCTAACCACCTCCTCTTGACATTTATTGGCAATACCCTATCGAATCCCCCACCATCAATATCCTGGTGACAACCACGGACCAGAAATCGAACTGAACCAGCCATATAAAGACTATGGTTACAAGAGCAGGTCAGAGGCTGCGAATTCTGCAGCAAGTGACTCACCTCCTGACTCCCCAAAGCCTTTCCATCATCTACAAGCCGCAGGTCAGAAGTGTGATGGAATATTCTCCACTTGCCTGGATGAATATGATTGCGATGGCACCCAAGAAGCTCGAGCGGGTGGGAGGGTTGGGGAGAGGATTAGAGTGTTGGAGGTGGGAAGTGGCAAGCAGGAGATATGTTAAAAGAGTTAGTAGGTTATTAAGAGTTAGTAAGCTATTAAGAGTTCTGGAGTTAATAAGTTAATAAGAGGGTTTTTGGGCCAGTTAGGTTCAAGGCAGCCAATAGGCTTCTAATATAAAACTACAGGTCAGGAATGTAGCCCACCTTTATTTCATGTGGGGAAGTGTATTTTCTTTAGTACCTTTTTGTTTGGGCTGCAGTTTCTTAGGAACACATTAGGGGTGCTAAACAACGGATAGCTGTACTCCAGATCTTTAAGCAAATCGATGAATTGAACATTGGTAACATGTTCAAGATTGTGACAAACTCAAGAACCAGGAGACATAGGCTAAGCTTAGATTCTGGAAGATGCGCTGCCAGTTTAGATTAAACTGCCATAGCACTCAAGTAGTAAACATGTGCAATGGCCTATGTAGGAGAGGGCAGTTATGGCCAAGATTGAAGAAGAATTTAATGCAGAAAGAGATTGATATTTGAGAGTGTCAGCAATGGAGAGGTATTAACTTTTGGGACCAGTAAGATGCACTGCAGAATTGTTTCCATTCCTGTGTTCCTATCAGTGCAAGTACTACACTGGATAAATGTATGAGTGCTCCGAGGGTCACAAGGTGCAAGTTTCCAAAGGACAGAAGTACAACATAAGCACTTTGTAAAATTCAGGGTAGAGGTAATACAAGAAAGAAGAAAAAGACAGAGCTTGCATTTATACAACATGTTTCACAATCTTAGGACATCCCAAAGTCCTTTACAGGTAAGTTAAATATTTATGAAGTTTAGTCACTATAATGTAAGAAACACAATTTCTGCAAAGCAAGGTCCCAAAAACAGTAAAGAGACAATTTGTTACAACATAATCTGTGATGTTAATTGAGGGATAAGTATTGGCCAGTGTTGTAATATGAGTTTATTAGATGTCTCAATGATGAGATAATGAGACTTGTATATTTAACATGAACCATTTATTTTTAACCTTTAACTATTTACAGACCCCAGGTTACTGAGGTGCATGGTACTGTTACCTCCAGACAAGCAGGTTCCAGAATGCTCTTTCTAGACTTTTCTCTTAGTCTGTTACCATGTGATTCTATGCATCATACCATAGGTGGTGCTATTCTCCAGTACCACATTAACCCATACACTGCTGAGCGCCTTGACATTACAGTGGCCTGCAGTCACGTACAACATCATAGAACAGCCAAGACACTGGTGAGAACTTCCAACAGGAAATGCATTGATCGTCATGTAGAGAAAAACAAGATGGCATCCTTTACACATGCCCGAAGCATGTGTTAGCACTATTGCATATGCAAATAAGGGGCTTGTCACCTGCAACAGGACCCCACTGCAACATTGGTTTCCCTGAGGCAGCCAGCGCAACCAAAGGCTATGGCTCAGGGAAGTCAGCCTTAAAAATCCCAAGCCAACCAAGAGGGAAAGTAAGAAACTTACCTGAATGTGGAGCTCTGTTCCTCCTGACCCCATACTAAAGGAAACAATCACTGCTCCCAATTTCCCTCAATCTCTGCTTCTCCCAACCCCTGATTTGACTCCCCACCATGGCTCTGACCCTGGCCTTGACCCCTATGATGAACTCCAGCACCCTGGACCTTAAATCATCTTCTTCCCCATCCTGGTCCTGACCCTGGCTGCCAGGGCCCTCAAAGCCCTCTGGTTGCCCTTTGCGCCCACTGCTCCCCCAAAAAATAGCATGTTTTCAGCATTCACAATTCCTTTCAGGAAGTTTTAAATCCCCAAGTGTTGTAAACGGTGATTTTCTGTATTTTCCATGTCATTTCTTGTGATAAAAATGATGAAATGTTGGGTTCACCTATAACAAGTCAGCATTCCAATGCATTTTCAGTATTAACTCTTGTCACATTAAATAAGGCTGATGTTTGAAGTTGTCAGCTTTACGGAAGCTAACATTGTCTCTGCTGTCCTTTTAAAGTGATTTCCCCATTTGACATAGTCTATACTCACGGAATCATACCTTACAGACAATGTCCCAAACACCACCATCACCATCCCTGGATATGCGCTGTGTCACAGCAGAGGTGGTGGCACAGTGATATACAGTCAGGAGGGAGTTGCGCTGGGAGCCTTCAACATCAATTCTGGACCACATGAAGTCTCAGGGCACCAGGTCAAACATGGGCAAGGGAACCTCTTGCTGATTACCATATACTGTCCCCCATCAGTGAATGAATCAGTGCTTCTCCATGTTGTACACCACTTGGAGGAAGCACTGAGGGTGCCAAGAGCACAGAATGTACTCTGGATGGGTGGCTCAGTAGCACCAGTACTAACCGAGCTGGATGACTCCAAAAGGACGTAGCTGCTAGACTAGGTCTCCGGCAGGTGGTGAGGGAACCAACAAGAGGGAAAAACATACTTCACCTCATCTTCACCAACCTGCCTGCCACAGATGCATCTGTCCATGTTGGTAGGAGTAACCACTGCACAGTCCTTGTGGAGACAAAGTCCCATCTTCACATTGAGGATACCCTTTATCGTGTTGTGTGGCACTACCACTGTGCTAAATGGGATAGATTTCAAACAGATTGGACAACTCAAGACTGGACAACCATGAGGTGCTGTGGGCCATCAGCAGTAGCAGAATTTTACTCAAACACAATCTGTAAACTCATGGTCTGGCATATCACCCACTCTACCATTACCACCAAATCAGGGAATCAACCCTGGTTCAATGAAGAGTGCAGGAAGGCATGCCAGGAACAGCACCAAGTATACCTAAAAATGAGGTGTCAACCTGGTGAAGCTACAACACAGGACTACTTGCGTGCCAAGCGGCATAAGCAGCAAGCGATAGACAGAGCTAAGGGATTCCAAAACTAACGGATCAGATCTAAGCTCTACAGTCCTGCCACATCCAGTCGTGAATGGTAGTGGACATTTAAACAACTCACTGAAGGAGAAAGCTCCACAAATATCCCCATCCTCAATGATGGGGGAGACCAGCACATCTGTGCAAAAGATAAGGCTGAAGCATTTGCAACAATCTTCAGCCAGAAGTGCCAAGTGGATGATCCATCTCAGCCTCCTCCGGAGGCCCCCAGCATCACAGATGCCAGTCTTCAGCCAATTCGATTCACTCCATGTGATATCAAGAAACATCTGAAGGCACTGTAAAGGCTATGGGCCTGACAATATTCTGGCGAAAGTACTGAAGACGTGTGCTCCAGAACTTGCCGCGCCCTTAACCAAGCTGTTCCAGTACAGCTACAACACTGGCATCTACCCAGCTATGTGGAAAATTGGCCAGGTATGTCCTGTACACAAAAAGCAGGACAAATCCAACCCAGCCAATTACCGCCACAACAGTCTACTCTCATTCTTTAGTAAAGTAATGGAACGGGTCATCAACAGTGCTATCAAGCGGCACTTGCTTAGCAATAGCCTGCTCACTGACACCCAGTTTGGGTTCCGCTAGGGCCACTCAGCTTCTGACCTCATTACTGCCTTGGTTCAAACATGGACAAAAGAGTTGAACTCCAGAGGTGAGGTGAGACCGACTGTCCTTGACATCAAGGCAGCATTTGATCGAGTGTGGCATCAAGGAGCCCTAGCAAAACTGGAGTCAATGGGAATCGGGGGAAAACTCTCTGCTGTTTGGAGTCATACCTAGCACAAAGGAAGATGGTTGTGGTTGTAGGAGGTCAATTATTTCAGTTCCAGGACATCACTGCAGGAGTTCCTCAGGTTAGTGTCCTCAGCCCAACCATCTTCAGCTGCTTCATCAATGACCTTCCTCCCATCACTAGGTCAGGAGTGGGGATGTTCGCTGATGATTGCACAATGTTCAGCACCAGTTCGCGACTCCTCAGATACTGAAGCAGTCCATGTCCAAATGCAGCAAGACCTGGGCAATATCCAGACTTAGGCTGATAAGTGGCAAGTAACATTCCCACCACACAAGTGCCAGGCAATGACCATCTCCAACAAGAAAGAATCTGAGCTGGACTAGCCGTATGAATGCTGTGGCTACAAGAGTAGATCAGAGTCTAGGAATGCTGCGGTGAGTAACTCACCTCCTGACTCTTCAAATCCTGTCCACCATCTACAAGGCACATGTCAGGAGTGTGATGGAATAATCTCCACTTGCCTGGATGAGCACAGCTCCAACAACACTCAAGAAACATGGCACCATCCAGGACAATGCAGCCGGCTTGATTGGCATCCAATCCACAAACATTCACTCCCTCCACTTCATATGCACAGTAGCAGCAGTGTGTACCATCTACAAGATGCACTGCAGGAACTCACCAAGTGTCCTTAGACAGCACCTTCCAAACTCACGAATGCTACTATCCAGAAGGACAAGGGCAGCAGATACATGGGAACACCACCACCTGGAAGTTCCCTTCCAAGTCACTCATCATCCTGACTTGGAAATATATCATCGTTCCTTCAATGTTGCTGGGTCAAAATCCTGGAACTCCCTTTCTAACAGCACTGTGGCTGTACCTACACCACATGGACTGCAGCGGTTCGAGAAGGCAGCTCACCCCCAGCTTCTCAAGGGATGAGCAATAAACGCTGGCTTTGCCAGCGACGCCTACGTCCCATGATTGAATTTTTTAAAATTAGTGGAACAGGACTTCACATTGTCACAGAAGGAGAAGTTCCACACAAAATGACTGTTCCCTGTCTCTAACCAGCAATTTAAAGCATGAATCATGACAACAAAATGATGACTGAAAACCAGCAGTCAAGGTACAGCAATTTATTTTCGTAACATTTAGGTGCATATAGTATTTAGATTCATGTAGTGCTCTATTATTGTTGTGACAGATCTGGCAATGTAAATGCGAGCAAACATGAAGAATCAGCTAGTAGGCTAACTAAAGGACAAAAATAAATGCTTTGAGTTACGACAAACTGTAGAAGCTGTAGAGTGCACGTTATTTTGAATGTTATGGTTAATTAATGCAAAATCCAACAGGCTTTTGGTACAAGCCAACAAAATGCGTTGTTTACATAATTATTTTTATAGCTAGAAGAGGGTAGGTGTATTTATAACTTGTCCACTAGCATCAAGTAGCTGCCTATGAAAAGGTGTGAAATACAAATCCTGATTGTCTAATAATAAAGCTGAACCTATCAGTTTGTTCCTCACTTTAGCATAGAGAATATTTTCCTGGCATTTACTGGAGTGTGATTTCAGAGCAGAGGATGGGAGTTCTGGTCAGGAACTGCAGAAGTAAGTGTCTCCTTGTATACCATGGAGCTTTCGATTCAGCATGCATTTGAATTATTTTTCCCCAGGTTCTTCCCACTGGATAGTCAGCCTGACAGACAGCTAGGTCTTGGCTACCTGTTGGATATGGAAGCAAGCAACACAAGAAGCAGGTAGGTATGGGAAGATAACAAACTACAAGGGGAGATTGCAGGTTGGATGGATTCAGTGATCGTGGTTGAGCAGGGGTAGTCAGACAATTTATGGGGGGTGTTTTCCAGGGTAATCCTGTTGGGCTTGGAGGAAACACTCTTCCTCCTGGCCCACAAGCTGCATCTTATGGATCCAACACTTCTCACCTCCTTTAATCTTTTTTTTATTCGTTCGTGGGATGCAAGTGTCACTGCCTAGGCCAGCATTTATTTCCCATCCCTAATTGCCCTTGTTCAGAGGGTATTTTTAAGAGTCAACCGCATTGCTGTGGGATCTGGAGTTACATGTAGTCCAGACCAGGTAAGGACAGCAGATTTCCTTCCCTAAAGGGCATTAGTGAACCAGATGGAATTTTTCCACCAACAATTTTACAACAATCAACAATGGTCATCGTTAGACTTTCAATTCCAGATATTTATTGAATTTATGGGTGGGATTTGAACCTGGGCCCCCAGAGCATTATGTTGGCTCTCTGGATAACCAGTCCAGTGACAATGCCACACCACCACCACCACCTACCTGCCAGATTTCCCAAGGTCAGTGAAACCTGGACAATGGTGATTAACAGAAACCTTGGCAAGCAGCCTTTAATGACCAGCCCAGCACCTGTGAGTGGATTGGCCCTTGCTTTGTCTCACCCCCACTAAACCAAAACTGGGCAGGTTTTCAGGCGTGTTTGAAATTTTTGGCATTTTAACGTCTCTCCTGATCCAGCCCACCCACTTCCGTGGTTTAAAATTACCTGCTCGTGTCAGATTCGACTGAATTTGCATATAAATCAGTTTTCTTTCCCCTTGCCGGCTGGTGAAATAACACCATTCTGTGGCATGTCTGTCAGCAGGGGAAAAAATAAAGTGTCACTATTTAGGCTGGCAGCCAATGACTGAAGCACATAATAAGGGAAATATCTGCCTCCAAGACATAGAGACTGAACACAGTTAGCAAGAGGAAAATTACTGTGGGCCCAAGGCTCAGCAAATCTGTCAATTTATCTGCATCTCAAGCCAGGAGCTAAAGTAAATTTGGACTAATTTGGAGTTCAGATGATTCACTGTAAAAAAAAAAGGTGACAAGTGTCTGAGTCATTTCATATGATTAGTGATATAGAGAGGTTATAGTACTAGAGATGGGTTGAAACTTTTAAACATTTTTAATTCACTAAGAGGGTTGAATTTGAAAATTTATGCACTGATATAACTAGCTTTATTGAACAGTGATCTAAATGATTACACATACATACACAGGCAGCACACAGACAAAAACAACACTCTTGTGGCACAGTAATAATGCTGTAGTGCTGGAAACTCGTGATCTATAACTTGCCAAACTGTTCCAGTTTAGCTTCAACATTGGTATCTACGTGACAATATGGAAAATTGTCCTGTCCACAAAAAGCAGGACAAAGAAAATCCGTCCAATTACTGTCCCATCAGTCTACTCTCAATCATTAGCAAAGTGATGGAAGGTGTTGCTGACAGTAGTGTCAAGCAGCACTTATACAACAACAACTGTTCATTGATGCTCAGCGTCCACCAGTACGACTCAGCTCCAGACTTCATTACAGTCTTGGTCCAAACATGGACAAAAGAGTTGAATTCAAAAGGTGAGGTGAGAGTGACTACCCTTGACATCAAGGCAGCATTTATCCATGTGTAGCAACAAAGAGCCCAGTAAAATTGAAGTCAATGGGGATCAGGGGTAAAATTCTCCATTGGTTAGAGTTATATCCACCACAAAGGAAGGTTGTTGTGATTGTTGGAGGTCAATCTTCTCAATCCCAGGACATCACTGCAGGAGTTCCTCAGTGTAGTGTCATAGGGCTGGCCATCCTCAATTGCTTCATCAATGGCCTTCCTTCCATCATAAGTTCAGAATGGGAAGTTCACAGCTGATTGCACAGAGTTCAATCCCATTGTCAAATCTTTAGATACTGAAGCGGCCTGTGTCCATATGCAGTAAGACCTGGGCAATATTCATGCATGGGTTGATAAGTGGCAAGTAACATTGCGTCACACAAGTATAGGCAATGACCATCTCCAACCAGAGATCATCTCTAATCACCTACCTTTCATATTCAACAGCGTTACCGTCGCTCAATTCCCCACCAACATCCTTTGATCAGAAATTGAACTGGACCATCCACATAAATACTGTGGCTACAAGAAGAAGTCAGAGGTTGGGAATTCTGAGGCAACTGACCCCCCTCCAAAGCCTGTCTACCATCTACAAGCCACAACGCTCAGGAGTGTGGTGGAATACTCTCCATTTGCCTGGATGGCTGCAACTCCAGTAACATTCAAGAAGCTTGACACCATCCATTATCATCACTGGCTCAAAATCCTGGAGCTCACTATTTAACACCACTGTGGATTACCTTCATGACATGGCCTGTGGCTTTCCTCCACTTTCACAAGTGCAATTAGGGATGGACGATAAATGCTGGCATTTCCAGTGATGTCCACACCCCGTGATTGAATAAAAACAAACCCATTTTTGAAAACTGGACCTCCTGTGTGCATTTTCAACTTGGCAGATGTCTGTTCTAACTTTATTTGTTAATCACCTTTATTTAAATATCTGAAAGTGTGTTCTCCTGTTACAGAGGTAGAAGCACCCGTGTCTACTTCCATTTTTAATGGATTACCATTCACTTGCACTGTAACAAATATTGGCTCTGTCTTCCCAACTTTCATGTTGAATAATGAATAAATGTCAGAATTGGTTGTTTCTGGCTCTTTGACACTATAGACTTCAGTGGACTTCGTTTGTCGTTTGGAAGCTTGTTTAAATCTCACTTTGCACTGTCTCATCATGTGTCCACTTCTGTAACAAAAATAATATTCTACTTTTTATAATGGCAATCACTAGAAGAATGTTTGTTTCCACGTCACTGAGGGTTATTTTTTGATTTAGTTGCTAAGCTGCTTCCTCTCATTTTAGCGGGGGCTGTTTCCCGCTTCGCAGCAAAGTCCCAGCTTTTTGCGCCACTTTTGGCTGATGGTTCCCGCCCAATTTTGAGTACAGCGCCATTTTGCACCCCTTGAATTGCTTGTGAATCCCTTACAGTGCTTGCCAACACCAACACTATTTCTAATGTTTTCTTAAAATCAAGATTCAATTCAGCCAGCAATCTTCACTGAATAGTGTCTTCCTGCACACCACATACTAAACAATCTCTGAGCTTGTCATTCAGGGTTTCCCCAAAATCACAATATTCCATTAGTTGCTTTAATTTCATCATGTAGGTAGCAACTATCTCCCCAGGGGCTATATTCCGTGAATTGAACATGAACCTCAGCATTGTGACTGAGGGCTTAAATTGGAAATGTCCCTTAACAAGGTCTACTAATTCACTGAAAGTCTTTGAATCTGAGCCACTGGGGGCTGTCAAGCTTCGAATCAAACTGTAGGTTTTGCTCCCACAGGTACTCAAGGAGATTGCTCTCCTCTTTTCTTCCCCCGTGATTTCATTTGCTTGAAAGGAGAACGCAAGAGGTTCTATACACTGAGAACAATTGCCTGTGACTGGCTCAAAGGGATCGATTCTACCAAACTGTGGCACTTCAGATGAGCATACCTTCTGTTATTTTTAACAAACTTAGATACTCACAATTGCTGGGCGGGTTACAGCACCGATTCTGATTTATTCTCATCGCTAGTTTGTTATAGAGTTGACCTTCAGACAACTTTTCTTAGTGGAAACATTTGACTTTATTTACAAGGTAGCAGTAGACACTACACATGTACATCAAACTCCATAACTAAAGAAGAACTCTACTGTAGACTTTCCCCCGCGCTGCTAACACACTGGTTTACATAGATCATGCGATCTTACAGCACAGGTTTATTCTTAAACCTACAGTCCAACATTTCCCAAAACTATAATTACTACAGCAGCAACATTGCTCAGAGTTTGCACCTACACACGATGCCTTATCATATCATGGGGCAGCATTTTTAGGTTGGAGGGTGGGCGCGATCATCAGGCTCGGAATCAGCCAGGAAATGGGCCAGCGCCCACGATCGGCCCACGACAGCGATTTCCCACTGGCAGGCTAATTGAGGCCCACCCAACATGAAATGTGGCTCCCCAGTGGTCGGGAAGGTGTGGGTGGGTGGCCTGTCAGCCGTTGGGTCCAATGGCGACCCGGTGGTCGGTTTAAACACGGCTCAGGCAGCCCCTTATGAAGGCTGCCAAGGAAGAATGTATCGTCTGCATTTTCAAATGTAAAGTTATGGAACTAAGTGCGACGGGAGACACCAGGCAGGAGGGCAAGTCAGTTGGGCACTCAGCCCCCCCTGCATTTCGGATGAGTGCCTCGCCGTTCTCTTGGAGGAAGTGGCTGTCAGGAGGGAAACTCTTGTCCCTAGAGATGGGAGGAGGAGGCAACTGCACCTCACAAAGAAAGCATAGGAGGAGGTGGCAGCACCGGTCATCAGACATGACGTGGTGCGGCACACATGGGTGCAGTGCCACAAGAGGTTCAATAACCTGCTGCGCTCAGCAAGGGTGAGTACTGTGTTGGCATGGATCAGTGTGCAGAAGCATTAAGGGTTGGTTATCCCCCAGTGGAGCTCTGGGGTGTTAGAGTCTGAGTGCCAACTGTCAATGATGCTGGGGCTAGCCAAGGGGGTGAGCCCTGGCTGCTTGGACTGAGTGCCTTGTGGCTTGAGGGCCACAACTCAGATGTGCCCTGCGAGGTGCTCCTCAGCTGGAGCTGGCCAGGCTGCAATGGCGCTGCAGGTAGGGAGTGGACTAATCAATGCTCCTCTGCCCTTTCAGGGGAAGATGAGCCATAACCAATTGGAAAGGTCACGTACAGGTGGAGGCCTGCCCAACCTGCTGCTGCTCCGCAGGTTTGAGCAGGACACCCTTGAGCTGGAGAGCCAGCATGCTACCCGTGTAAGCAGTCGTGGAGAGGCCGGGGTGTCAGGCGAAAGTAAGAGTCCAATGCATAGAGGTGAGAATTTCGGATTGTGAACCATTCTAATGTAGTCTCATCATTGATGGGAGCCTCGAACCTGGAGTTCCCATTGATCACTGAAAGACGATGGCACCATGATGCAGATCTCCATTGTCTCACCAGGGTGCCTGGCATGCACAGTGACAGTGTGAAGACTTTAACTATGACATGTCCTTGTTCTCCCTTAGATTTGATGCTGGGTCGAAGGCAGATGATGAGCCTCTGGAATCATCCATTAGGCGGCAGATGCTGGACGTCCAGTGGGATGTGCGGCAGGATTCGGTAGAGATCCATGAGGGTCTGCCATGGTCTCCATTATGGAGGAGTCCATGCAGAGCATGAGCACTGCGCTGACCCTCATAGTCGAGCGCACTGCATCCTCCATTGAGGGAGTAGCGACTCTCATGGAGGGACAGCTCCAGGGACAGAATCAGGGGTTCCTGAGGTTGCGCTCGGACCAGGAAGCCCATACACAAGCAATGACCTCAGGTGGTCAGTGCCAGTGTGGGAGATGGATGAGGCACCCAGTATCCCAGCTAGGTGCCCATCCATCAACGGTGAGCAGAGAGGTCCAGAGCGACCTCACGTCGGCGCAGCAGCTGCCTGTCGTCGCTGTGAGCTCCTCTCAGGGTGCTCCGGATGAGGGCAGCAGCTCCTCCACCCCTCTGTCAGTGACCGTGGCATCTGATGAGGCTGCAGTGATTGGAGAGATGCCAACTGTGGAACTGGCCACTCCCTCCCAGGCGGGGCCAGCACAGGCTCCGCTGGCCAGAGGACGACCACCAAGGTCATCAAGGCCAACAGGACAGCAGAGTCAGCAGGCTGTCTCCAATGCCAATGCCAGTGCCAGTGAGAGGGTGGGCACCAAGACGTAGTACTCATAAATGTAAGTTTAAGGTACCATGAGCACAAGAGGGACTGGTCACGGGTGATCTTCTGTTCAGTTATGTTTGGTTTATATGTTTACTGGTGTGGACATCAACGCCAGTAATGGTCATGTCAATGTGATTTCAATGTGACAGTAACATTAAATTTGCTTTTGTTGTGAAGGCCTGAGTATGCTTCACCTTTTATTTTTGGTGCAGGTTATTTCAGTACGTAATGGGTGGCTCTAAACTTTATTGCACAGGCACTGAGTGGACTTTGGGTTCACATGACAGGGGCATTTCAGACACCCGGGATGGAGGCAGCAGCCCTGGCATGAGGTGGGAGTGGCTGTTTGGCAGCCTAGCTGAAGGAGTGTTGGATCACAGCGTCCTTGGTGTCCCTGCCTCCTTGGAGGTTACAGAGGTCTGGCTCCATGCCCTCAGCGTTCTCCTCATCGTGCTCCTCTCCTGAATCAACACTGGATTCATCCTCTGTGCAGCTGCACAGTGGGTCCCCCCTTTCCAGTGCCAGGTTGTGGAGGGTGCAGCATGCAACCACTATCAGGGACACCCGCTCTGGTGGGTATTGTAGTGCACCCCCGAATGATCCAGGCATCGGAAGCGCATCTTCAGAAGATCTATGGTTCTCTCTATCACCGCCTTTGAGGAGGCATGGCTCCTATTATAATGCTGCTCTGCCTCTGTTCTTGGATGGCGGAGAGGCATCATGAGCCACCTTCTGAGGGGATAGCCCTTGTCACCCAGCAGCCATCCATCCAGCCGGGCTGGAGCACTGAAGAGCCCCGGCACCTGGGAGTGTCTGAGGATGTAAGCGTCGTGGGAGCTGCCTGGGTACCTTGCACAGACTTGTAGAATCAGCATCCTGTGTTCACACACTATCTGCACGTTCATGGAGTGGAAGCCCTTCCTGTTGACGAAGGCATCCGGCTCACCCGCTGGTGCCTTGATGGCCACATCTGTACAGTTGGTGGCACCCTGGATGCGGGGGAACCCGGCAATCGCTGCAAAGCCTCTGGTTCACTCAGCCTGGCTGGCCTCGTCCATACGGGAATGAATGAAAGTCAATACTCTCCTGAACAGAGCTTCTGTCAACAACTTGACGCAACTGTGGACAGCTGATTAGGAGACTACAAAGATCTCCCACTGACCCTTGGAAAGAGCCAGGTGCATAGAAGTTGAGGGCCATTATGACCTTCAGAGCCACTGGCATGGGGTGTCCACCCACACAGTCGGAGGTGGCCTCTGGCCTGATCATCTGACAAATGGAGGTCGCTGTCTCCCTGGAGAGGTGGAGCCTCCTTCAGCATTGCACCTCAGACGTATTGAGGTAGCTGCATCACCACCTGTAAACCCTGGCAGCAGGATAGTGTCTTCTTTGCAGCCCCTTCCGCCTTGGACTACCTGCTGACCCTGTGCCCCTTGTGCCTGCGTCTCTCCTCCCACAGGTCCCTCCCCTGGAAGCTGCATTGGGACATCCGGCCTCCTCTCCCTTCTGCCCCTCTCTTCCCCCTCAGAGGCGGTGCCTCCAGTGGAGAGCATAATCCACATTACCAGGGTAAGGGAAGGCTGTCTGATACCTGGAAGGGTCCACACGGTCTGAAACCTCAGGGGGCCTTGGAGACACCAATTAGTCCTGAAATGAAGCCTGGAAATGCTGAGAATGAAGCCCCGAACATAGACAAAGCTGCCAAGTACCAAAAAGCAACCAGCATCAAACTATCTCCAAAACTCCTCACTACTCACACCGACAATGCTGCTGACCCTTTTTATCCAGCCCTTGGATGAGGTTTTTCAAATTGTCGGTTGCCCACCTACCCGTTTTGCCCATGCAAAATCACACAGATAACGTGAAATTTTGGTCAGTTACCTTTTTAATCGCCTTAACTGGCCTCTTAAACGATGGCGGGTGCAGCTCCGACACCTGTGCGCGCCTGCCGACTATAATATCGCACGAAAGCGGGATGACGTTGGGACACTCGCCTGACGTCATCTTGTGTGATTTCACGCCCGATTGGGTCGGGCGCACACCCGCCCGATCAGTGTAAAATTCTGCACATGAGAACATTCTCTAGAATTTTACAACTATTGGATTAATTTTGAACTGTAGGGGTTTAATGACACTGGACCAGTAATCCAGTGGCCCAGGCTTTGGGGACATGGGTTCAGGAAGCCAGTGAAATTTAAAATTCAATGAATAAATCTGGAATTAAAAGCTAATCTCAGAAATAGTGACCCTAACAACTATCATAGATTGTTGTAAAAAAAAGCACCTGGTTCTCAAGTGCCTTAATCTGCTGTCCTTACCTGGTCTGGCCTACATGTGACTCCAGACCCACAGCAATGTGGCTGACTCTTAACTGCCCTCTGATCCTAGCAAGTCGCTCAATTTAAGGGCAATTAGAGATGGGCTACAAATGCTGGTACTGCCAGTGATGCCCACATTCCATAAAAGAATAAGGAAAAAAGTCGCTTTTGTTATGTATGCAAACATGCCAGCCAATTTGCACATGGATTCCATGAATGGCAAATAAATAAATGGCCAGTTAACTGGGTATCCAGAATTACTCGAACAATAGAAGTATAATTACCCTGTGCCCATTACCAAACAAACTTTTTTTCATTTGTTCTTGGAACATGAACGTCAGTGGCAGAACCAGCATTTGATCTGATCTAAAGCTGAATGGAAAGATAGTTATAAATTGAGGGCCGGGTTAAACATTGTGATGACCAGCCTTGGAGTTATGGGGCTGCACTTTCCTCATACGGTGGTTCCAACAGATGGACCATACACCCACACAGACCTTCAACACCACTCTTTCCAAGTCTTTTTTCCTGGTTTTGTGATCAATACCACTCATGACCAGTGGGAATCTCTTGAGGATTTCTGCCACAACGAGGGACCTCATCAATGTTAGTGAGGAAACGTGCCGGAGCATCACAAGATGCGGTACGGGGCAGAAGAAGCAGATGAACCCCAAGGATGCCATGAGCTGTAGCTGGTGAAGACCTCAACCCAGGCCAGTGAGTCACAGGGTCAGAACGCAGGGATTGGAAGCCTCTACTAGCCTCTCCCTCTCCACTGCTGTACTTTAGGGACATTATTTCATTACTCTGGACAGGCAGGAACAAGAGATGGCAGGAAGGAAGTGGAATGGGAGATCAGATTTCACTTTCCTGCCCACTTTGTACATTGACACACAGCAGGCAGTTTAATAATGATCAGTGGAGTCCCCACAGGGGCGAGGGGAAGAAACATGAGGTCAGGATAGGGAGGTGGGTGTAAATGGCCTCACCCTCTCATTTTCCTGCCATTTTGGGGAGGGTAGAAGAGGGAACTTCAGTCCCAGGGAATGATAACCAGCAACACAACAATAAATGCATTACTTAACTATAACATTTGAAGGGAAAGGAGATAGATTTGATGATTCATTGCTCTCATGCAACGAGAATGTATCAAGGATTGAAGGTTGGTGGTCATGATTTTTGTCCATTCAGTTGAATGGAAGGGAAATTGTGCAGTGCATGCATCTAGTCCCAAATACTTGGTGTTCACCCACATCATGTTCCGACAGCGCTAATTCCAGTTTCAATGTGGGTCGCTCAATTATACAGCAGGAAATATTTAATAAATGATTCATTTTGCTTCCTGGGAGGCTAAGAGTTACTCTAGGCACCATGAGCAGTAGCAGCATAAATGTATGAAGAAGATTTCCTCTCTTTGATATTTCTATCGATATCATTCTTAAAGAATGGATTTAACATTTTGATCTAATTACCAAATGGAAGAGACCTTCACCATAGCATTTATGACTTAATTAAACATGTTGACCAGACAAATTCTTATCTTCACAAGATGAATTCCCATTAATAGATTCCAATGTTCCAAAGATGAATCAGGCCTACCTGTATTATAATGCTTTGTGCAATATCCTAGTTCCCTCTCATCCTTTAGAAGAAACTGTGGAAGGGTCAGCCCATCTGCAACCTGCACCGGCCCTTCATCCAGCCACTCAAAAATCAGATCGTTCATTGTATATCCAACTGCAGGCCAACAGAAAGGTATCAATGAACCCAGCAAGATTCGATTAAATCAGCAAATGACCTTGATGAACCAGTTTGATGAAGCTCATTAAAAGATATAAAGTAAAGTAATGGAAATGTAGACTGGCTTACTGAAGCTTTATCTCTGATGTCCAATGATGACAGGCTTTCATGGATCTGGAGCATGGAAGATGTTCAGGGTGTTGGATATGGTCAAGGACACAATGGAAGTGGTCGGAGACAGATGTAGGCCAAGCATGAAGAAAATCTGGCTGTATTAGTATTGAATTGACATGCTGTATTAACAGTGAAGTCAAAGACAATAGATATTGGACTGAAGGTTGTTTGGATGATGTATAATTAAGGTGGCAGCACATTAAAGAACATATTCATTTACCTCTGAGGTTTTGCTCATATATTTCTGACAGAGACAATTACTGAAAGGACTTTATGAAATAATAATGTCTTGGAGTTCATGAACCAGAAGATTTAGTTTGCAAATTAACATGAAAACAAAATACAGTGGATGGCTTTGGTTTATAACCTATGAATTAGAAATAGATGGCATGATTAGCAAAGTTTATGAATGCTCTTATTATTATACTGTTAGTAGGTATGGTTCATCAGAGGCTGAAATGAGACTTGTGTACGTGTACATGTAATCCAGTTACTCACAGCTCTCTAACTGCATCGCGCATGTTTGTACATCCATTGGAAAATTTTTCAAGTCCATTGGACAGGATAATGTTAGCGTCAGCCTGAGAAAAATAGGTAAAAAAAAAAACAGATAATGTTTTTCAATACAGGGGACTGGAAAATACTTCGATTTAGACATGGAATTGTCATCTATCTCATTTTGAATTGTGGATACAGAAATTTCAAATATTCAAACCAGACATCAAAGAGTTAATTTTGTAAGATTTCTATAACTGTGTGGAGCCTTGCAAAATGAAACAGCTCAACAGGAATAGGCCTATAGTGTTGCTGACTCATACTTGCCACTAGCGAGACTCCATGCTGACACTGTAGCCTTGTAAAATTAGGCCTCAGAAGCCTAATTTTTAATCCAAAGTCCATCTTCTGCTTTTACCACTGACTCTCAAGGATTGGAGACATTAACTATCTCAATTCATGTCTGGTTTTGTGAGAATCCGACTGAAGCCACTAGTTTTTCACATTTGTGATCTGGATCCCAAATTCCAGGTCACACAGATGGGTTGTGAGGGTAAGAGAAGTAGCCTTTTGTTTGCTGGTTGTCCCAGGCGAAACGCATTTGATTTAATTTGAACACAGTCCTTTAAGTAGATGAGATCATGGTACAGAATTACCTATTATTTAAAGACAATCTTTGTTGGTCTCTAGGGAAGGAAGAGCTGAGCATAATTTTCACTGTGATGACAGAACACACAAATAAACAAGACTTTTGTGGCTCATTAAGGTATTTCAGTTCAAATTACATTATTTTGCAGAACATGGAAAATCGGTTTGCCACTTAAGTTATCTTTTCTCATACAGACAGTGCTTGATTATAATTCAATCTTACACACAGAGGTGATAGGGTAAGAAAAGGAATCATCATGCTGTTTCAGAAGGCAGTATGATCAATTTTCACAGCTGGCAAAGAACTGGCGGGCACTGTCTGGTCTTGTCAGCAGGAGGCCCAGGCCGTATAGAAACCTAAGGCTTTTCTCATTCCACAAGCAAGCAGCGCGCCCCAAATGTGCATTCCACTGCAGCTCACTGGCACCGTCCACTGCAATATTTGCTGCTCAAATGCCAAGCAAGTTGCAGGTAGCATCTGGGACAGGAGGGAGAGAGTGAGCACCAAGATGGGTGAGCCTGAGCTGGAAGGGACCTGGAGTGTGGAGCCACGAGGAGCAGGAATCTATCTTTCTCCTGGCTCCACAAAAAACATAACACAAAAAAGAAAATTCTGGGCTGTTCTTGGAACATCACCAGTGCTCCCTTTAACACAAGTGTCTTTGGCCACTCACCTCCATTGGAAAGAAAGTGTGTGGGACTTGCTCTGCCCATATTGCAGTATTGAATTTGCATCAAGGCCTTACAGGAATCAAAGCAAATTGCTCTGGATGCTTAAATAAGCCTCCCACCTAATTCAGACGGACACCTGGGTCACCCATGTAAAAACTCTGGGTCAAAGCTCATCAGCTAGACAGGAGCAAGAACAGGATGGTAAGTGCAGCACTCCAATTGTAGTACCACCACCAGGTGGACCAAGATCAAATTAGCCCTAATGTTCTTTTGAAGCCAGTGTTACGGAGATATTATTGGGGCAGTGTGAATTAGCTCCATATTCTTCTGTTATAATTAATTGCTGGGAGGAAAGGGACAGCATGAGTGCTTGGTGCAGAAATTAAAAGAGAAAGTATCTCAGAATTGTGTTGAAAATATTTTGGAGGACTCCCAGTATCTGGAAAGAGAAAGCGTGCTAATTTTTCCAATGCAGTCCATTTATCATAACACTTCTAACAAAGACTTTACATTCAAAATACTAACTCATCTTTTCAGATGCTGAGGGCCTACCATATACCTCCAGTAATTCCTGTATATATTTGATACATATATGTTGCCCACTCAGTGTTTTTATCTGTGCCGCAATAAGTAGAAAATTCATTGAACAAGTCTTATTTTAAAGAACAGTTTAAAATTTTCATTATCGCTTGATAGAATTTACTAGAAAACATAAACTGGAAACAAAACAAAGGCACATTCAAAGGTGGTAATTATTCAATGAAAACATTGGCTCTTTTTCTGGTATTTACTGTCAAGCTCTGTTATACTTTAGTGTAGCCTAATGAGACTCAAACAATACCATGTCATTTTCTGCTTTTAAGGGAGCAGATGTTAGCCTTACTGCCTGATGTTGCGCCCTGGGCTAAGTTTTTGTATTGATATTCATTAAAAGTGAGGCACATAAGCTGAACTTCTTCAACGTCTGCTTCCCATATCCAAACTCACACAAAGCCTGGCTCTTTGCCCACCAATGCCACAGTTTTAAAATTTTCATCCCCATGTTCAAATCCCTCCATGAACTCGCACACCCCACCATCCCCCGCCACTGCACACCCACACTCTCCCCACCCCCTCCCACCGCCACCAACCCTACCCTCTCCACACCCCATCTCTGTCACTTCCTCCAACCAGCAGCCCTCTAAGATCTCTGCGACCTTCCAATTCTGGTCTTTTCACACCTTCCATTTTAATCACCCTACCATTGGCAGCCATACCTTCAACTGCTTAGGCCTGAAGTTCAGGAATTCCTTCCCTAAAGCTCTCCGCCTCCCTTCCCCTCCTTCCTCCTGAAAAGCTACCTCTTTGACCAGGCATTTGACCACCTAACATAATATCTACTTATACAAGGTCAAATTTTGTTTGATAACATTCCTGTGAAATGGCTTGGCATGCTTTATTATGTGAAAGGCACTGTGTAAATGTATGTTGTTTCTGTAGATAAGTTACTTAGTGCTGTTTGAAAAGGGGTGCTTCCTAACAAATGAAGAAGTTACTGTACGAAAGACCTTTAAGTGAGAAAAATAATTTCTAGCTTTTTTTTTTTAACTTTCTTCCTCCCCTTCACTGCGGTCACTCATATTGCAATAAAACTCAATGAGTGCTTGGGCATCTCACCCGTGACCATTTCTCACAGGTGAAATTAGAGTGAGGGTCAGTAGCTATATGGTCACAAAGTGCATCACTGTCATGAAGCTATTAATGTATATAATGTTATTGGAAATTTTTTTAAAATAGAGGTTTAGTCTGTGAGTGTGTCTTGATTGGATTAAAGCCAGCTAGTCTGGGTGCTTTGATGTGTAGTAGTTTTGAGATGTAAACAGAGGTAGAGGTACATTTGCATTTTGTTGAATAGAGCATTCAAGAAGGGGAGTGAAATCTTGCACCTAGCTAGGAGATACCTAGCAATATTACTGCTAAAGTAATTATACTGCTAAAATTGGTACTATAAAAGGGGTTTTATCATTAGAAGAAGTGGAGTTCAAAAGGCCTGGTGATACAATGAGAATTTGCATTCAAAGAGAAAGGATTGGTATAACCTGAGAGGGTTTTGTGTGTGGAAGTCAGAGGCATGTAACATCAAAGCAGCTGTAAACCTGGATTACAATCTGAAATTGGAATCCCCGACTGAACTTTCCCTTCACTGGTTTATCTCGGAACCCCACCACCTCAGCTGAGGTGAGCTAACTTACCACAGATCAGATAAAGAACCTGGGAGCCTGCTGATCTGCATGCAATGTGTTTACTCACTGAGCCTTTTGAGGGAAGTTGTATGAAAATCAAGCCAAAAGATAATTAAGTGTGAAATAAACACAACATAGGCTACACTGAACATATTTAGAGTTAGCATTTATTCAAAAATCAGTCAAGAACTAATTCCTCATAACTATTGTTTCATATTCATCTGCCAATGCATAATACAAATCTAAAATTGGACTATTAGAAAAAAATTATCAATTTGTTCACCATGACATCAATACTAGTTTGACACCATTACCTGTTTGGAGAAGCGTGGGGTTGATAGATCCAAATTATACTGCTAGCTCATTTGCCAAGAAAATGCAGCTTTGTGTATCCCAAAAAGCTGTTATATGTTAATTTTAACAGTAGGCTCTACACTAATATTAAAAGAATTCAATGTGTAAGTCTAAAGCTATCCTGGAGATCCCCTTGTATAATTTGCCTAAATTCCATATGAACAATTGCATGCACCAGTTCTAATACATATTTTCCATTGATGCAAATTGAAATCCCTTCACATGGCCCATGTATAGCAGAACTGACAATGCAAACTGTGGCTCTAGACACAGTGAATGAACTAATAACCATATTTTATGGACATACATATCACTGGCTTGACAATAGCATACTATAAGAGAGTTCACAAAGGCAGTCCAGTATTTCATAAGCGTCACATAAGAGCGAGATTGCTTTTTGCTCTGGTGGTTCTCAGTGAGATGAAAAGCTGACAATGTTGGACTGAATACCAATGAATGAAAAAACAACACAAGAGTATCTTTGAGTCACTGTTACACCTTATACAACAGAATCCCCTCACCTCCAATACTGCCCAAGCAATCTCTTAAAGTGAAAAGCATCTAATGACAAGCCCTGATTAGTAATTAAACACGAGTAATCTAGATACCGACACGCTTTATGACCGAGTGCAGGTATATCATTCGGAAATGTTGTACCTGGGATTTGAGGCTTGCTTTACTTTATGGTCACTGGCTTTGAAATGAAAAGCATGCCTATAAAGAAGCCAATATGAACAGATGTGTATTCTGGCAATACTCCAAAATGTAGAAATGTCTGTTACCAGTGAGATATTTACTACTAAACAGATGCCTCCATTATATATTAACCAAGTAACAGCAATGCGAGCTGCCAATGTCACCCAGCTAAGATTTTAATTCATTATAAATGGTTTCAGCCTTCAATTTTAGAGATTACTTGACATTCACAGACCTGAAACGAATGACCACAAGAGAAAATGGTCACTAATGCAAGGTTCTTTTAAGAGACTTGTTAATATCACCATCATTAATTTAATGTAAATGGTAGTAAAATGGAGGCCGCCAAATAGTTTTATGAAAATAATGACCTTTCTATATTCCAGGATTCGTTTACCACAGTGACATTTAGCAACTTGTCAGTGGCATGAGTCTCACAGAAAAGCAACATTCAAAGACATCATGGCTTATTTGCAGCGACTCTGTGGAAATATCAAGGGCATTCATCGTTATCTGATAATTTGGAACTAAAGGAAAAGGTTTAAAAGAATATAATGATGCTGGTCAAGTACTATGATTTTAGAGGCAGCAATAATGATATTATCTGCTATTAGTATAATTATGCCACTAATGAAGCTACACAAATAAGGCAATAATGCATTCATTTGAAATCAGTATTCAAAAAATTTACTCTTAATGTTCTGTGCCACATAGCATCCAGGTTATGCCTCTGAAGATCTCTGGAGGCTGTTAACGTGAGATTAAGGTGATATTGTTCATCAGTAAACATCCTTTGGCCCAATACTCCTGAAGAGTTTTGTCCACTGTATTATATAATATTATATAAAAAGCATGATCTTACTCCGACTAATTATTTAGCACAAATTCAAACAGAAGAGCACAAGAGGATGGTGGGAGACATTCTAGGTTGATTTGCCTTGATTTTAAACTCTCATTCTTATTTTCAAATCCCTCCATGGCCTCATCTGCCACCCCCATCCCATCACTGTAATCTCCTCCCTCTCCAAGACCCTCTGAAATATTTGCGCCCATCTAATCCTGGCCTCTCAGGCATCTCCGATTTTAGTTGTTTTGTTATTTGTGGTCAAGCCCTTAGGTACCTAGGCCCTAAGCTCTAGAATTCCTTACCTAGACCTCTCCATCTCCTGGCCTCTCTTTCCTCAGTTAAGACACTCCTTAAAACCCACCTCTTGGCCACATTCTTTGCCATCTGCCTAGTATCGCATTATGCGGCTTGGTGTCAAACCTAACTTTATAGCACTCCTGTGAATCACCTTGGGGGCTGTTCTATTATGTTAAAGGTACTATAGAAATACAATTTGTTGTTGTAAGTCTTACATAAAACATTGGAAAGTTTTGAGAGACATTTTGCTTCTATTACACAGTAATTTTGGTTACTTGGACAATTTCAAAGTGCTAGTAGTGTCTGTAGGCTTCTGACAACATATCCTTCACACCACCGAGGTCCTTTTAGAAACTCCGCTCTGAACAAGAGTTGGAAGAGGTGACCAAGAAGCATAGAGGCTGAAGTGACAGGGAAAGCAAATACAAGGAAGCACGCTAGTAGATATACTAGCCTCTCAGAGTGTATAGACAGATCAACATATTTGAACTTCTATGAGGAGCAGTGTGAAAGGAAGCTGCAGCAGACAAGTATCCAACTACCACTGCTAGCACAGCAATGTCTGCTGTGGTCAAGGCCACTGCATCCTTCAATTTCTTTAAGTCTGGCTTTATCCAAGCTGCCACATGAATTATCAGGAACATCAGTTGGCATATCACTGTTAGCTTGCTAAAGAATTGCAATTTCTTCAGGTTTCCAATGGGTTTGTGGAAGCAGCAGGGTCTAGCATTTGCTCAGGTTTCAGACTTCCCCCATCGCTGGATACACTCTGACTGCACCCACGTCATTTAGCAGGCTCCATTAGAGGAAATTACTGCCTTCATGAAGTAAAAAGTCTTCCACTCCATTAATGTGCAACAGTGTCTGATCATCAGCAACACTTCATGCAAATCTGTGCCTGTTCTTCTCGAAGCAGCCACTGTGCTTTTATATTGTCACACTCCTTCCCGCTGCTCCCAACCTTTACCCCTGCAAAACAACCTGGCTACTTTCGAGTCACTGACACTTGACTCATGACTCCTCTCAGGAATCCATACTCAGTGGCTCTACAATCACATCCATGTCTTTATAAAGCTCTCATCGGGCAATAGTTCCACTGGTGTCGTCCTGCGTTTCTGCTCACAAGGAATGTCCCATGTGATAATACTTTGCTGCATAACTTTGCTTTGCAATGGGAAAAACACATGGAGCCAACATAAGATGAGGACCTTCAGCTTCATGAACAAAAGTACATTGTTGGCATTGATGATGATAAGGAAGCTGGAAAGGTGCAACACTTACCTGTAGTCAGAGCTCTGAGCAGCATCTCATGGAAGAGTGCTTCAGTTAAACAGATCACATTAACATTAACAGCTAGGAACCAGCATTTTTGTCAATCTTTCCACCTTCAAGTGCTTGGCATCCAAAGAAAGGTCAGCATTACTATCCATGCCAGCTTACAAATTTCCTTCCCATTGTAAGACTGCCCCAGTATTGGAGTGTGACTCCCACTGATCTGCATGAGGGCTCGGTGGAGGAGATCTGTGGCCATTTGAAGCCCCTGTTCATTCAGATTGTCATCTTGTTCAAGGTGAAGGAGATAGTGGAGGCCAGATTCTGCATGACCCCAGTATGAGTATCTCTGGGAGATGCTGCTGCTAGTGCCAGAGGCTGGGCGGAGCTTCAATATTCATTGAGATGACCATACCCTCCATGAAAGACTGAAGAGCATCAACATCTTGCACCAGGATCCCACACAAGTTGGTAGTGAACTCCCCCACACTCTCTGACATGCTTCAGCAGCACCCCCTGGTAGGCAATCTAATGCATTGAGCAATTGAGATGCACAGAAAGCATCTTTATGTTAAAGGTTGGAATCCTGAAGTCTGTATCAGTCAGCGGTGCATGAGCTGCCTACTCAGGGCCGAATGGCCTACTCCTGCTCCTAAGTCCTATGTTCCTAAGTTGCCCTCCAGTGAGATTTTTTCCTGGGGTGTCATTTCTACCTGTGCTCACTCCTGCTCACTTACGTGCAATGCATCATCCAGTGCAGACCCATCAAACTCACGTGCTGGGAACGTCCTCTGGAAATTCACCTGCTCCACTGCCATGAAAATTGGCAGAGGTTCCATGGAAACTCTGGTTATGGGCCAAGACACCTGCCAAAGTCATAAAAATAAAAACAAAAAACTGCGGATGCTGGAAATCCAAAACAAAAACAGAAATACCTGGAAAAACTCAGCAGGTCTGGCAGCATCGGCGGAGAAGAAAAGAGTTGACGTTTCGAGTCCTCATGACCCTTCAACAGAACTGAGTAATATTAGGAGAGGGGTGAAATATAAGCTGGTTTAAGGTGGGGGAGGTGGGGGTGGGTGGGGGGAGAGAAGTTGGGGGGGCGGGGTTTTAGGGACAAGCAAGCAGTGATAGGAGCAGATAATCAAAAGATGTCACAGACAAAAGGAACAAAGAGGTGTTGAAGGTGGTGATATTATCTAAGAGAATGTGCTAATTAAAAATGGATGGCAGGACACTCAAGGTATAGCTCTAGTGGGGGTGGGGTGGAAAGACTGACAGGGCATAAAAGGTATAGATTTAAAAATAATGGAAATAGGTGGGAAAAGAAAAATCTGTATAAATTATTGGAAAAAACAAAAGGAAGGGGGAAGAAACGGAAAGGGGGTGGGGATGGAGGAGGGAGTTCAAGATCTAAAGTTGTTTAATTCAATATTCAGTCCGGAAGGCTGTAAAGTGCCTAGTCAGGAGATGAGGTGCTGTTCCTCCAGTTTGCATTGGGCTTCACTGGAACAATGCAGCAAGCCAAGGACAGACATGTGGGCAAGAGAACAGGGTGGAGTGTTAAAATGGCAAGCAACAGGGAGGTTTGGGTCTTTCTTGCGGACAGACCACAGGTGTTCTGCAAAGCGGTCGCCCAGTTTACGTTTGGTCTCTCCAATGTAGAGGAGACCGCATTGGGAGCAACGAATGCAGTAGACTAAGTTAGGGGAAATGCAAGTGAAATGCTGCTTCACTTGAAAGGAGTGTTTGGGCCCTTGGATGGTGAGGAGAGAGGAAGTGAAGGGGCAGGTGTTACATCTTCTGCGTGGGCATGGGGAGGTGCCATAGGTGGGGGTTGAGGAGTAGGGGGTGATGGAGGAGTGGACCAGGGTGTCCCGGAGGAAACGATCCCTACGGAATACCTGCCAAAGTCACTTCAGCAGCATTGGAAAAAGCTCCAAGGAAATACTTCAGCTGGTGGGTCTGCCAGGGTCAGACAGAGCACAACCAAGTAACAGCACTTCTTCCAGAGCATCCTCTGCTTCAGTGCATGCTGCAATAAACTCAAGATACCTAATGGACTTAAAAAGAGGGGGCAAGCTCAAGGGCTGGCACACAGAAGTAAGAACAGCAGTGCAATATGCCACAGAGTGGCATGTTGAGTGTGTTACTGAGTTAAGTACAAAGAGAGAAGGAAGGCAAGATGCCCATACATGCTGCTGTGCTTGGCCTCCAGCCTCATCGTGTCAATGCTATGTGCCCTTTCCCTGCCAGTTCTGTTGATAGTAGCATCCTCCATTGGATGTGAGCATGCAGACTGAGGCAAGATTGTTCTTGTACATTCCCTTCTGCGCTGTGAGCTTCTACTGAGGAAAAGTGGAAGTGCGTTGGTATGTCCCCAGTTGGAGAGTTTTGAAAAGATGTGAGGCAGCTTAGCATAGTCTATAAGATGAGATAATTGTAATTGTAGGCAGAAAGGAAAAGTAGTTGTGAGGCTGGTAGCAGATCCTAAGTGTGACAGTGCAAGCAGAAGAAGGGGCTGTGGAATGACCTGCTGTGATTTCAGGAGAGCCATGAGAAGCAGGAGAGGGGGAGATTGCTAAATTTGGGGCCAAACCAGGACATTGAAGGACTGAGCAGAGACTAAGGGAGAAATTAGCCTTATTTTGGCTGTCCTGGTGAGGTCATCAAATTGTTTTCTTTGCCTGGCCCTAGTACAATGCAAGCAACACTGATGCACTTTTCCACCTCTCTATATTGTTGTTGGCAACATTGCAACAGTGGCAGTGCCAATCAGAAGGGAAGGTGATCTCCTTCCTGCTACTTACTTACTCCATGAGTGCTTCCATGGTGCCATCAGCAAATCCTGGAGCCCTGAACGATATAATTTTGCCAGCGCATTCAGAAAATCAATCAAAGGCAACATGAAAAATGTGTCACCCCTTTAAGAGGCACAGGCTTTCTTTATGCAATGGCAGCCCAGTCATATTTCTAATCCTCCCAATCAGTGAACTACTTAAAAGGGAGTGTAATTAATGCAGGCAGCTTGCCAATTGCATTGTAAGCAGGTCCGACCACAACAATGGATTTGGTTTCCTTCCAACATCATCAGGCAGGCGGAATGATTCTCCCACCTGTTATACATTCAACAGTGCTATCAAGCACACCTGCTTAGCAATAACCTGCTCACCGACTGCCAAGTTTAGGTTCTGCCAGGGCCACTCAGCTCCTGACCTCATTACAGCCTTGGTTCAAACATGGACAAAAGAGCTGAACTCCCAAGGTGAGGTGAGAGTGACTGCCCTTGACTTCAAGGCAGCATTTGACTGAGTGTAGCATCAAGGAGCCCTGGAAAAACTGGAGCCAATGGGAATCAGGGGAAAGCTCTCCACTGGTTGGAGTCATACCTAGCACAAAGGAAGATGGTTGTGGTTGTAGGAGGTCAGTCATCTCTGCTTCAAGACATCACTGCAGGAGTTCCTCAGGGTAGTGTCCTCGGCTCAACCATCTTCAGCTGCTTCATCAATGACCTTCCTTCCATCATAAGGAAAGAAGTGGGGATGTTCGCTGATGATTACACAATGTTCAGCAATATTCACAACTCCTCAGGTAGTGAAGCAGTCCATGTCCAAATGCAGCAAGACCTGGACAATATCCAGGCTTGGGCTGACAAGTGACAAGTAACATTCGTGCCACACAAGTGCCAGGCAATGACCATGTCCAACAAGAGAGAGTCTAACCATCGCCCCTTGACGTTCAATGGCATTACCATCACTGAATCCCCCACTATCAACATCCTGGGGGTTACCATTGGCCAGAAACTGAACTGGACTAGCCATGTAAATACTGTGGCTACAAGAGCAGGTCTGGGGCTAGGAATCCTGCAGCGAGTAACTCACCTCCTGACTCCCCAAAGCCTCTCCACCATCTACAAGCACAAGTCAGGAGTGTGATGGAATACTCCCCACTTGCCTGGATGAGTGCAGCTCCCACAACACTGAAGAAGCTGGACATCATCCAGGACAAAGCAACTTGCTTGATTGGCACCACATCCACAAACATTCACTCCCTCCCCCACTGACGCACAGTAGCAGCAGTGTGTACCATCTACAAGATACACTGCAGGAATTCACCAAGGCTCCTTAGACCATACCTTCCAAACCCATGGCCACTACCATCTAGAAGGACAAGGGCAGCAGACAGATGGGAACACCACCACGTGGAAGTTCCCTTCCAAGTCATTCACCATCCTGACTTGGAAATATATCGCTATTCTTTCACTGTCACTGGGTCAAAATCCTGGAACTCCATCCCTAACAGCACTGTGGGTGCACCTACACCACATAGACTGCAGCAGTTCAAGAAGGCAGCTCACCACCACCTTATCAAGGGCAACTAGGGATGGGCAATAAATGCTGGCCCAGCCAGCGAAGCCCACATCCCACGAATGAATTTTAAAAATCACCGTTTTTTTGGTATATTTTAGATGTCTAATATATCTCTGAGCAATGTAGTTTGTTTAAAATACTTTTAAAACATCTCAGAACTTACAGGATACACACACATGATCTGAGCCAGAGCCCCAGGTATTTTCTCTAGAAGCTTCTCTCAGTATTCTTAGCTACTTAGTTCCATCCACATGCTTAAGCAATCAAGTACAGTGACACAGAACAGAGAACCAGCCAGCATAATCAAACACAGATCAATCAAACTATTGAACTGTACATCACGCACTGCTCAGCTGATCTGTGCTCCCCACAAAATGTAACGTCTTTGCATTCCTGTGAAAATGGGCAAAATGTTAACTAGAGCCTGGGAGATGATTTCCCCTATATGTCAGACACTTGGAGGTTAATAAGCCTTTGTGTTAAATATCTCCTATGATTCAGCCTTTGAAGATCCAAGTTGATTTAATACTAATTATTACTTCTTGCTTGCCCTCATCAACTCTTTCACTCCCTTTGACTTATTATTCTGTACCTAGCACCAAACCACATTCCACAAAAGCAAGATCATTCTCATTAATAACCGAATATAGAACTAATTTCTCAGCAAATTTACTTTTGTGGGAATGTTAAAGCGCTAGTTTCATTCT
This sequence comes from Cetorhinus maximus, assembly GCF_964194155.1. NCBI lineage: Eukaryota > Metazoa > Chordata > Chondrichthyes > Lamniformes > Cetorhinidae > Cetorhinus > Cetorhinus maximus. Next base: position 10,094,899 of record NC_135894.1, on the reverse strand, counting down.
TGGGCAAAACATGGCACTCAAAATAAAAAACTTGGACTTTACAAGAAAAAATTACAAGGTTCTTCAAGATCATTACAAAATCATGATAATGTAACTTGTTTGATCATATGCTCAATGATAAATAGCCTCAGCATAAGCACGTTGGCCTATTTAGTCCATGTGACATCACTAAACAGACTCATCATCTATTAAATCTATCCGAAAATACTTTCAGGTTGGACATATTTACTTGAATCTTTGAATATCACTCCAAGTATCATCACAAATTTCACAATTGACCATGGCTCAGGGCAGTTGGGAGGCCCAAATCACCCTCACATTTGAGTCACATTAACAATTTGCCAGTGAGCTGTGGACACAACAACTAGGCACTCTAGAGGTAGTGTTCTGATTTCCTGTGGCAGAAGATCGGCTGACTGACCCATGCAGCCAGCCAACAGATTAGGCCTGCTGTGTTGGCGGAGTGACTGTTTGGGGGATAGGTGAGAATGGGCTGAATGTGGACTGGGAGATGCTTCTCCTGGTCCCACCTCCCTTTTAGGAGAGGCCTCCAGTCAACCCTTTAAGGTCTGTGAGTAGGCAACACCTGGAGGAGTGTAAGTGGCACTCGCCGTGCACGTTTCGTCCATTTTTCCTTCACAGTTGAAATCCGCATCCTACAACAGACGTAGGACCGCCAATTTGCATATCTAAACAGCCACCCACCTGTTTAGGACAGAGTATTTGGTGCCCATTTAAAGTCAATTCAGGCTGGCAAGCAAGTATAAAGGCCCCCACCAGACTTTTAACTGTTGTTGGGCCATTTTTAAGGCCAACGGTTGGAAATTTCCCTCAGTGGCCCTTTATTTTGTATAATGAAAAACACTGGAGCAATTTATAAAGCTAACATCATCTGAGGCAGCCTTGGTCAAAGGGTTCCATCAACTATGTAAGGAAATAGTATAAGCTATAATGGAAAGCCAATCTTACCTTATACTGTACAAAACAGTTCCATTTTTAAAAATGCGTAGCAGTTTGTTGTCTGTTGTCACTTCATGAAAGTTGGCACCCTTTTCATTAGCAAAGAACAGATCAGGTTTCCAGATGGAATCCAACATGGATGGATCCAAGTCTAAGGAGTCGTCTGGGTACTCGCTGTAGGCTAATCGTGGATCATTCCACGTTTGTCGTAGGAATATATTCACTCTGTAGTCCTAAACAAATGCGAAATTGTTTTAAAATGGTGCTAATCGATCGTGTTTGTGTTTCCATTTGAAGATAAAATATGGTTGAAGGTTTAAGCACTGTAGGCGCCACAACAATGCAATCCTTGTTATGATTAATCCTTATTAAACACCCTCTTTTTTTTCTGGGTTTTCTTTCCAATTCCTTTTAACTTTTGATACCAAACCATATTGAGAACTGCTGGGCACACTCTTGGGTTATTCGAGCTCAATAAGTGTTAAAGTAATAAAAAAAGGACCACTTCTGCATTGAAAGAACCAGTTATAACACGAAACAAGATTTGATTTATTTAATCATTTTGAGGCTTCTTTTCAATTCAGAACAAGGGCGGTTCACTGCAGCATGAACAGTGACTTTTTAGTGATAGTGTTCAATGCATAAGGTGTAGCCTTGAAATGCACAGTCTGTAAAAATAATCTAATGCTTTCCCACATTTCAGTGGCTTCTCTCTCACTAGTAAAATCTCTAATGTTTCACTTATGATCTACTAATATAGCAAAGCTCTGCGTTTGCTAATACTGACACATAAGCTTATTTTGCAGGCCAATTGAGGAGGAGGGGATCTTATTCAAGCAATGCTCCCTTCATTCTTTCATGGGATGTGGGCATTGTTGGCTAGGCCAGCATTTGTTGCCCATCCCAAATTGCCCTTGAACTGAATAGCTGGATAGGCCATTTCAGAGGGCAGTTAAGAGTCCAACCACATCGCTGTGGGTCTGGAGTCACATGTAAGCCAGACCAGGTAAGGATGGCAGATTTCCTTCCTTAATGGGTTTTTACAGCAATGATAGTTGTCATGGCTACTGTTACTGAGACTAGCTTTATACTCCAGATTTATTAATTGAATTTAAATTCCACTAACTGCTGTGGTGGGATTCGAACCCATGCCCCCAGAGTATTAGCATGGGCTGTTTGATTACTAATCCAGCGACATCATCGCTATGTCACAATCTCATTGACTATTGTTTCAATTCCAGGGGTACCAAGTCTCCATCATTTATTAGATTTATTGGACTATTTTAAATCAGGCCCTTGCTGGTTTCCATGGCCCTACTGGGTGTGTAATAATATTGTTACCATACCGAGCACCTGTATTCCTCCAACAGTATCAGCACCATCATGCGATTCACTGTTTTAAAGCACTGCACTTTACAGGCATCCCTTTTGAAAGTAATTTATACTTTTCTAACATGTGACTTGGCATTAAAATTCCTGGAGTTGATTCATAAGCATGAACAACATCTCCAACCACATTTATACCTTGCAGTACTGTACACTTCTCTTTCCAGACAAGTTATATAGAACTCTTCATAAAAGTTAATTAGGTTCTGATGTGACAGGAGCTCATTATCTAATGATGCTAAGGTGGCTGATAAGGTTTGTTACATAATAATAGTCAATTCAAAAAGGATTCAGTTGCATAGACATTTTGTGATGTTTTGATGTTTATATAGTATAAAAATAGAAGCGTTAAGTATTATTGTTAATTTATGGAAATTAATTAGATGATAATTGTGAAACATAGCATATTTGTGGCTTTGTGCCTGTTCTGCGAACCTCAAGATGACTATTTATTTGTAATGGTTTTAATTTTATTTGATAGCATTTTTCCAATGGAAATGGATCCAGTAGTGGCAAGCTGCCATATCGCTTGACCACTCTGTGACTACTGTGCCAACAAACCTTTGGGTAAGTGATATCAGACTTGATTTTTGTTTGACAGCGCCAAATAGGTTTAATCGCAATTCAAGTGAGTGGATCATATGGCTCAAAGAAACATCTTGCAGGTGGGTGGTTAAAGAACAAATGTCATCTTTTGATGTCAGACATCATAATTTGCTTGTTGTAATCTCGAGAGTTCTGCTAAAAATTGTCAATGGAAAGTCTGTCTTTGCATAAACTATTGTTCATTGGTCCCTGCACGTAATGCCTAGGATGCAATAATTACAAATAGGTTAAGATAATAACCCTTGAAGTTAAGTGAAACTATGAATATAGACAATTTTTAAACTTTGCTGTATTTTCAAGCATTTATTTTCACCTGTATATTTTATAAAGCCATTCTACATTTCGATTGTACAGTGCTTGAGGGAGGATTACATTGAAGCACTTAGGCTCCTTGACTTAATTGGATTTGTATTAGACTGATTCAGGTTTAAGGAATGAAGCAATTTGTTTGCTCTTGGTCCTTGTTGGGTCCAAGAACACCTTGAATCATTTTTTTTAAAAATACACAAAAATAGAGTTTAAATACTGCTGTATAATTATCATTATTGACCAAGCTGGACTTCTCAATCCATCATACTAATATTCATGTATCCTGTGTGTAAATTGCATTCCCTGATATGTTCTACACAGCTTAAATCCAAATAAAACCTAAACTAATTTAATGAAATGGAAATATCATGCAAATTTGGAGATGCTTTACTGTTTTTATGTTTTTAATTAGATTTGATTAGGTTGGATTATTCAAGACATGATCATTTTAAGGTTCATTAAATAGTTGGTTTTAGTCACATCTACAGTCATATTGTATAATTCCACCTACACCACCAAAGCACACACACATTTGCTGCATAATGCCATGCTAATAAGGATATGACTAATGCATAGGAAGCCAACTGGTTACAGTACAAAGTTTTGACCAAGTCATTAGGTCTCCGTTAAATCAGTCAACTTCTTTTATAATTTGTTTATCCCTTCCATTTTTCTTCCCCTCCCCCCTTCACTCAAAGGTATTAATCCACAGGCAATGTTGGGCCATTTGGTACCATTTATCACATCATGGCACAGAAAATAAGCAAGCCAAATACTTAAAACTTCATTTGTAATAAAAGGATTGGGGTGTTGCAGTGGGTCAGACTCTGGCCTTACATCTTCATATCACTCAGCCACTCTAACAGATCTAAAACATTTGACTGTTCCTTTTTTAAACTTAGGGCAAAGTAACTTTAAACTCACCTACATTAAACCCAACCCAGTCTGATAGCTTCCACTGGCTATAAGGTTATTAAGTCAAACATATTTGTGTCCTCTCAATACGTAAGGCAACAGCTTAAAGCTCAATTGATTCAAATTGATCTAAATTGGCTGTCTCAATCAATTGACCACAGTATAAGTGGCTTGGGAAATGATCAAAAGTCACAGCTGTGCACCTAACTAGGGGCTTAATGCACAACCTATAAACACTGTGTTACATACATGGCCTGAGAGTGCTTAATGTTTTAAGTGGCTGCCCAAAATAAACAAAACAACATTATCCCATTTAAACAGAAAATGTATGAGCATATAAATAAAATTAAATTAGATAGAAAAAAGTAAAGTTAATATAATTAAATGCAGGATAGAAAATGGAGAAGATGAGAGTGGAGGAACAACAGACCATAGGACAGGTGAAGTATTCTTTTATTTAAATAGTTTTGTATTTTTCTGTATAGGGTTAATATATTAAAATAATAAATGTGTTGTTGACATTTAATTACTACTGTAACATCAATCTTATGCATAAAGCCCAGAATTTTGTGGAATTTAGGGTCAATAATTGCATTGAAGAAAATTACAACTTTTGAATAAGGAGAAGCAATTTTGACAGGGCAGAAAAATACAATGCTGACATCGGAGATTTTTCAAGAATAGGACAGCCCATTGAAGTACATGTGTATATATTTTTGTGTGTGTAAAAGAAGTGCAAGTGTAATTATTTCAGCATCCTTGATCAAGTAGCATGTTTACATATGCAGTGTGTATAGTTTATGCTCTGCTATTATGTTTGACAGTTTATCTGCACACTGAGCTTTTCCTTGAATTTTAGTTTCTCCCCATTTAACATACGTTAGGTTTCTGCATTATTCTGTTCGTCAACATCTACCTCCATCTGCTGCAACTAAGCTCAAATTCCAAGGTAGTAGTGGTCCCCATTTATGTTTCACTAAACCCTTCACAGTCCGAATTGATCCCTTGACTGTCAATCAAAGCTGCTTGATCTGTCTTACCAGGTGTTCATTCAAGGTGTTACACCGTGGTAATAGTCTAATTCAGGATTAAGTATGTTTAATACTGCGTGTCCCATCTGCCTTGTGTCTGCTGTTAATGGGCTGTTTTTACTGGCATATATGTGGCATAAACAAATGTTACGAAGAGATCCAACTTCAAAAAAGATGCGGCATACAAAAACAAACACATTCCGTTACCACCCGAAGGATTAGTAGATCCTATGTATAAAAAGATAAATGAATAGATTCTAACAATTTTGAATTTCACATTCTTTATAAATTTGAATTGATTTATTCAACTCCTTTGTGATGCTCTCAATTACTTTAGATTTTATTTTTTATTTTACGCAGGCAGGTTATACTCTGTCTTATTCTGCAAAAAGTGGAACTAGATCCCTTTCTGACCACAAAGGTTATCCTAGGATCTGAAGCCTAAGCCACTCAAGAGTTTTGCTGTTAGTGTGGTGAGGAAATTGGGAATGTTGAAAGGTGCTTGACCATTGCAGATTGCAGCCCAGCAACAGTCTCTTAAAAGTGATTTCCAAATGTATCAAAGAGTGGTGACACCCGGACATGCTGATCTTCTTGTCTTCAACATATTACACTATTAGGAACAGTAATTTTCAATTTATTGGACAGAGAAGTTAAATTAACCCTTTATTTGATGGGTAAAGTTAGCAGGCTGAGTGGTGTGCAACTGTTCATTTACTTCTGGGACCTGGGTTTTGTATCTACTCCAGACTAATGGGACAACAATCTCATCCCTCAACGGATTAGAAAGGTCTACACAAACTGCAATTGAACAGTCTCACCATAGTGCCCAGGGGGTATCAGACCACAGCATTAAATCCTTACACTTCAGCATTAATTGGATACTAAACTGACAAGCTCTTCAGATAAACCTGGAGGAAAACTGATGTATGAGTGTTCACAGCAGAAAGCTTCTGAGGCTGGGATTAAGTGTACTAATGAGACACAGGACAGCTGGCTTAATTTTGCTTTTGATATTGCCACATCTGATCTGGGAGTGCTTGATGCTGACACTGGAGTGTGGGTTATGGGAGATGTTCCTCTTTTCAGTATTCAGTCACTCATTGAAAATCCAGCAAGCGCACTGCACTTCCACAGCACTAACACACAAAACCAATAAGAAAGTTAACAGCTAAGTAAAAACTTTAATCAAATAATTCCAAAATCTTTAAAATGTTCCAGATTTTCTAAGATATGAACATGAAATAAATTGTTTTATAAAGTGAAGGTTATCAGTTGTACCTAATACTCTCAAAGATACTTAGCAGGAAAGGAATGTAATAATAATTATGGGGAGAATTTTCCCCACGTCGGGCAGGCTGACTGGGAGCAGGCTGTGCGGGAGCGGGCTGTCTGGGAGCGGGCTGTCTGGGAGCGGGCCGTCTGGGAGCAGGCTGACTGGGAGCGGGCTGTCTGGGAGCAGGCTGTCTGGGAGCGGGCCGTCTGGGAGCAGGCTGTCTGGGAGCGGGCTGTCTGGGAGCGGGCCGTGAGGGAGCGGGCCATCTGGGAGCAGGCTGTCTGGGAGCAGGCTGTCTGGGAGCGGGCCGTGAGGGAGCGGGCCGTCTGGGAGTGGGCCGTCTGGGAGCGGGCTGTGAGGGAGCGGGCCTTGTGGGAGCAGGCCTTGTGGGAGCAGGCCTTGTGGGAGCAGGCTGTCTGGGAGCGGGCCGTCTGGGAGCGGGCTGTCTGGGAGCAGGCTGTCTGGGAGCAGGCTGTCTGGGAGCGGGCCGTGAGGGAGCGGGCCATCTGGGAGCAGGCTGTCTGGGAGCGGGCCGTCTGGGAGCGGGCCGTCTGGGAGCGGGCCGTGAGGGAGCGGGCCGTGAGGGAGCGGGCCTTGTGGGAGCAGGCCTTGTGGGAGCAGGCCGTCTGGGAGCGGGCTGTCTGGGAGCGGGCTGTCTGGGAGCGGGCCGTGAGGGAGCGGGCTGTCTGGGAGCGGGCCGTCTGGGAGCGGGCCGTGAGGGAGCGGGCCGTCTGGGAGCGGGCCGTGAGGGAGCGGGCCGTCTGGGAGCGGGCCGTGAGGGAGCGGGCCGTGAGGGAGCGGGCCTTGTGGGAGCAGGCCTTGTGGGAGCAGGCCGTCTGGGAGCAGGCCGTCTGGGAGCAGGCCGTCTGGGAGCAGGCTGTCTGGGAGCAGGCCGTCTGGGAGCAGGCCGTCTGGGAGCAGGCCGTCTGGGAGCAGGCGGTCTGGGAGCGGGCTGTGCGGCGATCGGGTCTGCGCCACCATTTTACGTGGGCGGGCCAATATAGCCGGCCCCGTGTGTTTGCCGGTTCCCGGGGACGGCAGGAGTGGGCGGGCGGTGGCAGATCAGCAATCACTGCCGGGTCCAATGGCCATCCCGCGGCCTGTTTAAAGGCCAAGCGGCAGCCGCACCACGGCTGCTGTACATGGGCCAGAGGTTGGGGTTAAGGAGTATCCAGGCTGGTCATGCAGGAGGGTAGGGCGGGTGGTCAGTGTGTGCCCAGATGAGTGCCTTGCTGCCCTCGAGGAGGTGGCAGCCCGGCGAGAGGTGCTCATCGCCTAGGACGGGAGGAGGAGGCCATCCCTCTTGACCAAATGTGCGTGCGAGAAGGTAGCGGAGGTTGTGAGCTCCCACGACACGGTGCGGCGCTCATGGATCGAGTGCCACAAGTGCTTCAATGACCTGCTACGCACGGGAAGGGTGAGCAGTATGTTGGCATCGTTCACTTCACCCATCATGTACCCACCCGGCGCCCCACCCCGGGGCCCCACCCATGTCTGAGTGACCTGAATGCAGTGAGTTAGTGACGGCCTGTGTCCTTAGCTGGGCGGCCCAGCAGAGATTGCCTATACGTTTGTCAGCCTGAGAGGGTTGTGATGAAATGTGGTGGAATGACACCCACATGACTGTGGCGGGGGCAACCTGGAGGATCTGCACCCAGGCACAGCGCTCAAACTCCAGGACATGGTGAAGTCAGGGTGATGACAGGGTGGGAGGAGATGTTCAAAGTGGCGTGGCACTGCTGCCCTCTGTCTCCATGTCATTGTGTCTCCTTCCTACCACAGGTTCAACTGTGTGCTCCCAAGTGTGATGAAGGCAGCATGTGGCCAAGGTGTGGTGGGGTGGGGGGAGCAGGGAAGGACACACCTGGCATATTTGTGTGAGTGCCAGCCAGCAGCGGGGCAAGAATGCACTGCACCCCTGCAATGGCCAACTGGGTTAGGGGTGGACCGGCCACCAGGAGATTGATGGTGCAAGTATCACTTATCAATGCTCTTTCCTCATTTCCGGGAGAAGAATTCTCACAACACCGCCAAGCGCCTGAGGACAGGCAGTGGGCCAGGCGACATTTTACCGCTTAGCTGTTTCGAGCAGGAGGCCCTCGACCTGGAGAGGCGCCACGCGCTCAGGTCCACTGGAGCCGGAGAGGCTGGGGTTCCACAGGCAGGTATGTCTGGCCAGCACTCACATCACCAGTAGTCTCCCAACATCCATGACAGTGCTGATTGTTGAGTGAGTGACATAAGCAAAGTGGCTTGCCCATTGCGTGTGGAATGATGAGCGCGTGATGATCCAGGGGACAGGCACATACATTGACATTGACCGCAGGCTAACTGATCGAATTTCCTTACCCTTCCTTGCAGCATCAGCGGCACACGGCTGGGACCCAGAGCAGCGGGGACCCCCGCTGACACCTGAGGGCCATGAAGTTACAACATCACAAGTGTCTCACCATCTCTGCCAGGCGGGTACCGGTGCAGATACTGGCACCTCGGTGGGCATCAGATCTTCGGCTAGTGTCCCGGGGCACAGCGGTGAGGGCACTTCACAGTCGCATGAGGAGCTGGAGGAGACAGAGAGTGCCAATGGCGCCAGCAGTCGGAGGACTGTAAGGGGTCCAGGTACATGCTCAGTCTGTGGCTGGTGATGAGCCTCTGGAGTTGTCCGTGATGCAGCCAACTCATGAGATGCGGCCGGGTGTGCGGGACCATCTGGTGGAGATACATGAGGCTGTGCTTGGCTTGGTGTCAATGATGGAGGGGTCTACATGGACCATCGCCGACGCATTGAGCCCCATGCATGAGCGCCAAGCTTCCTCCATGGAGAGAGTGGTGACTCTCATGGAGAGGAAACTCCAGGAACAAGATCAGGGATTCTTGGGGTTGCGCTCAGACCTGCAATCCCTCACAGGGGCATTGACCTCAGGTGGTCACTGCCAGTGTAGGCTGTGGTTTGGCCACCAGGTATCCCACCTCGGTGCCCATCTATCTATGGTGAGCAGGGAGGGCCGAATGGCCGCACGTCGGTGCAGCAGCTGCCTGTCGTCTCTGCTGGCACCTCTCAGGGCATGATCCGGATGAGGGCGGCAGCTCCTCCCTCCCTCTGCCAGTGACCGCGGCACCCAGTGACGCTGCGATGACTGGGGAGATGCCAGCTGTGGCACTGGCAGCTCCCTCCCAGGCGGGGCCAGCACAGGCTCCACGGGCCAGAGCACGACTGCCAAGGTCATCGAGGCCAACAGGACAGCAGAGTCAGCAGCTGTCTCAGATACCACTCCCAGCGAGGGGGCAGCACCAAGACGTAGCACCCGGAAACGTAAAATGATAGCACCTTAGGCAGACCCCAGGTTCATCACTGGTGGTTTTTGTTGGCCCCCCCCATTATGAGTTCCTTCTGATTGTGTGTGAGATGCGACACCATTTTATTTGTGGTTTTTTTGGAGACTTTTGTGAAACCATTAAATTAATGTCGTCAAACATGGCTGCGGGTGCCTCTTTTCTTGGCAGGAGGATGGATTGCTGAGATGTTATGAGTGATTTGTGTGTCATTGACATTTATTGACTGGGCCCATCGTCAATGCTCCTATCCTGACAGATTTAGCACTAAGGTCTCCAGGATGGAGCCTACAGCTCAGGCTTGTCCTGGTGGTCCATCTGTGGTGAGCTAGCTGACGGTTCATTGGATTAAAGCCTCCCGGGTGTCCCTGCCTCCCTGGAGTATACCCGGGTCAGCGTCTACCCCCTCAGCATTTCCCTGTGCCTGCTCATCCTCGGACTCACTGCTGGATTCATCGTGTGCAGCCGCAGCCACTGCGTCGACATCTTCATCGTCCACAGCGTCCCCCCCTTTCCAGCGCAAGATTGTGCAGAGCGCAGCATGCAACCACTATCACAGAGACACGATCTGGGGGGTACTGGAGTGCGCCCCCTGAGCAGTCCAGGCATCGGAAGCACATCTTGAGAAGACCGATGGTTCTCTCCACCACAGCCCTTGTGGAGCCCTGGCTCCTATTGTACCGCTGCTCAGCTTCTGTTCTTGGATGGCGGAGAGGCATCATGAGCCACCTTCTGAGGGGATAGCCCTTGTCACCCAGCAGCCAACCATCCAGCTGGGTTGGAGCACTGAAGAGCCTCAGCACCTGGGAGTGTCTGAGGATGTAGGCGTCGTGGGAGCTGCCTGGGTACCTTGCACAGACTTGTTGAATCAGCATCTTGTGATCACACACTATCTGCACGTTCATGGAGTGGAAGCCCTTCCTGTTGAAGAAGGCACCGGGCTCACCTGCTGGTACCTTGATAGCCACATGTGTACAGTCTATAGCACCCTGGACACGGGGGAAGCCAGCAATGGCCGTGAAGCCTCTGGCTCGTTGTATCTGGCTTGCCTGGTCCCAGCAGAAGTGGGTGAAGTTCAATGCACGTCTGAACAGAGCGTCTGTAACCTGCTTGACACAAGTGTGTACAGCTGATTGGGAGACACCGCAAAGATCACCCACTGAGCCCTGGAAGGAGCCAGAGGCATAGAAGTTGAGGGCAGTTGTGACCTTTAGAGACACGGGTATGGGGTGTCCACCCACACAGTTAGCAGAGATCTCAGGGCAAATCATCTGACAGATATAGTTGACTGTCCCCCTTGACAGTCGGAGCCTCCTTCAGCACTACACCTCAGTCATATTGAGGTAGTTGCTTCGCCACCTGTATACCCTGGCAGCAGGATAGTGGCATTTTCTGCGGCCCCTTCCATCTTGGACAACCTCTTGGCCCTGTGCCCCTTGTGCCTGCGCCTGTCCTCCTGAAGGTGTGTCCCCTGGAGGCTGAATGTACACTCCTGGCCTCCTCCCCCTTCTAGCCCTCCCTTCCTCCTCAGATGAGGTGTCTCCAGTGGAGAGATCACCTCCCATTCCCAAGGCTCAGGGAGGATTCCTGAAACCAACAGGCCCCAAAACAAATGCTCAACCCAAAGTGCTGACCTGAAGGTTATGAGTCCAGTCCAAGCAGCTACTATGCATGTGGAACTTTTCCACCTCACACAGGCAAGTTTCACTAACTTTGGAACACTAACTTTTAAATCTGTAGAATCATGAGCCCACTGAGCCCTCTTCTCCCGCCCTTGGGTGAGCTTCATGCCACTTTCAAAAACAGTTCCTCTGACATGTCCTCCTTCTTCCTTAACCAGGAAGTGGGGTGTGAGGAGCTGTAGTCGAGGTAGCTGTGGGAGTCGGTAGGCTTGTAATGGATATTGGTGGACAGTCTATCACCAGAAATTGAGACAGAGAGGTCAAGGAAGGGAAGGGAAGTGTCAGAGATGGACCATGTGTTATTGATGGAGGGGTGGAAATTGGAAGCAAAATTAATCAATTTTTCCAGGTCCGGACGAGAGCATGAAGCAGCACCGAAGTAATCATCGATGTACCGGAGAAAGAGTTGTGGGAGGGGGCCGGAGTAGGACTGGAACAAGGAATGTTCCACATACCCCATAAAGAGACAGGCATAGCTGGGGCCCATTGGGTACCCATATCCACACCTTTTATTTGGAGGAAGTGAGAGGAGTTTAAGGAGAAATTGTTCAGTGTGAGAACAAGTTCAGCCAGACGGAGGAGAGTAGTGGTGGATGGTGATTGTTCGGGCCTCTGTTCGAGGAAGAAGCGGAGAGCCATCAGACCATCCCGGTGGGGATGGAGGTATAGAGGGATTGGACGTCCATGGTGAAGAGGAAGCGGTTGGGGCCAGGGAACTGGAAATTGTTGATATGATGTAGGGTGTCAGAGGAATCGCGGATGGAGGTGGGAAGGGACTGGACAAGGGGATAGAGAATGGAGTCAAGAGAGCAAGAAATGAGTCCCGTAGGGCAGGAACAGGCTGACACAATCGGTCTGCCGGGACAGTCCTGTTTGTGGATTTTGGGTAGGAGGTAGAAGCGGGCCGTCCGAGGTTGGGAGACTATCAGGTTGGAAGCTGTGGAAGGAAGATCTCCAGAGGAGATGAGGTCAGTAACAGTCCTGGAAACAATGGCTTGATGTTCAGTGGTGGGGTCATGATCCCACATGTCCGTCCTTGGCCGGCTGCATTGTTCCAGTGAAGCTCAACGCAAACTGGAGGAACAGCGCCTCATCTTCCGACTAGGCACTTTACAGCCTTCCGGACTGAATATTGAGTTCAACAATTTTAGATCATGAACTCTCTCCCCCATCCCCATCCCCTTTCCGATCCCCCCCTCTTTTTTCCAATAATTTATATAGATTTTTCTTTTCCCACCTATTTCCATTATTTTTAAATGTATTTCCATCCATTGTTTTATCTCTACCTTTTAGCCTTTTTCGATTCCTTCACCCCACCTCACCCCCACTAGGGCTATCTGTACCTTGCTCGTCCTGCTTTCTACCCTTAATTAGCACATTCCTTAGATAATATCACCACCTTCAACACCTCTTTGTCCGTGACATCTTTTGGTTATCTCCACCTATCACTGGCCCTCTGTCCAGCTCTACCTGTCCCACCCCCCCTTAAACCAGCTTATATTTCACCTCTCTTCTATTTTTACTTAGTTCTGTTGAAGGGTCATTCGGACTCAAAACGTTAACTGTGTTCCTCTCCGCAGATGCTGTCAGACCTGCTGAGTTTTTCCAGGTATTTTTGTTTTTGTTTTGCCCATTAATTAATGGTGGGCGCGCATTGGACATTGTCGCGCGCCAACCCAGTGAAATATCACGATGGCACGCGGTGACATCGGGACACGTGCCCGACGTCACCGCGAGTCATTTTATGTGTCGGCATGTGGGTCCCACCTCCGCACGCCAACGGCAAACTTCTGCCCTAAGTTATTATTTTGCGCAGTGTGATTGTTGTATTCTTAACTTAGTTTGTGAAAGGGTTGAGAACATTAAATGTTTTAATAAGAAATAACTTAACTCTATGAATTAGAAGGTAGACTCAGCAGGTGCACTCGAGACAGGGCAAACAAGCTACTAGAACAAAGGGCAAGGCCGGGAAGTGGGTGTTGAAAGCAGGATGTGGCCAGACTGCACAATCAGTGAGATGTGGAAGATCATGCATATGTGAGTACAAGGCCTGGTAAATATAAAAACAGAAAATAAGTAACTAAGGCCGGAGACATCTACTGAACACATGATTATAAGTTGATAAGAATAGAATTGTGTAGCCACAAGGCTACGTGGTTAAATGTGTATATAAGGAAGGAATTTTGTACTTGCTAACAGAGTACTGTCTTAGACTGCCTAAAGGGGGACTCTCCCTGCCTACGCTTGAATATATGATTGATGCCTATTCCCGACACTCCTGGTGTTTATTGAGTAGCACCATAATGGTTTGCAAGATGCTGAATATGCCAAAAGCTAGATGGACAGATAAAAATTATCTAGATAAACCCAACTTGTTTCTGCTGGGGTCAATGTTTCATATGAACATCATGATCTGACTTTTATTTAATGGTGGTATGAGATGTAACTTATGGTTAATTGCTATGCAAATTTGACTGTTTATTAATGACAGTAGGATATCTGACAGTGAAAGATCTAAATGTTAGTTAATAGCAACATGAAATTTGAGTTCAACAATTTTAGATCATGAACTCTCTCCTCCATCCCGACCCCCTTTCCAATCCCCCCTTGTGAGATCTGATAGTCAATGGTTGTGAGAGATTTGGCTGGTAACTCTTGTAGAGTTAAAACAATTAACTAAATTAACAATAACAAGGGAGAAATCAAGCACAGCCCCTAATTCAAGTCAACTGTAAAACCAAGGACAAAGTTTAAAGGAAACTTACAAACATTAAACCAAAATGTGATTAAAGGGGTCAACAAAACACCCCAGTCCCCGCGGTGCCCACCGGGCACGGAAGGCCTCGATGGTGCCGGCAGACACCACGTGCTCCCTCTCCAGGGACACCCGGCCGCGAACGTAGCCGCAGAAGAGGGACAAACAATTGGGCGGGACTCCCCCCTCGATCGCCCGCTGCCTGGACCTGTTAATGGCCAACCTGGCCAGGCCCAGGAGCAGGTTCACGAGGAGGTCCTCCTCCTTCCCGACCCCCTTCCGCACCGGGTGTCCGTAGATCAGGAGCGTGGGGCTGAAGTGCAAACAAAATAGTAACAAAAGGTTTTTTAAATAACTAAAAAGGGAGTGCAGCCTACAACACCCTATGTAAACATGGTCCACGGACTCCACAATACCACAAAAAAGGCAGGTGTCTTGGGAGTCCGTGAACCTACACATTTTATGATTATAGGGGACTGCTGCATGCAACACCCTCCAACCCAGGTCCCCGATAGAAAGAGGGAGGAAAGATTTGGCTGGTAACTGTTTCGAGTACATTCACAGTTCTTGACTTTTTTTTTTGTTCAAAGTCCTGAAGTGGGACATGAACCCACAACCTTCTGACTCAAAGGTGAGGGTGCTATGAACTGAGCCACAGCTGACACCTCAGTTGATTGTTAATTAATGGTATTATGGGATCTGATAGTTATGACAGTGTAAGATTTGGCTGGTAGTTAGTAACAGTAGTGACATTTGATTGTCAATTAATGGCAGTGTGAGATCTAAATGCCAGTTGAGAACAGTATGTGATTTGACTGTCCTTTTATCACATTTTGAGAAATGACTGTTCACTATTGATACTCTGTCCATACTTCCTATAGAGGGCCTGTTGGCGTTAATGTTATTTGCCTGTTATAGGAGCGTATAAGTTCCTACTGGGAACTGATTGGCAGAATTAAATATAAGTAATCACACCTCAAGGAGAGGCAAGGAACTTATTGAACAGCTGCTGGGAGACCTGAAATCAGTGAAGCTCTTAAATTGGTAAATAGAGGGGATTGAGCAATTGAGGTAATCACATCTTCAAAGAGAGTTTTTTGATCAATGGACTCTGCCTGAAATAGCCAGTGTACTTAATACAGTGTAGCCTTCGTAATTGACTTCTATGGTGAAGGAAAATGGTTAGCATTTATGGCCTGGTATAGACAATTGCCTGTCAGAGGTCTGGGCAGTATAAGTGGTGGTGTCTGTAAAGGTTAGACCGTCCAATATTATGGTATGGTAATTGATCGTTATTGAGAGAACTGACTAGTAGTTAATGACTTAGTGTGATTTTACTGTTTGCTTATGACAGTGATTTGGCTATTAATGATTTTTGATTGACATAATGAGAAAATGTCATTTAGCTGTCTATTTGTGAAATGTTGAGGTCAGCGTGTCATGGCTGCATGATGTTGGGGCTTTCACATTTAGCTGCACAGTGCCAAGTGGCTTCCTAACCCTCCAGTATGGTGGTCAGGAAGTTCATGTTCATTGTGAGTCATGCATTTACACACTGTGCAAAACAATGGTCTTGTGCCCCCTCCCTCTGCAAGAGTGGTTTGACTTGAGATAGTTGGTGTCAGGTTTACCTGCAGCCTAGCAGAGGATCCAAAAGCGTGCAACACCAAATTTCTACGTCTTGATATTTTATTAGCGTTGGTGTGAGATTTTGATATCAGCCTCCTAAAAAAAATGCGAGGTTAGTAGATCAGTAAATAATACTATGAGGCTCAATGGCCTGTTTTTAGTAGGATGATAGTCACTAGTTAGCAATGAAACGTCTGCCTGTCACCGGATGTCCTTGTTCTGCAAGCATGAAGTTAAACATACTTGGCACTGCAGAGAGTGAAAACAGACCACTAGACGACCTATTAATTTCTCAGTTGAGGATGGAGCATTAAGTCTGTGTTGTAGTTACAAATGGTAACTCAAATCATCCCAGGATACAAGTTTGGAGGAGGTTCAATACTACCTTTCAAGCATGAAATCTTGTTCAGGGAGGATGGCTAGGAAAGGAAAAGAAAGTAAAACAATTACTTTCTTCCAAAACATTCTTAAACGGTTCTAATTGAAGACTGCATTTTGAAATTATATTTCAAATATTTTTAAATTTATTCATATTTTTGTTAAGTGATATTTCAGAACCATTAGTTTACACTCTTTGATCATAGAATATGTACATATGAAATGCCAGGAAGTCAGTATTCTATGCCTGCAGTAATGTTGGTGCTGTAATTATCGGTACTAAGTTGGTAACAACAGGAGTAGGTCATTCATGGCCATGAAAACTGCTCCATCATTTATTAATCATGGAAGTCTTATCTTATATTTCTAGCCTTTCATCTTATCCTTTGATGCCCTAATTTCCTCAACTCAGTTGATTTGATAGTACCAGCCAAGTTCAAATTCTAAGATAATGCCTCCTTTCTCTGGCTCCCCAGGGTTCCAATGCCAGAAAGTAGCATGTTCTTTATATACTTCCAATTATCTACAAACCATTTAATCGGTTTCCCCCTAACCTCCTTATCTCTAAGGGATATAACTCAAGTTTACGCAGTCTCTCATAATAGGCAAGCCCTTTTAGTCTGGTAAGTATCACTGAGTTTCCTACAAAGCCAGTTTTCTTCCTAGAGTGGGTGCCCATAACAGCTCTGGTAGAGTTTATCTTCTTTTCTATACCTGTTGTGCTGAAGTGTAGCAAAGACCTATTCAATCATTCTTTGCACCAGAAGGCAGGTTTTCAGTGGCATTGGCCCATATTTTGCAGTTGTAGCGTCAGTGAAACAGTCAATGTTCGGCGTCATTAATTTGTGAAACTAACAGCAACCCCTGGCGTCCACACATGCAGCGAAACCCAGGAATCCAGAAGTCGCTGTCAGTGATTCCTTGTTCCTCCACAGCATGTGCTGTTGAAGTCCCCACAGCAAGCAATCCTTAGAAATCACTGAACTGATAAGAACTTCCCCTTTTACACTGCAATATTGCTGTTAAAAACCTCTGGATAATTTACAATTTTTGAATGAGTTGTTCCTGGGTTTGTAATGCCATATCAAGCCCTAACTACTGCTGAATGACCTCTCCGTTGCTGGAAAACTAATTTTAAATGTGTGTAAATTCAAATTTTTCTATCATGATAAAAAAATCCATTGTGTTTCAAAATAATAAAAATTACTTTTTCAAAAGTTTATGACATTTCAGCTTCTGATACGTATGTCCCATTCATTTATTTACTATCCTGTAAAGTTTAAGTTTTTAAAAAGTGATGGTTAATCAGTGCATTTTGTTTCCTGCTTTACTGTCTGTGAGAAATCTTCAATATGATTGGCTGCTTACAGAACTTGATGACATCATATTGCTGAATGCCTGGAAACCCCCTTGACTTGGTGCCAGATCCAAATTAACATCAGGAATGGTGAAAAGCACCACCATAGATCGCTAACAGCCTGATTTTAACTCATTCAAAACCCACCCACATTCACAGTATTAAAATTGGGCCCTAGATCTTAGCGGGAGGCTTTCTTCGAGGTCAATGGCGGGTGCCAGTTGCAAAATCTAGGCCTGTGTACCCAGACGCCAGTTTGACAGGCCAATAAAGCCAAGAGAACAGTCAGCTGGAGTTCATTACATTAGCTACTCTCGCCTCTTGGGTTTAATAAATGCTGAAAAAATAATGAATTTGTGGAACAATGTATTGCAGTCCAACTACAAACAGTGAAACCAGCTGATCGCCGCCATGTTGTGGTATCGGCTGGTCACTTTGACCCCTCCCCCGGACTTTGTCGCAAAAATCCAGAGAATGTTAGTCGACTTCTTCTGGGACAAAAGATTGCACTGGGTCGCTGCTGAGGTTCTGAGTCTCCCGCTTAGGGAGGGCAGTCAGGCGCTAGTGTGCCTACGCACACAGGTGGCGACTTTCCGTCTTCAGACCCTGCAGCGATACATTTACGTCGAGCCTCCTCCGAGATGGTGTGCCCTGGCGACGTATTTCTTCCGCCAGGTGCACGGCCTGAATTATGACGTGCAGCTCCTGTTTATAGAGCAGGGGGGCCTCGGTGGCTCCTTACAGGCATTGCCCGTCTTTTACCAGGACCTGATCAAAGTCTGGAACGTGGTCGCCTCGCGACGCAGCTCTCCCCCGTCAGGAGTAGCGGCTATCATCAGAGAGCCGCTGCTCAGGAATCCGCCCCTCCGTCCTTTTCAGTGGCTGGCGGAGAGGAGGGCTGTGGCTGCCGGGGTGACCAGAATTGGGGACGTGCTGGGTGGTGGAGGACTGGGCTGGATGCTCCCACAGGAGTTGGCGCGTTGCGCGTCAGTGAGTGTCCAGATTGCAGCCGATGCCATCCAAGACCTAAGGACGGTCATGCTCGGAACCGATGTCATTTTAGGTCTCGAGGTGGCCCAGGTGCGCGGTGGTCTTCCGGCTGAACGTTCCCCTGTTCGGACGGAATTCCACATTGGCCCCAAGCCCCGAACCCTCCCTCGGGTGCCAGGGCCCCGCAATAATATGAGCCACCTCGGGGACATGCCCTCCATGCCATGTGGCACGGAGCGGAGGAGTTTCCTGTACGGACTGCTGCTGCACACCTTTAATTTTCTCGCCCTCATCCGCCACCTGGACACGCCCTGGCGTGCCTTGTTGCCGTCCGGCGGCGGAGGCCCCCGATGGGAGGCCCTCTACAGAGGTGTCCTCCCGCTTTCTGTCGGGGACCTGGGTTGGAGGGTGTTGCATGCAGCAGTCCCCTACAATAGGAGGATGTTTAGGTTCACGGACTCCCAAGACACCTGCTCTTTTTGCGGTCTTGTGGAGTCCGTGGACCATGCATATATAGGGTGTCTTAGGCTGCACTCCCTTTTCAGTTATTTGAAGAACCTTCTGTTATTGTTTTGTTTGCACTTCAGTCCCACGCTCCTGATCTACGGACACCCGGTGCGGAAGGGGGTCGGGAAGGAGGAGGACCTCCTCGTGAACCTGCTCCTGGGCCTGGCCAGGTTGGCCATTAACAGGTTCAGGCAGCGGGCGATCGAGGGGGGAGTCCCGCCCGATTGTTTGTCCCTCTTCCGCGGCTACGTTCGCGGCCGGGTGTCCCTGGAGAGGGAGCATGCGGTGTCTGCCGGCACCATCGAGGCCTTCCGTGCCCGGTGGGCACCGCGGGGACTGGGGTGTTTTGTTGACCCATTTAATCACATTTTGGTTTAATGTTTATAAGGTTCCTTTAAAGTTTCTCCTTGATTTTACAGCTGACCTGACTTAGGGGCTGTGCTTGATTTATCCCTTATTGTGTTAATTTAGTTTATTGTTTTAACTCTGAAAGAGTTACAAACAGTGAACTTTGTGATACAAATTTTCAGCACTCTATGTATTAACATGGTCCCTGTGTCTCACAGGAGATTAGAAACTTCAAGGGACCACTGAAAAGTACTACGTCCAACTGCTGAAACATGAGCATAGCTCATAGATTCACTGGACTTCACCGGAATTTCTTTTGGATGCCAAGATAATGTTTCTGCTTTGCTCCACTACATTAATGGACATTTTAAATTCTTTAACATAAACTACTTCTGGTAGCTAGCAGTTAAAACTACTTGTACAAATTGCATCTTAACAATTGCAAAAATAAAAGCACAGCGAGTGGTTACTCATCACTGTTGATTGTCAATGTAATCATAGTAACAATGATTGTAAGCTTCTTGATACAGTCACTTTTTTCTGTAAAAACGTTTGTGAAAAGCCACGAGGTTGGAACCTCCTGGCCAGGGTTTCTTCACTTGTCTGATCGCCATCTCATGATGCCCCAACTTCCAACTTAGTCAACTTTAATGGGCAGGAAAATCAGGAGCTGGCAAGCATAGAAGCAGAAAAACCCCAAATCACCATTTATTAAAAGGAAAACTTGAGTTACCATTTGTAGGTAATATGAATAGTGTGCCTCAATGTCCGAATTTTGCCATATCCAACTTAAAAAAATGAAATAGGGCTATTGTAGAGATATGTAGATATTTCTGCATGCATAACTTCAAAGAGCAGGGCAATATAATCAGTAGTGTTGGAATAACTATGGAATCACTTCAGTATGTTTTATTATCCCTGTCATGTAAATAATGATATGCTATGGTTTAGCAATAAATGGGATAACAAATAGTTTAATGGAAACTTTAACTTGCTACTCTTTTTACTCATATTGGATTGCATTTTCCAATAAATAATTTGGATGTACACAAGAGGAACATGACTCTTAAACAATTCTAGACAGATCTATTGGCAAAATCAAGATCCACACCATAAAACCATGTAGCACAATTCAGGCCACACGGCCTATTGTACATTGCTGAATCTTGTACCTGATCTTTCTCCATAGCCTTTTGAGCATCACAAAAGCATATTAATTGACAAAGCTCATAGCAAAAATTCATCTTTTTCTTACTGTCTGGTTACTTAATATTGTTCATCTGGAGATATTTTAGTTTGCTGGAACAAGATGGTGAACATAATCACTAATGACAATTACCGCACTAGTTTTCTATTAGCTCCCTGCTATTCCTTTTAGGATTCGTTTTGAAATACTGAAGTTTATTGTATAAACTACATGGAACTTCAGATAGGCAGTTTGGTTTGCTGGTGATAATTATTTTGGAACAGCAGATGAATTTTTAGTCATTAACCAATTCTTTATTGTTATTGTTCCTTGCCTCTGTGCTTCCCAAATCAGTTATTCATCATGACTAAAAATAACCTAATTTCCTTAAGATAAGGGTTTAGTAGGGTCAGAGAGCAGAGATTTATAAACTATGGACCATGCTTGACCAATTTAGTTAAATTCTTCAAATGAATAACTAAGTGTAGAGACAAATGGCATGCAATGGGTTGTCAGACATCTTTGAACATTTAAAATGCACTTGATAAAGTACCATATAAGAGATGTCTTACTAAACCCAAAGACATAGAGCAAACAATATCAAAATATTTTTCTTTTTGATGCCAGATTAAATGAGAACAAGAAACTGCAAAGAACATTGCATTCGACAACAGGAGGATATGGACATGATAGAGAAGTGAGCAAAAATGGAACAATGCAGTTCAATGTAGATAACTGTGAAGTAACCCAGTCTGAAGAAAATGACAGAATTGAAATATATCTCAAATGATAAAATTGTTAATGGAGTGAAAGAACAATGGGATTTAAGGGTGCAGATAGGCAAACTTTTAAAAACAGAAATGCAGATAGAAACTATAAAAGATCAAATAGACACTGAATCATATGTAGGGGAGCACTAAAAACAAAAATATCTCTATAGGACAGTGGTTAGACCACATTTGGAACTCTCTGCACAGTCTGGGCATCCCAGTGTAGAATCACAAAATGATGCAGCACAGAGGGAGACCACTTGGCCCATTGTGCTTGTGTTCGCTTGTTGAAAGAGCTATCCAATTGTTGCCATTCCCCAGCTCTGTCCCCATAGCCCTGTAATTTGTCTTTTTTCTTTTGAGGGTTACTACTGAACCTTCTTCCAGTACCTTTACAAGAAATGTATTTGAGATCACAATAACACACTGCATTAAAAAAAATCATGTTGCCTCTAGTTGTTGTGCCTAATATTTCCCCTGGTTAGAACCATAGAAAGTTTACGGCACAGAAAGAGGCCACTTTGTGTCTGCACCGGCCAAAAAATGAGCCACACAGCTTAATCCCACTTTCCAGCATTTGGTCCATTGCCCTGCAGGTTATGGCAGCTTAGGTGCATACTGACCCTCCTGTCACTGGAAAGAATTTCTCCAAATTTACTGTATCAAAACCCTTCCTAATTTTGATTACCACATCCCTTAATCTTCTCTGTTCTAAGGAGAACAATCCCAGCTTCTCCTGTCTCTCCAAATAACTGCAGGCAACGTATGTAGTGACTGGCGACACAAGCTGTGGCCAGAAAATTGATGTAAGTCTGCATTGTGCGGGTAGCTGTTGTTCACCAAATATACCCTGCACTGAAACATGCTCTACTTTCCCCAATACAAGGCCTGGAACTAAATCCCCAAGACTTCTTTATTCCTCATCTGCAGGAAGCACACTGATCATGAAAGTTCTCTTGTACCTGTTTCAAGAATTCCTCCGTCTCTCTACCCATGACAGTTACTATCCAGGTTCATAATAGGGATACTTGAAGTCCATTATTATCACCTCTCTCTAATTCCTGTATCTTTCTGTAATTTGCTTGCAAATTTGCTCCACTACCTCCTTTCCACAGGGTGGTGGTCTATAGTATACACCCAGTAGTGTGATAGCTCCTCTATTGTTCTTGGTTCTAAACAAATAGATTGTCTTTGACCCTTAAACTGCATCATCCTTTCCAGAGCTGCAATAATTTCTTTGATCAATACTGCCAAAACCCCTCCTTTTATTTCCTCTTGATGTTTTCGTGAATATCCATGATAAAAAGTAATTAAAACCCTAGAAAAAGAAACATTATTTATTTGGTTCAGGCTGATATCAGAGAAGCGAGGCTATATTACAGGCATCATGAAACAACTAGGGCTTGATTCACAGGAACAATGAAGATTATGGGGGCATCTAATGGAAGTGTTCACCATTTTGAAAGGGTTAGAGAGACTAAATAGTGGAGGATTATTTCCAATTCATTGATGCATCAGGAACAAAGAGACAAAGAAATCGGGGTTTGTATTGGAAGCATAATGGCAGAGGTTTGAAGATGTATTTTCACACAAAGGTCTAGCAGAAATTGAAATGCATTGCCACAAGTGCCTATTGAAGATGTCAGTGGCAGCACTGAAAAGAAAATTAGATGAATATTTGAAAAAAGAAAATTTTATAAAGTAGACAAATAGGATTATCATAGATGGTTCCAGTGGCAGAATTAGGATGAGTACAGCCATGATGCACCGAATGGCCTCTTCGGCCCTGATGCTCCCATGACTTTGTATATATTTAATTATGTTCATAAAAACTACTCTTGACACTGGCTTTAGGTGCTTTTTGTTTCCTGGTCTGCTGCCTGTGAGAATATTTTAAAGTGACTGTTTACCCCGCTTGTTGACATCACTGCTGCTGCAGGCCTGGAGATCTCCTTGACTTAGTGGCAAATTTAACCTGCTGTTGGGAAAAGGGAAATTCACACCACAGAGTTCACTGGATCTTTGTGGGCGACTATTTTCGAGGGCAATATTGCTTTGCTGCTGACCTTAAAATCTGTTCCATTATCTGGATTTGGGCTCCATTGAAATTCCACCAAGTGCCAAAAGTGTGCCCTACAGCAGTTCACAGATTGTAAGCAGGCACAATGCATAATCCACCCATTTAGACCTGAAAATTGCAATTGAGCTGCCCTGACCACAGTAGGACCCTGATTCGCACTTTTTCAAGCTGCCTTATGCACAAAACAAGTGGGCATAGTGCTCATCCATTATAGAGCTGACATTAGTGTGGATGACTTAATTCATGTGTTTGCCTTAGACGGTATTGGTGTGGGTTATTTTGACCACAGAGTTATAACATCGTTATCCTATTGTGCATATTCTTTGAAAGAGCTGTTCGCTTAACCTCACTCTTTTTTCCCCGTAACACTTAATTTCTTTGACCTTCAAGTATTCATCCAAAACCCTCTTAAAAAGTTACTAGTGAATCGGCATCTGCCACACTTTCATGAAGTGCATTCCATTTTTAACAACTCGCTGCATTTAAAAAACTCATCTCCCTCCAATTCTTTTGTCAATTACCTTAAATCTGTGTCCTTTGGTTACTGACCCACATGCAATGGAAACGGTAGCTCCTTGTTTAAACCCCTCTCATGACATTGAAATGGATTAATGACACTGCCTGGCTGCCTCTAATGGCGTAAGTGTGAATCATTTACACTATGTGACTGTCTCTTGTCATTAGAAGCAGCCATGTTGCTTAAAGAGTCATAAGGGTTAAAATTGTCAAATAGTCTGATCACATTAGTGAGGTAAAATGACAACGTTTGAACTTCTCATTCATCTGGGATATTTAATAACCTGCTTTTATATTTAATTAAAAAGGAGTGGATGAAAATTTACTTTCCGGATTTAAGATATTTTTTTTTTTTGCAATCACGTTTTACAACAAATATTCATGTTGGCACATATAATGGGACTGGACTTCTCAATTTCACCATTCTGCAATAATGCACTGTAACTGCCCATTGAAAACCAACCACATTAGAAAATGACATGCAGCAAGTAAAAGCATCACGAAAACAATAACTTCAACCCAATTAGTTTTTGACGGCCATCAAGTTAAATATTGCAGCCTCTGTGCACGAGGCTTTCAATGGATGAATTGTTCAAGTGTTTTCGAAAGCAGTTAGCGCGCAGCAAAAAGGTATCTGGTACATAGCTAGCATCCGTGCACAGACATCCATTGAGAGCCATCTTGTAATTTAAGGGTTAAGGCAGAGTTTCCCAGGTACCACATGATCCATCCGCCATTTATGGAAGTGAACTCTGCCACAGCATTGAAAGACAAATGATTATAATTGATTTTGTCCTGGCAGTGAAGGAGTGTTCCATCAATATTCTAAGAGTGTGAAATAACTCTGCTATTATCTTCAGCCATTGCACAAATCCATAATTGCCAGCCATCCATGTTTTATGGAGACAATCAGCATTTCTGTGGCACCTTCTGCATGTCAGCATTTCCTGGAGAAAATCAGCTGTTTTTTTTATTCCCGGCAATTCTTTGGGTCTAGTCATACTGAATGCCCGAGAGAAAGTGGTAGGAACATGATGGGTCGTAGCTTGGGAGCAGGGACATTACGTGGAGAGCACTACTACCTACAAGCCAAATATCAGGGTCAATTGTTTTAAGTTCGCCGTCCCTCATCGCTGTTAACCAAAGCCAGCGTGGGATTTAAACATGCTGGGCTTGCTCATAAGCAAACAAAGCTTTTCTGACCACACAAGATGGTGTCAGGGGCTTGCAAACATATTCATTCTCCTCAGCAGCTCATTTGAGGCAGGAGTAGGTGGGAGAAACATCTGTGATTATGACAGTAACATACCATTTTAGGGCAAGAAAAATTGATTGTATAGCCTACTCCTCAATTCAAAATCAGTAAAATCATATTATCTGCTAATTTAACATATTTAAGTACTAAAGCCTCACTTTGTTGTGCTACCGCTGCACAACATTATGACAGCAGAATTCAGAGCAGGGCCTTGAGTTAGTACCTTCAATGTGCTTAACACAGGGGGCTGTTTTTGACGAGTAAAGTAAATAGTCTTCCATTAACTCAATTTCCATTAAACTGAGGCTGCCACTTTAGTGCTGTGCACTTTGTATTGCTGTGAGGCTGAAATTATTTTCTAGCAATGAACAATGTGCAGTACAACTGCTCTGTAAGACTTGAGAATTACTAGTTGATATTGTTGATATCCTTGTCTGATTCCCTGGTCAGCAGGTGAAATATTATTTATGGAGCAGAGCATTTCATTTTAAGCCTAATGCCAAAAATAAATTGTTTTATCAGCAAATTTAAAATCTGTGGAATTTTCAGGTATAGCTCTGTCTTAGCAAACGTGACCTTCTTTGGAATACATGACAATAATTATTTGACATATCAGGGTCTATTTTCCTTTGTGTGAAATTTAGGTACAAGTATTTAAGACAATCATGGTACATTCCTTTGTGTTTTACCTTTAGACTGGTATTATCTCATTTATTTTGGAATAAATGCTTAAAATTAGCACAATTAATGAAGTATGAGCTTGGTAAGTGTTTGTACATAAACTTTGGTGATTGGAAAATGCATACAGTATAAATTGTTGTTTCCCCCTAATACTAGTATTCGTGCAAGTGTCCTGATGAGTGCAAGTTGGAAAGCTTAGACCTGTCTCTTTTTTCTGGCAATACTCAAGTTCTGTACAGCTACCAAATGACTAAATGCTTACCTCAATACAGTTAATAGTTTTAGAATTTTAAAAATTCATTCTAGGGCTGTGGGCATCGTGAACAAAGCTGACAGTTATTATTCATTCCTAGTTGCCCTTGGTCAGTGATGCGACTGCCTCTTGAACCGTTGCTGTATATAAAAGTCAAGAAGCTAAGTTACAGCAACAGTTTGCTCCCCTTCTAAAACCCAGTCTCCTCAGGATTTGAGTTTACATTCCCCGAAGATTAACATATCGCTGCTTAATGCGTTGCCATGGAATCCCTAGGCCTGTGATTTTAAGGGAGGTGTTAATCTATTTAAAATAAAGCACCTCCATTAAAATATTGCACAAAAGAATTTAATTAGCAAAATTATGCTGTGTGGGAGATTAGTGTGCATACAAGTTAAGTGCTCATATATTAATCTTCAGAAAGGATGATTTCAGGGCCTCAGAAGCACGTGCACCTTTACAATAATGGGCAGAATTTCCTGAAATCTTTCACCAAAACAACAGCGTAAGCACGTGCTTATTTTTTGTGCAAAACACCAAGGATATTGGGTCCTAAATAATTGTTCCTACTCAATGCTAAATTTCTTGAATCTCAACACTGATTCTGCAAGACCTCAAATCCCTTTGCTGCTGAAAAAAGAGACATGTCTAAGCTTTTCATCTTGTGCTCTTACACCTGCAAGTGTACTAGTATTAGGGTGAAAACAACAATTCATACTGGTGACTTTTCAGTCACCATCAACGGTGCATTCTCCATGGCAATGACACTTGCCAACCAATCAGCACTCTCTTCACATACAGTATAAATTGTTGTTTCCCCCTAATACTAATATTCTTGCAAGTGTCCTGATGAGTGCAAGACAAAAAGCTTAGACATGTCTCTTTTTTCAGCAGTACTCAAGTTCTGTACAGCTACCAAATGACTAAATCCCTTTGCATTCATTAATATAGCATCCTCCCATACCCCCAACCAACCACCCCCAAAACAAAAGACCAGATTGTGTGAGTTTCCTGTAGGTATGACAGCTCAGAAGTGTATTTTCTGGAGATTTTTAAAAATTTCTCCTCAATGAGATCTATGCCGTATTTTCTGTATCTTGAGCACTTTACAGCATCAGAATAATTTTAGGAAAACTGAAATGGCATTTTCTTAAACATGCTGTGCTTAGCAAACATAAAGGGTGGTTTGATAACTTCCAACTTTAAATTCCATACACAAAGCGGAATTTTAAAAAAGGATGTGGTATAAGTTCTGCATTTTCCTCTGATTCCTATAGTTTGTGCTGATTTCTGCTTGACTTATGGCAGCTTTTTTTTTGGCTTTTCAGCTGTTGAGGTGCTCAGAAAATGTCAGCGTTAAATTTGCTGGTTGCACAGTTGATGAAATTCTGGGATTATGTATTTTTAACAAGTGCAAAATGTCACTAGCCCAAAGCATTTTTCAATAGAATAGCCTACACACCTTACTTTTTTCCACAATGCAAATGCTGCATTTTACAAAGACTATAATGGGGATTTTAGTTTATTTTTTAAATGTTTCCTGCTAGTATTAACTCTAATAGTTGGCGCTGTGGTTGGGCACACAATGATTCACAGATTAGGAAATAGCAGCTGATGCAAGAAATTTGACTTGGATCTGATCACCTGGTTGGTGAAGGCCTTGGCGGTAGGCTGACAAACTAAGCAATATATTACAAGATGGCCTCAATGTTCAGTCCCACTCACCATTGTAGTTTCTGCTATTGAACCAAAGCTGTTGATAAATATGTTGCATGTAACATTAACAGGAGGACCTGCAATTTGAATGATAAAACAAAAGAAAGAAAATTGACAAGCTGCTACCGTAAAAGACATCAAGTTATTTGACCGTGGCCATCAGCACTTACCATTGTGGTCTCCGTGACAGAGCCGAAACTGTTGATAAAAATATTGCATGTAACGTTTACTGGAGGACCTGTGAAATGCAAGGACAATGTTGCAATACAAGTTGGAGCAGTGAAAGTACATAAGGGAGATGCCATGATGACATTCTTTGATAAGTGAGGAAACATAACCAGACATTCCAAACAAACGGGTGGTAGAAATTTGTCTTTTGTAACAGTGCGAAACAGGCAGCATAGAATAGGTGACGGATTATATTAACTCTGATGGTGCTGAACATCAGATGGGGAGTATATTGGGCGATCGATGTGGCATCGCTCGTTTAGCACCACTGACCAAGACAAATTTCTACCCAGGTACGTGGTGCACTTTTTCTTACTTCTATCCATATTGCTTATTGATCCATTTGATTTCCTTTCTATCCTCCCGCTCCGCCCCCCCGCTCCCTCACCTTCCCCCACCTCCCTCTCTGCCCCCCCGCCTCCCTCTCCGCCCCCCTCATCTTCCCTCACCTCCCCCTCCGCCCAGCCGCCCCCTCAGCTTCTCCCACCTCCCCCTCCGTCCCCCGCCCCCTCACCTTCCCCCACCTCCCCCTCCACCCCCCTGCCCCCTCACCTTCCCCCACCTCCCCCTCCGCCCTCCCCGCCCCCTCACCTTCCCCCACCTCCCCCCTCCTCCCCCTCACCTTCCCCCACCTTCCCCCCCACTGGCGAGTACACATGAGCAGAGAATTGAGTTCAGTTGCTACACCCATTTTTCCCTTGTGATGCTCACTCTTTCATCTCACAGATATAGATGGGTAGAGTTACAGGAGTGTGGCCAGCACCCAGAGAATTGTGGCTCCAAATGATGAACTACCTTAAGGAAAACAAGGGGAAAGGAAAATTCAGGAGCAGTGAGGTGGGGGAAGGTGAGGGGGTGGAGGGGGAGGTGGGGAAGGTGAGGGGGCGGAGGGGAAGTGGGGGAAGGTGAGGGGGCAGAGGGGGAGGTGGGGGAAGGTGAGGGGCAGGGGTGGAGGGGGAGGTGGGGGAAGTTGAGGGGGCGGGGGGTGGAGGGGGAGGTGGGGGAAGGTGAGGGGGCGGAGGGGGAGGTGGGGGAAGGTGAGGGGGCGGGGGGCGGAGGGGGAGGTGATGGGGGGGTGAGGGGGTGGAGGGGAAGGTGGAGGGGCGGGGGCGGGGGGGAGGTGGGGAAGGTGAGGGGGTGGAGGGGGAGGTGGGGGAAGGTGAGGGGGCGGGGGGTGCGGAGGGAGAGGTGGGGGAAGGTGAGGGGGTGGAGGGGAAGGTGAGGGGGCGGAGGGGCGGGGGGCGGGGGGGAGGTGGGGGAAGGTGAGGGGGCGGGGGTGCGGAGGGAGAGGTGGGGGAAGGTGAGGGGGTGGAGGGGAAGGTGAGGGGGCGGGGGGGAGGTGGGGGAAGGTGAGGGGGAGGTGGGGGAAGGTGAGGAGGTGGAGGGGGAGGTGATGGGGGTGGGGGAAGGTGAGGGGGCGGGGGGGGAGGTGATGGGGGTGGGAGTTCTGACTGGGTTTCCGTTTCTGATTGCTGACAGGTTAGAGCAGTGAAAGTACAGGTTAGATGCCTCGGTGACAGAAATACCCCACTGGCATCATGGCCTTAGGTAAAAATAAACTGCCCAGATGGATAGCTGAACCTGAGGCCTTCCTGACCTTTATAGTGCAGTTTTACATCAGGCAAATCTTTTATTAATTAGCTCAAAGAGAAGGCCCACTCCTTTTTTTGTGCTCATTGAAATAATTTGTCCTGTTGGTGATAAAGAACAAAGAACAAAGAAAAGTACAGCACAGGAACAGGCCCTTCGGCCCTCCAAGCCTGCACCGATCTCACATCAGGGGGCGGAGGGGGAGGTGGGGGAAGGTGAGGGGGGAGCGGAGGGGGAGGTGGGGGAAGGTGAGGGGGGGCGGAGGGGGAGGTGGGGGAAGGTGAGGGGGGGGCGGAGGGGGAGGTGGGGGAAGGAGAGGGGGGTGGCGGAGGGGGAGGTGGGGGAAGGTGAGGCGGGGGGTGGGGGGGTGCGGAGGGGGAGGTGGGGGAAGGTGAGGGGGTGCGGAGGGGGAGGTGGGGAAAGGTGAGGGGGCGGGGGGCGGAGGGTGGGGGGGGTGGTCAGAGATCTCCAAACTAAATAAACAAATAAGTCACATCAGGCAGAAGACTGAAAAAGGTAGGACACTAACATAAACCACTTTGAAAAGAAAAGTAAAAAAAATTGGAACAGTTTATAACCTATGGTTATAGAAACCCCCAGCAAGTTGTGTGCTGGAATATGGGGCACAGAACTAATAAATGCAACTCCAGAACGCAAGCTATTTTTAACTGCAGTACACATATCAGCAAAGCTTCAGTCTCATATATAAGAAACATCAATCAGATGGCCTTTCCATATTGCATGAGTATTTGGTACATTAATGGCTGGTTAATTAGCATTTGAAACATGCATGAGCCTCTTACATTTTAATAATGAATATTATCCACTATACTCAATATGATGTGAACAAGTACAATGAATTATTCAAAGCTTGTAATATTGCAGTTTTACTCAAAATTGTCTATGGATAGTGTGAACAGCACAAAATGCGGGATTTTCCAGCCTTGCCCACCACCGGGATCATCCAGTCCCACCGAAAATCAATAGGCCTTTGGCTGGGCCGCCAAAACTCCCACAGCAGGTCCCACCACAACGGCGCAGGAAAATCCCAGCCACAATGTTGGAAATGAGGAACATAAAGCAGTACTTTCTGCAGTCATCTCTTATCTCCTTTATTATATACTACTGAAACACACATAATAAATGTTGTCTGTGCACTCTCTTTAACAAAACTGGGACCTGTTCAGAAAGAACAGGATCGTGAGACTGCACTGACCGCAGTGAAATCAGACAATGTTATGCGGCACTGTGGCAGGAGTATAAATAGTTAATTTCTGGTCATTTCAAACAATCTATTGTGAATATAATTGGAAAATTTATACATTGGACAAGTTATGAAGGTGACCACAATGCATTGCAAAAATATGTTTATTAGATAAATATTATGTCAAAATATGAATCTTATTTTCAAAGACAACAAGACTTTGTTTCACAGAATTTTGAATTGTTTGTATTCAACTAGATAAAAAATATTCTTCATTAACATTGTGGCAGAGGGTTTTTAACCCAAGATCAAAAGGTTAGCATTTCTAGGGATGTTTGACTGTTCTCAGTTTTGCTCCTAACATAAAGCATCTGATAGCAAATTAAGGAATCTTAAGGCCCCTGTTAAAGGTCAGTCAAGAGAAATAGTTGTGGAATTGAGCATGGAGAGATATAAACAGACAGTGCTGCTAATTTTATAAAAGATGGGCAAGTTTTTGAAGTGTAAGCTTATTGTTTAAACATGAGGTAAAAATAGTGCCACTCTATAAAAATACATGAATAGTTAAAGTATGTTTTACACAAATATGATAAAACCAAAAGAGTTCAATAACAATTTATCAGCTGTACTATTTTTATTTACCTGATATACTGTGAAGGGTCAATTGTAACTTTGTTTATCTTCCCAAGGGCTGATATATTGTGCTACAGGAACCTAAATGATGGCCTAGGAATCAATGTTAACACCCAGCCTAGACACCCACAAGTGGGTCAGCAGCATATGGAGCACTTTACCATAAGGGACAGTTACCCTAGGCATTTATCTCAACTGTCCTACTGTCTCACATGCTGGTCCTATTTCTTTCCAGTCACTTTACAAATACTGCTGCTTGAAAAGATTGTAAGTTTAAAAAAAAAAGTAAATTTTTATTTAGGAATTCACCACACGTGTCCTCAACATACAAAATTAACTCAAATGTGGCGTGTGTTAAATATGCACATAAGGACTGCAGATAAACTATGTAAAGCCATCAAGGATTGTCTATGTTGAAAGCATTATGAAAGAATGCATTTAAAAATGATAATACTCTATGAAGTAAATTGCATTGTTAATAACCCTGTTAACAATCCTAGCTTTAGCTTGGAGAGTAATTGTTACTGGTTATTATATGCAATATCATTTCTGTTGATGTTTTTAATACGATTCTTTGTTTGAAAACTTTTGTTTAAGTTGTGAGTGCTTCTAACATGACTGCAAGTACTGGTTTGGAAGACCTATCAAATTCAGAGGCATAACAGCGTTGAAATAATCCTGTCGTGACTTAAATCATCAAACCATACCAATGCAGCTTCAGCTGTATATAGAAATTCAGCTCTGTCCCATCAACAGGTCTAATAACTGTCCTAACCGTTACCCAGCATTGTCACTTACTGATTGCGTTAAAAAAAATTAAAAACAGAAAAATGCATTTTAAAAATAATAGTCAAGTTAATAATAATTCTCTTCAATGTGAAATTACAGAAAAATGATGGTTACAACAATTTTTAAGAATTAATTAATAAGCTTTTTTACACTCAGGCGCTCTTACCACTGAGTATAAAGTATTTTGCACCCCTATTTCTTTAGTAAAGGTTGCAATCCCCAGGAGACAAAAACTCTTAAGAAACACACCAAAAGAAAAGTCCATTCTGCCCATAAGCCCAATCCTACCACATTCACGTGCAATTTACCAGATCATATACTCTACACCACTTACTTCATTACCAATCAGTTGACATCTTTTTCTTGTTGCTCTGTAGTTTAGCTCTTCCAAGTCATTATTTTGGCTTTGACTGTTTCCTGCGTTTTTGACATTTTAGTGCATTATTACATTAACAATGATGATCCATGCCTTTCAGTAATCTTCTATGATTATGGCTTATTACAAGGATCGCGAGCTTCAGTTTCTGTACTGCGCAAACTACAAATAAAGTCTCACTTCAGGCAGGTGAGGGAGTAGATTTTCCTCTCAGGGTCCCAGTGAATGCTCAACAGGTATAATATACCAGAGGTGCACTGTTCCACAGAGGGGAAGTGTCCACTCAAGTTTTCATGGCCTACTGGAGGCCTGCATCCTGAAAGGACTTGATCTGAGATTGGGAGGCAAAGGAGGATGTAGCTGCATGCCCAAAAGGCCTAGACTGTTCTCCTGGTTGCTGACATCAAATGATTGTGTGTATTTATGGAAATTAGCAACCAGAAGAGCCTAAAGCCTAAATAGAGTACCTCATCTTCAATGTTACTGGGCCTGCACCTGCTCCATTTTAGA
The DNA here is from genome assembly GCF_964194155.1 of Cetorhinus maximus. NCBI lineage: Eukaryota > Metazoa > Chordata > Chondrichthyes > Lamniformes > Cetorhinidae > Cetorhinus > Cetorhinus maximus. Next base: position 10,061,650 of record NC_135894.1, on the reverse strand, counting down.
AACTCCTGGAAAACTCAGGGCAGCATAGTGGGGCAGTGATAGAATATACAGGGTGGGATTTCCCTTCTGCCACTAGAGGAGATTTGCCGTGAAGCTCCCACTGATCTGTTGTGACTCCGCCCCATCTTCCTGGCTCAGGACTCAGGACCAATACAGGGCAGGTTCCTCAGGAGAGAACCCACTGCTGCCAGGCACAAAAAGTCCAGTAGTACTGCAGCAGATGGCAGCTGCACCACCAGGAGAGCAAGAAGCCACTTAAAATTGCAGAGGAGTTCCGGGTATCTATAATTTGAATTGCTTTAAGCCTTAGATGAGGTCAAAATCAGTAAGTGAATTAGACCTGAGGGATGAGAAAGGCACTCACAATTGGAACCTCTTTCCAGAAAAAAAGGCAACAACATGCATTCTGTCACTGTACCAGGAAATATTACTGTTCTTCTACTGGCAGTTGGCAGGATCAGGAGCGTGGTGAGTGAAGGGGACAGCAGTGAGGAATCGAGGTAGGGGAGGGAATGCAGAGACAGGCTTCACCACCTAATCTTCCAATTGTTTTCATTGTTGAACAATCTAATATAAGACAGTGTGACAGAAACAAATCCAGGCCAGTGAATCTCTACCTAATTTCTCTTCACAGAAACTGAGTTATGCCAAGCGCAATGAAGGATCCATTATGGATCTCTTCTAGCCCACCTATTACCATCATAAATAATGCCATCTGCATTGCTTCATTTTAATTTAATAAATTTTAATAATTTCAATGTACCTCCAATTGGATGGCTTAATAATTTACCATCAAGTTAAAATATAGAGGAACTACAAATGACGTGCAATAAACTGGTAATTGGTAATTGTATGTTATTACTGACAATGCATAGAAGTGTGTTCAATGCTTAGGAACCAGGATTCCAACAAATTTGATGTTCATATTTTGTGATATAATCTAACGAAATTTTTTCTAGGTTGAAGCAACTCAACCAGCAAATACTGGCCTAAATTAATTATTCAGCAACTCAAGAGGGCACGTACCTCCACCACGCTGCGATAACTCAACAACATTACTATTATGCAGCTCTCGCCGGAGGCTTTTCCCTGCCTGGTTGATGCTCTGTAACTACAAAGCTGAAAAAGGGATGTTTTTATTAAGAGCTTCCATCTCACTGAGGAGGCTTCAGGCCAATCACATCCAACAACCTGCTCTGAAAACTCTGCTTACATTTTGACAGCCGTGATAAATTCCACCAGAGCAGTTGAGATAGTCCACAATTCCAAATAAAACAGCCCACAACAAAAATCTCAGTTCACCCTATCTCCAAGTTTTAACGGTACTTTTAAAAAAAACTCCAGGATCCAGATTTTCACCAAAAATAATCTAGTTCTTCCTTGGATCATATGTACCAATTTTCGTTGAAATCAGTCAATTAGTTTTTGAGATATATTGTTTACTGACTAACAAACAGGGAGGAAACTATTAGCATTACCCATATTCAATGGCAAAGGTAATGAACAAGAATGTAATTTGGCACTTAGCCTTTAGCTCAATGGGTAGCACTCTTGGTTTCTGAGATGAAAGGTCATATGATCATAATCCCAATCCAGGACTTGAGCATGATGTCCTAAATTTTGAGCTAATAATGACAGCAAAATTGCCAATGTCATTATTCCTGTGAAACTGAGCAGCATTTGCAGTTAAATCCAGAAATCCATGCTTCTCCAGAGATTGCACTGTTAAGTACCTCCAGACTGCAATCAAGTAGAAATCACTGAATTGGCAAAAAGTTCTCCTTTTATGTTGTCACATCGCTGTTGGAAATCCCACATAAAAGTTATCCTCTGTTAATAAGGTTTAATGGGTTTTTAGTAGTGTACAAAGTCATAACTATTGCAGAAGTCGAAGCTGACATTAAGCAGGGTAAACAGTTGAAGTCAATGGGAATCAGAGGAAAATTCTCCATTGATTAGAATTGTAACTAGCACAAAGGAAAACGGCTGAAATTGGTGGAGCTCATCTCATCCAAAGAGTGGCACATCTAATGATGGAGCACTTCCCCAGTGCCACGTTGTAGCATTAACATAGAACATGTGCTACAGTCCTGGAATAGTGCTTGAACCCACAAGCCTCTGAATCAGACAATAGTCTTACTATACGCAAGAACTACAATCAAGCTGTACTATTCACATATTTTTTGATTGCTTTACTGTTTATGTCAAATATTTTAATATCACAGGATTGTTACCGGCTCTCCAAATGAGCAGCTCACCTGGTGCCATTCCCCCACCTTCTCCCCACAACCCTGCCCACTCTTCCTTTTCAGGTAGCAGTCTAATTCCCCTGCGAATGCTTCAATTGAACCTGCCTTCACTACGCTCTTAGGCAATGCATTCCAAATCCTAACCACTCGCTGCGTAAAAAAAGTTTCTCCTCATATCACTTTTGCTTCTTTTACTAATTAATTTAAACCTGTGCCCTCTCATCCTGGATCTTTTCAGGAGTAGAAACAGTTCCTCTCCACCTACTCTGTTCAGATCATTCATGATTTTGAATATCTCTATCAAATCTCCTCTTGACCTTCTTTTCTCCAAGGAAAACAGTGCCAACTTCTTCAATCTATCTTCATAACTGAAGTTTCTCATCCCTGGAACCATTCTCATGAATCATTTCTGCAATTTCTCCAATGCCTTTACATTTTCCCTAAGATGTGGCGCCCAGAACCAGGTGCACTACTCTAGCTGAGGTCAAACTAGTGACTTGCACAAATTCAACATAACCTCCTTGCTCTTGTACTCTATGTCCCTATTAATAAAGCCCAGGATATTCATGCTTTATGAGCTGCTCTCTCAACCTGCCCCAACACCTTAAATGATTTATGCAAATATAGACCCCAAGTCTTACTGCTCCTGCACCTCCTTCAGAGTTGCACCCTTATTTTATATTGTCTCTCCATGTTCCTCCTACCAAAATGAATCACTTCACGCTTCTCTGCATTGAACTTCATCTGTCACCTGCCCGCCCATTCCACCAGCTTGTCTATGTCCTTTTGAACACCATCCTCCTCACAGTTCACAATACTTCCAAGTTTTTTATGATCCACAAGCATTGAAATTGTGCTCTGTACACCAAGGTATGGGTCATTAATATATATCAGGAAAAGCAAAGGTCCCAACACTGACCCCTAGGGGGGATTCCATGACAAACATCTCTCCAACACAAAAAACATCCATTAACCACTACTCTGTGTTGCTCAGTCAATTTTGCATTCATGTTGCTTCTGCCCCTTTTATTCCATGAGCTATAACTTTTCTCACAAGTCTGTTGTGCAGCACTGTATCAAGCCTTTTGGAAGTCCATGTACACCACATTAACAGCATTGGCCTCATCAACCCTCTCTGTTACCTCTTCGAAAAACTCTAGCAAGTTAGTTAAGTATGACATTTCCTTAAGAAATCCACATTGGCTTTCCTTAATTAATACACATTTGTCCAGGTGACTATTAATTTTGTCCCAAGTTATTGTTTCATAAAGTTTCTCCACCATCCAAGTTAAACTGACTGGTCTGTAGTTGCTGGGCTTATTGTTAGCCCTTGTTCTAAAAAGGATATAACATTTGTAATTCTCCAGTCCTCTGGGACTACCCCTAAATTTAAGGAAGAGCGAAAAATTATGACCAGTGCCCCTGAAATTTCCACTCTTAATTCCCTCAGTATCCTTGGATGCATCTCATCTGGTCCTAGTGCCTTATCAACTTTTAAGTATAGGGATTCACCAAGGCTCCTTAGACAGCACCTTCCAAACCCACAACCACTACCATCTAGAAGAGCAAGGGCAGCAGGTAGATGGGAACACCACCACCTGGAAGTTCCCCTCCAAGTCACTCACCATCCTGACTTGGAAATATATCACTGTCCCTTCACTATCGCTGGGTCAAAATCCTGGAACTCCCTCCCTAACAGCACTGTGGGTGTACCTACACCACATGGACTGCAGTGGTTCAAGAAGGCAGCTCACCACCACCTTTTCAAGGGCAACTAGGGATGGGCAATAAATGCTGGCCCAGCCAGCGAAGCCCACATCCCGTGAATGAATAAAATAAAAGTACAGGTAACCTATCCAATATCTCCTCCTTTTCAATTCTAGACCCATGTAGTGTCTGAATTACCTCATCCTTTATCATGGCCTCGATAGAATCTTCTTCTTTTGTAAAGACAGATGGAAAGTATTCATTTAGTAGCTCAGCTATCCCTCTGCCTCATGTGTAAAGTGCCTCTTTGGTCCCTAATCAGCCCTACTCCTCCATTTACCACCCTTTTACTATTTATATGCCTATAGAAGACTTTGGGATTCCCTTTTTTGTTAGCTACCAATCTCTTCTCAAACGCTCTCTTTGCTTCTAATATTTGCTTCTTCACCTCTCCTCTGAACTTCCATATTCAGCTTGGTGTTCAATTATATTTTCTACCTGACACCTGTCATAAGCACACTTATTCTTCTTCATCTGAGTTTATATCTCCTTTGTCATACAGAGAGCCCTGGATTTGTTTGCCCTACCTTTCCCTTTTGTGGGAAACTACCTTGACTGTACCTGAATCATTTCTTCTTTAAAGGTAGCCCATTGTTCAGATAACATTCCTACTGCTACCTTTGACTCCAATTTATTCAGCCCAGATCTCTTCTTACCCCATTGAAGTTGGCTTTCTCCCAGTTAATTTTTCTTACTCTGGACTATTCTTTGTCCTTTTCCATAGTCAGCCTAAAATACAGTGATTATTGTCCCATAAATGTTTGCTTACTGACACTTGAACTGCTTGGCCCACCTCATTTCCAAGAACCAGGTCTAGCAGTGCTTCCTTCCTGATTGGAATGGACGCATACTGCTGTTGAAAATTTTTCTGAACACACTCTAGGAACTCGTGCTCCTTTCTTCCCCTTACATTACTGCTATCCCAATCTATATTTGGATAATTAAGGTCCTCCATTATAAGTAGTCTATCATTTTTGCACCTTTCAGTAATTTCTTTTCAAATTTGTTCCTCTACGTCCCTCCCACTAGTTGGTGGCCTTTAGACTATCGCCAATGGAATGCTATCCTTTATTACGAGAGGGATTAACATAAAAGTAAGGATGTTATGCTTCAGTTATACGGGGCATTGGTGGGACTGCACGTTGAATTCTGTGTGCAGTTTTGGTCTCCTTATTTAAGGAAGGATGTAAAAGCATTGGAGATTGCTGAAATGAGATTTACTAGATTGATACCTGGAATGAGTGGGTTGTCTTATGAGGAAAGGTTGGACAGACTGGGCTTGTTTCCACTGGAGTTTAGAAGAGTGAGGGGTGGTTTGATTGAAGTATACAAGATCCTGAATGGCTTTGACAAGGTGGACATCGAAAGGATGTTTCCTCTTGTGGGTGAGTCCAGAATTAGGGGGCACTGTTTTAAAATTAGGGGTCACTCTTTTAGGACAGAGATGAGGAGAATTTTTTTTCTCTTAGAGGGTTGTGAGACTTTGGAAGTCTCTGCCTCAGAAGGTGATGGAGGCAGATCATTGAGGCGGGGTCATTGAATATTTTTAAGGCAGAGGTAGATAGATTCTTGTTAGGCAAGGGAATCAAAGGTTATCAAGGTTAGATGGGAGTGTGGAAATCAAAACACAAGAAGATCAGCCATGATCTTATTGAATGGCAGAGCAGGTTCAAGGGGCCGAAAGGCCTACTCCTGCTCCTATTCCTTATGTTCTTATGTTAGACCACACCGAGCAATGTAATTGCAACTTTTTAGTTCCTTAGCTCTAGCCAAATAAATTCTGTCCTTGACCCCTCCGGGACATCCTCTTTCTTCAGCACTGCAATGTTCTCCTTTATCAATACCACCACCCCTCCCACTTTTCTTCCTTTCCTATCTTTCCTGAACACCTTGTATCCAGAGAGATTTAACATCCAGTCCTGCCCTCCTTTGAGTCAGGTCTCAGTTATGGCCACAACAATGTATTTCCACATGGCAATCTGCAACTTTAACTCGCCAGTATTATTTACCACATTCCTTGCATTCAAATACATGCACAGTAACCTGATTTAGGCTCTATTATTTTCTCCTTTACTTTGATCCCACCTATTAACATTATTCCCTGTTCTAGTGCTATCTGTCCCAGTATTCTGTGCCCCTTGGTATTCCTCTCTAAATATTATCTCCTGGTTCCCATGTGTGCGTCTGCATCATGTCATATCTCACCTAATGTCAATTTGCATACAACCATACCTCTCGAGAATCCTGAACAATTCAGAGTGACCCAATTTGAATGCAGGATTTTAGGTAAAGTCTATCTCCAGTCGTTTGAAACCGCCTACTCAAACTATAGTGGGGGAGTGAGACGGATGCTGTTATGAGATTATGGGGATAATTGGGAAGGGAAATTTAAACTAAAGCAGCAAGACGTCATACAAACAGTAGGTGGGAGCAGAAGTTACAGAAAATGTGGGAGGCAAACAAAGAAAGTAGGAGAGAAATGTAGAGGGTAAGAAGAAAAAAGCAAATGAATCAAACGTAAGACATCCATTAAGTTGGCATTAAGTTAAAATGCTCAGAGAACTGGTGCAGACATGATGGGCTGAACGGCCTTCTTCTCCACCCTAACAATCCTGTGATTCTGTGAAGATAAAAGCAAAATACTGCAGATGCTGGAAATCTGAAATAAGAAAGAAAATGCTGGAAAAATTCAGCAGATCTGACAGCATCTGTAGAGAGACACCTGCTGAGTTTTTCCAGCATTTTCTGTTTTTATTTCGTATTTCCAGCAACCACAGTACTTTGCTTTTATCTTAAGTGTTTAATTCACTGCCACTTCTCTTCCAGGAATGTCTATCTTGAAGAAGTACTGCTCTACTCTTTGACAGGATTTCTGTTAGTCTCTTTCACCCTGTTCACCTTCATTGCTTTCCATTTCCCTTCTGGTGTTTGACAAGGTGTTTACCAAAACTCGTTTTCACAGCCATATTTCCTTCCTCAGTGACTATCTCTGTCTCTGACTTACCCCACATAGATTCCTACTGAAGTTCCATCCCTCATGTTTCGAATCCACCCAGGATTACAGGTATCTCCAGGACATACAGCGTTCCTCAGACTGCTGTTCCCGTCACATTCTGAGATCCACACTCAGTGCCATGCACCGCCATATGAACATACTCGACCTCTCCCTCCAGCAGCACCGACTCATCCTATCACAAAGCTGTCCTTACCCCCAGTTTTATTTTATTCTTCATCTCATCTGATGCCTTAGCAACAAACTTTGTCTCTTCCTTCCAGGTGTTAAGGAACGCAAACTCCAACAATTTATTGATACCAACGCTCATCCAGGACCCTCCAACCCTTCCCGTCCCTCTGACCCCATCCCGTCTTCTAACTCCAGCCCTTGCTGTGTATTCATCATACACTCTGGCCTTCCCCTCTCTAATGCTGAAAGTTTTGTACTCAGCAAAGGATTCAATTTCACACCCTTACGCCATCACCTCAATGAATTTCGGGCTCGGCACGATGCTGAACTCTCCTTCCGCTGCCTTCGTCTCCGTGCTCACTTCTTTGGGCAGGAGTCCTCTCCCTGTTCAACAGATCCTTTTACCCAACTCCAATATTCTCCCTCCACCTGGATCCCCCCTCCGGCTTCTTAACTGCTCTTGATCTTTTCATTGAGAACTGTCGTTGTGACATCGGCCATCTTAATTTCTCTGCTACTCTCACCCTACTCTAACCTGTCTCCTTCTGAACTTGCTGCACTCCGTTCTCTTAGGTCCAACCCTGACTTTGTTATCGAGCCTGCCGCCAAGGGTGGTGCTGTTGTTGTCTGGCGCACTGACCTCCACCTCGCAGAGGCTGAGCATCAACTCTCAGTCACTTCCTCCTACCTCCCCCTGGACCATGACCCCACCACTGAACATCAAGCCATTGTTTCCAGGACTGTCACTGACCTCAACTCCTCTGGAGATCTTCCCTCCACAGCTTCCAACCTGATAGTCTCCCAACCTCGGACGGCCCGCTTCTACCTCCTACCCAAAATCCACAAACAGAACTGTCCCGTTAGATGAATGGTGTCAGTCTGTTCCTGTCCCACGGAACTGATTTCTTCCTATCTTGACTCCATTCTCTCTCCCCTTGTCCATGCTCTTTCCACCTACATCCACGATTCCTCTGATGCCCCATGCCATATCAACTATTTCCAGTTCCCTGGCCCTAACTGCCTCCTCTTCACCATGGACAACCTATCCCTCTACACCTCCATCCCACACCAAGATGGTCTGAGGGCTCTCCGCATCTTTCTTGAACAGAGGCCCGAACAATCCTCACCCACCACCACTCTCCTCCGTCTGGCTAAGATTAGCAAGCTCTGTTCAGCCCTGATGACTCAGGTGATGTTCTTGCTCCCATTGTTCTACTTCCAGGTCTTCCATCAATTGAAGAGCTGGGGAATGTCCAGTCAATAGGCCATTATAATGATTTCATCTTTGCTACATGTAGAAATAGCTGGAGAGCCTCTGAAATTAATTGCCTTCAGACACTAACAGTACTTTGATGACAAGTTTGGCAAGAGTAAACAGTCAAAATGAGAGATTTGGAGAAAAACAATTCTTAGGATACTTTTCAAACTATTGATGTGAAGATTCACAACCTTAATGATCCATTTCTTGTTCTCCTAGGCTGACGTTATCAGGTCACCCAGGCTCATATGAAGAATAGTTTCGAAATGAAGTACCAGAGGATTCCTGTCACTCAGGGAACCATACTCAAGTTCATGGGGGAGTTTGGACTACAAATCAAGGCAGTCCAGTTTGGCTAGTGTGTAAACTTTCTGCAGCTTCTCATTCCCTTTTTAATGAAACTGCCTCTCACCCTGGAGTCAACTGGGTATGGTAAAAACAAAAAGATATATATATTATTCACACACAAGTGCTTTCATTGGGGCCTGGCCAATTCTATAGCTGTCAAATATGCAGACCATTAAAAATAGACATTTCCTCAGCAATTGAAAGAAATCGCAGGCAATCTGCCGTCCTTAGCTGGTCTGGCCTACATGTGACTCCATACCCACAGCAATGTGGCTGCCTCTTAAATGCCTTCTGAAATGGCCTAGCAAACCATTCAGTTGTATCAAACTGCTACGAAGTCTAAAAGGAATCAAACTGCACGGTCCACCCATCATTGACCTAGGCATCGGAAATGATAATGGCACACCTAGCCCTATCAACCCTGCAAAGTCCTTCTTACTAACAACTGGGGGCTAGTGCCAAAGTTGGGAGATCTGTCTCACAGACTAGTCAAGCAACAGCCTGACATAGTCATACTCACAGAATCATACCTTACAGACAATCACCACCATCACCATCCCGGGTGTGTCCTGTCCCACCAACAGGACAGCCACAGCAGAGGTGGTGCCACAGTGTTATTCAATCAGGAGGGAATTGTCCTGGGAGTCCTTAACATTGACTTGATACCATGCGACTTTATGAGGTCCTGAGTCAAACATCTATCGCCCGCACCACCCCACCCCAACTCCCAGCTGATGAATCAGTGCTCCTCCATGTTGAACAGCACTTGGAGGAAGCACTGAGGGTTACAAGGGCATAGGATGTACTCTGGGTGGGGGACTTCAATATCCATCACCAAGAGTGACTCGGTAGCAGCATTACAGTCTGAGCTGGTCGAGTCCTAAAGGATGTAGCTGCTAGACTGGGTCTGTGGCTGCTGGTGAGGGAACCAACAAGAGGTAAAAACCTACCTGACCTCATCCTCACCAATTTACCTGTCACAGATGCATCTGTCCATGACAGTATGGGCAGGAGTGACCAATGCACAATCCTTGTGGAGATGAAGTCCCATCTTCACATTGAGGATACCCTCCATTGAGTTGTGTGGCGCTACCACAGTGCTGAATGGGATAGATTTTGAAACAGATCTAGCAACTCAAAGCTGGGCATCCATGAGGGGCTGTAGACCATCAGCAGCAGCAGAATTTTATAGAACCACAATCTGTAAGATCATGGCCCAGCATATCCCCCACTCTACCATTACCATCTAGCCGGGAGATCAACCCTGGTTCAATGAAGAGTGCAGGAGGGCATGCCAGGAGCAGCACCAGGCATACCTAAAAATGAGGTGTCAACCTGGTGGGTATGGAGTCACATGTAGGCCAGACCAGATAAGGACAGCAAATTGTCTGTGATGTCCTTCAATTGCTGAGGAAATGTCTATTTTTAATTGTCTGTGTATTTGACAGCTGTAGAATTGGCTAGTTTCAAAGAAATTATTAGCAAGTTTCTCTTCCATTCCTCTGTACTTTGGTAATCTGATGTGACCTATCACTCTTTTATCCCATAGCCTGCATCATAATTCAACCACTAAAATCTATAGTCACATAACAAGCCCCCAAGGCTGTGGAAAAGGATATTTCCTTCACTGAAGTCACTTCATGATACAAATCTGCAACACAACAACTGTGAAGATCATGTGGGTCTTGGTACCGTTTCCACCACTTGCCCCGTCCACACTTAACATAGACAGCCGCCAATATTGGCCAAATGGTGCTAACCATCCACTGTTAGCATTGGAGTCAATGACAGAATGTTACTCTGAATCAATGACACAAGCTGCCTATTTAGAGTGTTATGGGAGATGGAAGTTTGGTCATCGCATTGTCCAAAAGGTGCCATCAGCCATTTTTTGAATGTTGTTCAATTGATGGGATCTATAACAAAGACCCACAAGACTTCTTGAATTGCTCAGACATGTTGTAGCATCCCTTGGAGTCCATAGGGGACTCCAGAGAAATGAAGCAAGTCACAATGACCCAGAGACAAGCCACAATTTTGCTTTTACTACAAATTGGACAGCAATTTTACAGTGCACTCCTTATAGCTGGTGAATGTGTGATTGCCATGATGCCCATTATAAGCAGTGGGGGCTGTACCTCTGAGGCTCAGTTGGTACCATCCTTGGGTTTGAGAGAGAAGGAGACTTGATCAGAAAATCTACTCTAACACTCCAGTTGTTGCGCTGGAAGAGGCTACACTGTGGAAGGTGGTGTCTATGTTGAGCCTTGTTTGCTCTCTCAGATGGACATAGAAGATCTCATTGCACTATTTTGAAAAGCAGTGGGGTCATTCCTATTGTTTTTGGCCAGTATTAATCCCTCAACCACAATGGAGAGGTGGTGGCATAGTGGTATTGTCACTGGACCAGTATTCCAGAAGATTCAGTGTGATGGTCTGGGGATCCAGGTTTGAATCCCGCCACAGCAGATGGTGAAATTTGAATTCAATAAAAATCTGGAATTAAAAGTCTGATGATAACCATGAAACCATTGCTGATTGTTGTAAAAACCCATCTGGTTCACTAATGTGCCTTCCTTACCTGGTGTGGCCTACATGTGACTCCAGACCCAGAGCAAAGCGGTTGATTCTTAAATGCCCTCTGATCAACATCAATTAGGAATGGTCAATAAATGCTGGCCTAGCCAGCAATGCCCACATCCCATGAATGAACACAAAAAATAAATTACCTGGTCATTTACCTCATTGCTGCTTTATAGGAACAGGAGTCGGTCATTCAGCCTGTTGAGCCTGCTCCGCCATTCAATTAGATCATGGCTGATTATGTACTTCAACACCACTTTCTCCCACTATCTCCATATCCCTTGATTAGTCATTAGTCTCCAGAAATCTATCGATTTCTGTCTTGAACATGCTCAATGATTGAGCTTCCACAGCCTTCAAGGATGAAGAATTCCAAAGATTCACCACCTTCTGAGTGAAGAAATTCCTCCTCATCTCAGTCCCAGATGGCCTACCCTTTACCCTGAGACAATGTCTCCTGGTTTTAGACTCATCGGTCAGGGGTAACATCTTATCTACACCCACCCTGTCATGCCCTGTAAGAATTTTGTAAGTTTCAATGAGATCACATCTCATTCATCGAAACTTTAGAGAATACAGACCCAGTCTTCCCAAACTCTCCTCATAAGACAATCCCACCATCCCAGGGGTTAACCTGGTGAACTTCCATTGCACCGCTTGGACCAAAACTATACACAACACTCCAGGTGAGGTCGCACCAAGGCTCTATACAAATGCAGCAAGATATCTTTATTCCTGTACTCAAATCCCCTCGCAATGAAGGCCAACATACCATTCATCTTCCTAATTGCTTGCTGCAGCTGCATGCTAACTTTTAGTGGCTCATGAACATGGGCACCTCGGTCCTTTTGGACACCCACATTTCCCAACCTCTCACCATATACGAAGTATTCTGCCTTTCTGCTTTTTCTACCTAAGTGAATAATTTCACATATTATTCCTTCTGCCATGTTCTAGCCCATTCACTTAGTCTATCCAAGTCCTCATAAAGCCTCCTTGCATCCTCCTCACAACTTACATTCCACCCCATTTGGTGTCATCAGCAAATTTAGAAATATTACAATTGGTCTCCACATTCAAGTCATTTATATAGATTGTGGACAGCCATGGGCCTAACACTGATTCCTGCAGTACCCTACAGTAGTAATAGCTGACCATCCTGAGAATGATCCCTTTATTCCTACTCTCTGCTTTCTGTCTGTTAGCCATTCTCAACCCATATTTACCCCAATCCCATGTGCTGTAATTTTATTTACTGATCCCCTGTGTGGGACTATATCAAAATCTTTCTGCAAATCCAAATACATCACATCCACTGGTTCTCCTTTATCTATGCTGCAAGTAATATCCTCAAAAAACTCCAATAGGTTTGTCAAACATGATTTCCCCTTTATAAATCCATACTGACTCTGCCCAATTTTACCATTCTTTTCTAAATGTCCAGTTATCACATCCTTTATAGTAGATTCTAACATTTTCCTTACTCTTGACGTCAAACTAACAGGTCTGTAGTTCGCCAATCTCGTCTTCCTCCCTTCTTAAATAGTGGGGTTTCATTTGCTACTTCTCACTCCACAGGAACCTTTCCAGAATCTATAGAACTTTGAAAGATAACCACCAATGCATCCATTACCTCTCTAGCCACCTCCTTCGATACTCTGGGATGAAGCTCATCTGGCCAGGGGATTTATCAATCTTCAATCCAGTTAACTTTTCAAGAACTACCTCTTTACTAATACTAATTTCTTTTAGTTCATCAGTTTCACAAGTCCCTTGGTTGCCTAGTATTTCTGGGAGATTTTCTGCATCTTCTTCTGTGAAGACAGGTGCAAAGTAACTGTTTAGTTTCTCAGCCATTTCTCTGTTCTCCACTATAAATTCTCCTGTCCCCACCTGTAATGGGCCCACATTTCTCCTACCTAATATTTTATTTTTCACATACCTAAAGAAGCTTTTACAGTCCACCCTTATGTTCCTCACTAGTTTGCTTTCATATTCTCTTTTTCCTTTCTTAATCAGTTTCTTGGTCCTCCTTTGCTGGGTTTTAAACTGCTCCCAATCCTCAGGCTTACAACTTTTTCTGGCATCATTATAAGCCACTTCTTTTGATTTAATGCAATCTTTAACTTCTTTCATTAACCATGTTTGATTTATCTTTCCCTTTGGGGTTGAGGCCTTAGACGAATATATACCTGTTGTGGATCATCTAGTATTTTTTAAATACTAGCCATTGCCTGTTTACTGTCAAATCTTTTATTTTCCCAGTCCATCATAGACAATTTGCCCCTCATACCTTCATAATTTATTTTCTTCAGAATTAAGACCCTAGTTCCAGAATGAACCATATCGCATTCAAACTTAGAATTTTGCATTATCATATTATGGTCACTATTTTCCAAAGGCTCCTTTACAGCAGGGTTATTAATTAGCCCTTTCTCATTACACAACACCAATCCAAAACAGCCCAATCCCTAGATAAAAACAAAAAACTACTACGGATGCTGGAAATCCAGAACAAAAACAGAATTACCTGGAAAAACTCAGCAGGTCTGGCAGCATCGGCGGAGAAGAAAAGAGTTGACGTTTCGAGTCCTCATGACCAATGCTGCCAGACCTGCTGAGTTTTTCCAGGTAATTCCGTTTTTGTTTTTGAGCCCAATCCCTAGTTGGGTCCTCAACCTACTGCTCCAGAACCCCATCTTATACACACTCCAGGAATTCCTCTGCCAGAGCATTAGTGCTGTTTGGTTAACCCAGTCTATGCGTAAATTAACATCATCCATCATTACTGTATTACCCACATTATAGGCACCTCTAATTTCCTGATTTATACCGTGCTCAACATTAGCACACATTTGGTGGCTTATAAACCATGCCCACCAATGTTTTCTGCCCATTGCTGTTTCTTAGCTCCACCCCAATACATCTTGGTCCTTCGATCTAAGATCATCTTGAAAGCTTTCTGTGCACAAATGGGCAGTCTCATTTCCATCATTACAATAGTCACTGCAGTTCAAAATTACTTCATTGACTTTATAGTGTTTAGAACATCCTGAAGTCATGAAAGGTGCTATGTAGCTGTAAGGGGAGAATTTTCTCCCCGTCGAGGGGGGGTTGGGCGGGAATGGACACGGGCAGTGCCCAGCCGATTGCTGCCCATGATCAGCTGGACGCCGCCATTTTACGTGGGCGGGCCAACTAAGGCCCGCCCAGCATGACACGTGCCCGGAAGCCCTGAGCACTCCCTGTGCGGGCGGGGAGAGTAGGCTGAGTTGGGGCCTGCGCTCTTTTACGCATGCGTGTGAAAGAGTGCAGAAATCGCTCTGAGACACAGAGCTGCCTCAGGGAGATTAGTTTAAGTTCTGAAAATTTTAATAAAGAAAAGAAAAAATTAAGACATGCCTCCTCATGTGTAAGTGTCACATGAGCTGGGACATGTCTATGGATGTTATTAAAATATTTTTTAAAACTTTAAACACCCTCATGAAACCTCATCCCTTCCGAGGATGAGGTTCTATGAAAAATGAGAAGGCCGCCTGGGCTCTTCGCCTGCCCCGCCAACCTTAGGGTTGGATGGGCAGCTCAGTCTATTGTTTTAATTGATATTTAAATGGCATTAATAGGCCTTTGACAGTTCGGCAGGCGCGCAGCCAACTCGGGTGCATGCCCGCCAAACTGAAAATCTGAATGACGCGCGGGGACGTCGGAATGCATGCCCAACATCACCGCGTGTCATTTTACACATCAGCGAGCAAGACCCACCCCCGCTCACCGAGCCGAAGATTCTGGCCTATGTGTTTTTCTTAGTACACGAAGAAGAACAGGAAAGCTCACCTGCCAGCCTGGAAAAGATGGTCTGGTAATGGGGACTTGATGTGTGCAGATTGGCTGCCCTGCTTCCTACATTAGAACTGTGACTACAGTTCAAAAATTACTTCATTGTCTGTTAAGTACATTGGGGTGTCCCACGGTCATGAAAGGCTCTATGTCTGTCTATTTGTCTGTGTCTTTCTCTCTCTTTCCTGTCACTAAGGGTTAAAAGCGTCAGTGTTTAAGAGAGCTCGCCTGCAAAGGTGGCTCACTGTTGAACAGTCGATTTCCCTGTGGTTCCCGTGGATCTTCCATCAAAATTACAGTAGTCAATTAGGTGAACTGCCATGGAAATGAATGATGCCACTGCCTACTGAGTGCAGAGTTAATGTTGATTTCCATTGACACACGCCATGAGACACTGCAATAATTTTGCAAATACTGCCCAGGCCCTCAAGTCTCCTGCTTTCACCCCATGTCCTAAGATATGGTGCCTGAGTTATCTTCCACAGAAAGACAGACAGCCTGCTGGAAAACCCAAGACCTCCTTTGAGTACTAACATCTGAGCTACATAACTATCTACCGCTTATGAAGAACAGTAAGAACCACTAATGAAAAACAGCATGTCAAACCCACCTAGAAAGACAAAAGGAGCAGGCCCAAAGGAACACTATCACATCTACATTCCCTTCCAAGTCACATGCCACCCTAACTTGCACAAATGTTCTTTCACTGTCGCTGGGTAAAGGTTCTGAACATCTTACCTGACCATGAGAGTACATTCACAATGTGGATTGCAGTGGTTTGAGAACGTGGCTCACCACCATCTATCAAGAGCAACTAGGGGTAGGTAATAAATGCTGGCCTTGCTGGAGACACCCATCTTCCAAGAAATAGTTTTTAAAAATCTAAATTACAAGTAAAAGGTGAGTATTATCAATGACAATCAATTTAGTAACAACCAACAACTTGTTACCACAAGTTGCTATTCCTTTTTTTTAATAACAAGAGCTGAAAATTGCTCTGTAATGTGTAAAATGACAAAGGCACTGTAGGGCTTATGGTTTGCTATAAGTGCCTGTAATTGAGGGCATGACCAGTTGTTGAACTTCCCAACCCTTACTCAATTGCAGATCACATGCTCAATTCTACTCCTTGAATAGGGACCAACTCTTTTTCATGTAGTGATGCTGTACAATACAAACCACACACAGGATAATTGATGGCAGAGGACTTTTCTATAAACCTGCAATGATGACTAAATCTCTCAGTGTACTACCAGCACACAATGAGAATATAATTCAACACAAACCCAGATTTCAGCTAAATAGAACAAATGTGTAAAACTGAAATCTATAAATTACAGACAACAGTAAGTAGCTTCTAGCCAATAATCTTATCTTAGGATTCAAAAAAATTTTCAGATGATGGTTGCAAACATCATCTAGGATCTTACAAATATGCAGCAACAACTTACATTTATAAAGCAGTTCCACCATTACAGAGAAAGCTGAAATGGGAAGTTCAGCAAAACGAAAGCAGCAAAAAGATTGCTTTGCATTTTAAAAAAATGTGAATGTATTGCTTCTTTCAGACAATTCATACTGAAAATATGAGCACAGCATGTTGCCACCATCCTCACGCTGTGGCTAGTTACTTGCACAGTGAAGTGAAGCCCACTATTAAATTTAGGTCAATGATATTTCCTATTCAAACCATTCCAATTCCTGACAATGGAAGGAGAACATTATACTATGATCTTGATGCTGCTGCAAAGCGGTTCCTATTTCATACATTATGTGAGATTATAGGGATAACATCACAAAGTTCTGCCAACAATGTACGGCCACACTGGATACAAGGCTTGCCAATTGGGTTTGAATACTATAGACCTGATATTCCAACCTGTGCTCTTCACTATTGTTACGATCTCCATAGAGGCAGATAACTTTTTAAAATTGACTCGAACTTCCAGTTACTAGCTGAAAGGACGACATGGCAAGATTTCACATTTTAAAACTTTTATTATAACGAATGACTGAAAGCACTAGTGACTAAACACTATTTTCTTTTTGTGGACAATTTATAGTTTAAGCTATAAAAAGGAACTTTTATATTTGTTGAACATCACACTCTTCATGGAACACAGTCCACAGTTGCTCCTGGTTTCCAATGGGTTCCCATATCCCTGCTTCGCCAAGTAGTAACTCCGAGTGACTATCTCAGGTGCTTTCTTCAATTTTTGGAGAGTTGCTTAAATCCACCATCAGCACTAAAACCTAATCTGATGGTTCTTCTTCCCCTTGGCCATGTCAGGATGAATCTCCCAGAATCCTTAGATGGCTGCAAGATGTGTCTCTTCAACTAGAGACTGTCTCCCTCCTGCATCCAGCTTTGCTAGATTGCAAAGTCAAGCAGGCCCTTTTCTCTGCTGACCATGCAAAAGCTCTGTCTGTCTGATTCTCTGATTTTTAGGGAAGCCTGTAATATGATCCCAAAAGTGACTTCCTTTGCCCTTTGCCCCATGGCAACATGAAACATATCTAGATAGAAACGCTAATTCTATCCTCGATCCCATTTCCTTTCATCTCAGAAGTAAATAGATAGTTTACAGCATAGTTGTTTAAAACTTGCCAACTTCAGCACGCTTCTGGGACTTTGGGAGACCCAGAGTCTACTCAGAGACTGTTGTCATTGTCTCCAAGTGTAAAAGTCTTGCACCTTCTTCTCAGTAAAACAACCTAAGCCTTCCTTTGATTTCTAACAATCAAACCACCCAGACTTACTGTCAGGCAGCCTGCAGAACAGGTCAAACAGAATCACAGTGCAGGAGAGACCCTTCAGCCCATCCAATCTGCACCAGCACGTGAGAAACACCTGACCTACCTACCTAATCCCATTTACCAGCACTTGGCCCATACCCTTGAATGTTATGATGTGCCAAGTGTCATCCAGGTACTTTTTAAAGGATGTGAGGCAACCCGCCTCCACCACCCTCCCAGGCAGCGCATTCCAGACCATCACCACCCTCTGGGTAAAAAAGTTTTTCCTCACATTCCCCTAAACCTCCTGCCCCTCACCTTGAACTTATGTCCCCTCGTGACTGACCCTTCAACTAAGGGGAACAGCTGCTCCCTACCCACCCTGTCCATGCCCCTCATAATCTTGTACACCTTGATCAGGTCGCCCCTCAGTATTCTCTGCTCCAATGAAAACAACCCAAGTCTATCCAACCTCTCTTCATAACTTAAATGTTTCATCCCAGGCAACATCCTGGTGAATCTCCTCTGCACCCCCTCCAGTGCAATCTCATCCTTCCTATAATGTGGTGACCAGAACTGCACACAGTACTCCAGCTATGGCCTCACCAAGGTTCTATACAACTCCAACATGACCTCCCTACTTTTGTAATCTATGCCTCGATTGATGAAGGCAAGTGTCCCATATGACTTTTTCACAACCCCACAAACATGCCCCTCTGCCTTCAGAGATCTATGGACACACCCAACAAGGTCCCTTTGTTCCTCAGAACTTCCTAGTGTCATGCCGTTCATTCAATACTTCCTTGTCAAATTACTCCTTCCAAAATGTATCACCTCACACTTTTTAGGGTTAAATTCCATCTGCCACTTATCTGCCCATTTGACCATCCTGTCTATATCTTCCTGTAGCCCAAGACACTCAACCTCACTGTTAACCACCCGGCCAATCTTTGTGTCATCCACAAACTTACTAATCCTAACCCCCACATAGTCATCTATGTCGTTTATATAAATGACACATAATAGGGGACACAGCACAGATCCCTGTGGTATGCCACTAGACACTGGCTTCCAGTCCATCCTTCTGTCATCACCCTTTGCCTCCTACAACTAAGCCAATTTTGAATCCAGCTTATCAAATTACCCTGTATCCGATGTGCATTTGCCTTCTTCATAAGTCTCCCATGTGGGACCTTGTCAAAGGCTTTGCTGAAATCCAGGTCAAATCTACATCAACTGTGCTATCCTCATCTACACACCTGGTCAACTCCTCAAAAAATTCAATCAAATTTGTTACGCATGACCTCGCTCTGACAAAGCCATGCTGACTATCCCTGATCAAACCTTGCCTCTCCAAATGGAGATAGATACTCTCCTTCAGAATTTTCTCCAATAGTTTCCCTACCACTGACATGAGACTCACTGGCCTGTAGGTCCCTGGCTTATCTCTACAACCCTTCTTAAATACCGGAACAACATTCTCTGTTCTCCAGTCCTCTGGCACCTCCCCCATGGCCAGAGAGGAATTTAAAAGTTGGGTCAGAACCCCTGTGATCTCCTCCCTTGCCTCCCTCAGCAGTCTGGGACACAAATCATCTGGACCTGGAGATTTGTCCACTTTTAAGCCTGCCAACACCTCCTATACCTTGTCACTCCCTATATCAATTTGCTTAAGAACCTCGCAGTCTCTCTCCCCGAGTTCGATACCTTCATCCTCATTCTCTTGGGTGAAGACGGATGTGAAGTATTCATTCAACACTCTACCGATGTCCTCTGGCTCCACCCATAGATTGCCCCCTTGGTCCCTTATGGGCCCTACTCTTTCCCTGGTTATCCTCTTCCTATTGATATACTTATAGAATATCTTGGGATTTTCCCTACTTTTACCAGCCAGGGCTTTCTCATATACCCTCTTTACTCTCCTAATTGCTTTCTTAAGCTCCACCCTGCACTGTCTGTACTCCACTAATGCCTCCGCTGATTTGCTTCCCTTGTACCTGCTAAAAGCCTCTCTTTTCCTTCTCATCGTATCCTGAATATCTCTGGTCATCCACGATTCTCTGGGCTTGTTACTCCTTCCTATCACCCTAGAGGGAACATGTTGAGCCTGTACCCTCCCCATTTCCTCTTTGAACACCCCTCACTGCTCCTCTGTAGATTTCCCCACAAGTAACTGTTCCCAGTCTACCTTGGCCAGATCCTGCCTTATTTTACTAAAATCTACTCTCCTCCAATCCAAAACATTTTTTTGCAATTTGTTGATTTCTTTGTCCATAACAAACTTAAACTGTACCATGTTGTGGTCGCTATCACTAAAATGCTCGCCCACCACCACCTCAGCCACCTGTCCTGCTTCGTTCCCCACAATTAGGTCCGGCACTGCGCCGTCTCTTGTTGGACCCTCTACGTGTTGACCTAAAAAGGTCTCCTGTACACATTTCAAGAAATCCACTCCATCCAAGCCCTTAACACTATGTCTATCCCAATTAATGTTGGGAAAGTTGAAATCACCTAATATAATTACCCTATTGTTCTTGTCTTTACACACCTCCGTAAATTGTGCACATATTTGCTCCTCAATTTCCCACTGACTATCTGAGGGTTCATAATAAACACCTAACAATGTGGCTGCCCCTTTTTTATTCCTAAGCTCTACCTACAAAGCTTCATTCAATGCCCCCTCCAAGATATCATCTCTCCTTACTGCAGTAACTGACTCCTTAACTAATAATGCAACACCTCCTCCTCTTTTACCCCCTACCCTGTCTCGCCTGAAGATTCTATATCCCGGAATGTTGAGCTGCCAATCCTGCCCCTCCCTCAACCACGTCTCTGTGATGGCTGCTATATCACAATTCCACGTGTCAATCCTCACCCTTAACTCATCCGTTTTACCTGTAATAATTCTGGAATTAAAGTAGAGGCCATCCAGCCTTGCCTTACTCTCTTGAAGCTTAATGCAGCTGTACTCCCTCTGACTTGATTGTTCCCTTCATTTACCCAAATGTAAACCTACAATTCCAAAACATAATAACCTTATAAACCTCATAATTGTAACACTATCGCGGTTCTGCACTAGCATTGGGGCCTCACATAATTTCCCATTTTACCTCAGGAGTCAGGTCCCTATCAGGTTCTGGAACACAATGGGCCAGAATTTGCTCGAGTACTGGCTGGGGTGAGACTGCTGTGAATGGATTTTTTACCCACCCATCATGCTGTATTACCTTTGCACCACGAATTGCTGTAAGTGAGAATTGATAATGGTGCAATGAGGCCAACAGGGCATCTGTGACCTTGGTGAACAAGTCTGGCCCAGAACCTCCAACCTCCGGATGGTCCTACCCTGGGTTTACCCTCTCCCAAGGTGCACTATGGGACCCCTGACATACTCTCAATGTGGGGATTGCCCAGGACGTTTGGACTTCCAATGGGCAATTCCCCTGGACCAGAACCTCTCGAAAAAGTCTCCAACTCTGAGTTAGAGTCAGAGCCTTCAGATGGCTCCAAATTATTTACCTGGAAATGTCAGAATTAGTTAGACAGAGAAAGGACAGCTCTAACTCCTGGGTAACAACACATTATCACTCACACCGACCTCCACGACCCCCCACACTGACTTCCCCCGACCTTCCAAATCCCCCGACCCCCCCAGACTCAACTACCCCCAACCCCCGACACCCCTCGACCTGCCGATTCCCCCCCAACCCTCCCCAATCCTTCCCCTGACCCTCCGACTTCCCCCCACGACCCTCTATCTCCCCACCGACCCCCCCAACACACCCCTGTTCTCTGATTCTCCCCCAACCCTGCAACATCCCAATCCTCTGGCACCACCCCACCCCCAACCCGACCTGATATCACCACACTGTCAACCTACCCACCCTGCCACCCTATCCAGCTAGCACCCTTCCCACCCTGCTCAATTATCTAGCTCACACTCATTCACTAACACTGTGAAAAGCTTTAGGATATTTAAAAAGGTTTTCACTGTGTTAGCGAATGAAGACTTACCAGAATATAGCAGATCGTGCTGTAAAAATGGAAAATGGCTTGGCTTCCCCTGACAATCCTGTCCTTCGAAGACGGACTCCCAGGTCAGGTGCGCTCCGCATTTCTGAATAGGCCCGGTTCAGAAGACCGGGCGAGAAATGCGGAGCTTCAGTGCAGTGTCGAAGAATAGAAGCAGAGTGGCAGTCTAGCGGTAATTCCCGCTGCTCGGAAGATTCGACCCTCTATCTGCTCAATCGATGAGATTTAAGGACCGGCAAAGTAACTTAGTGAAGGACTGAGAAAGAAATAGGTGAAGTTCTTTATTCTTTCATGGGATGTGGGCAATGCCAGCATTTGTTGCCCATCCCTAATTTCCCTTGAGTGGGTAAGTGGATTCTTAGGCCATTTCAGAAGGCAGTTAAGAGTCAATCACACTGCTGTGGGTCTGGAGTCATAAGTAGGCCAGACCAGACCAGGTAAGGATGGCAGATTTCCTTCCCATCAGGACATTAATGAACAAGATGGGCTTTTATGACAATTGACAATGGTTTCATGGTCATCATTAGACTTTTAATCTAGATATTTATTGAATTCCAATTTCACCATATGCCATGGTGGGATTGAAACCCAGGTCCCCACAGCATTACCCTGGGTGCCTGGGTTACAATACTACTATGCCACCAAATTTCCCTAAAAGAGGAATCAAATTAAATACAGAACGCAAAAATGAAAAGAAGGAAGGAAAGACATTGGATTAAGAGGCAGAGAGAGGAAGGTCAGAAGGGAAATAAGAAAAAACGTCATTTTAAAATTAAAAACCATCTTGGAACAATTCATGACCTGTGGATCGAGACTCCACAGTTTCAATTGGTCCCTTTCAAGGCTTCTAAGGTTGAGTTTCATGTTAGGACCATATCGTTATCAAAGTCCTTACGACATGAGACACCAACTTGAAATGACCGCAACAAAATTAATTCCTATTGAAGGTGCAAGAGAAGCCATTTCATGACACACTGTGTGCAAGGGGGCATGACGGGATAGTAATTTTTCCAGTTTTGGCGAAGCTACCAGAGGAGCTGAGAAAAGCATACACTGTGGTGTAATGTTCCAGGGCTCCGTCAAGAAAGGTTTACAAACCCTTTGGGGGAATCCATTCACATCATAAACAGAAGCACAATTTGACTTTTAGGTCAGAAATTTCCCCCTGTCGGGGAGGTTGTGCGGGGCTGGGCGGGGGCAGGGCAAACCCGATCAGGTCTGTGCCGCCATTTTACGTGGGCGGGCCAATTAAGGCCCGCCCATCGTGACCCTCGCCCGGAAGTGCTGTGCACTCCCTGTGCGGGCGAGGGGGGGTGGATTCTCTGAGTGGTTCCCTGCGCTCTATCACGCATACGCGCGAAAGAGTGCAGAGATCTCCCTGAGGCACGGAGATGCCTCAGAGAGATTTGGTTCAGTGTTAAACTTTTAAATAAAGGATTTTTAAACTTTTGAAACATGTCCCCACATGTGACAGTGTCACATTACACTGGCACATGAGCTGGGGCATGTTAATGAAATTTTGGAAAAAATTTTACTGATCCTTTAAACACTTCATGAGTCCTCATCCCGCCCGTGGATGAGGTTCCATGAAAAATGCGAAGGCCGCCTGGGCTCTTCGCCTGCCCGACAGCCTTAAGGTTGGACGGGCAGCTCATTTAATTGTTTTAATTAGTTTTGAACAGGCCTTAATAAGCCTTTGGCAGTTGGGCGCATGTGCAGCTGACCCAGCTGCACGCCCGCCAAACTGACAATCTAAATGATGCGTGGTGACGTCAGGATCCACGCCCGATGTCACCCCGCGTTATTTTATGTGTCGGTGAGCGGGTCCCACCCCACCGCTCGCCGACAGGAAAATGCTGCCCTTAATGTTTTTAAGAGTGTGAACATTGCAGTCAGTGCTCTTAAAATATTCATAATTGGCTCACTGGACACAGATACACAATTCTTTATTGGTACAATTCACAGTTGGAGGAAAACCTTAATATAACATAGGTGTATCTGCAAAATTATACTCTACAGAATGTTAGTACAATACAACAACAGTGTTAAATATAATGGCTTCTTCTGTAAGAGCGACATCTGATTGCAATCAAATATTAATCCAGGTTCTGCGGAAGGAATAGCTGCAAAGACAATTAAAGGACTGATCTCAGAAAAGGAATCATCCCATTGAGTGACCCCAATTGCATGTGTTTATCCAAACAGTAGCTGAGTCTTACTATTTTTAAAATATTCGTTCATAGGATGTGGGCATCGCTGGCTGGGCCAGCATTTATTGCCCATCCCTAATTTCCCGCGTGAACATGGTGGTGAGTTGCATTCTTGAACCACTGCAGTCCATGGGAAGAAACTTCCCATCGGTGAGCAGGGGGAAGGGCCCTATCGCTGACATGTCAAATGATGCGCGGTGACATCGGGTGAGCGTCCCCACGGCACCGCGTCTCATTTAGATTGTCAGTTCAGCGGGCGCGTCCGCTGAGCTGTCAAAGGCCTACTAAGGCCATTAATAAAGTAATTAAAGTTGTTAAGAATGCTGCCTGTCCAACCTTAAGGTTGGCGGGGCAGGCGAAGAGCCCAGGCGGCCTTCGCATTTTTCATGGAACCTCATCCACGGGTGGGATGAGGTTTCATGAAGGATTTATTAATTAAATAAAAATTTTGAAAAAATTAATGGACATGTCCCAGCTCATGCGACAGTTTCACATGAGGGGAGATGTCCTTAAATTTTGTTTCACCTTTATTAAATATTCCAGAACTTAAACTGATCTCCCTGAGGCACCTCCATGCCTCAGGGAGATTACTCCGCTCTTTCGTGTGCATGCGTGAAAAAGCGTAGGTCCTGACTCAGGGAATTCCCCCCACCTGCACAGGGAGCGCTCAGCGCTTCCGGGTGTGCGTCACGCTGAGCGGGCCTCAATTGGCCCGCCAACGTAAAATGGCGGCGCCCAGCCGATCAGGGGCGTCGATTGGGTTTGCGCTCGCTCCCGCCTGCCCCCGCACAACCCCTCCCCAGGATGGGAAAATTCAGCTCCATGTGGTGTAGGTACACCCACAGTGCTGTTGGGGAGGTAGTTCCAGGATTTTGACCCAGCAACAGTGAAGGAACGGTGATATATTTCCAAGTCAGATGGTGACTGACTTGGAGGGGAACCTGCAGGTCATTGTGTTCCCATTTATCCTTCTATATGATATCGATCATGGGTTTGGAAGGTGCTGTCTGTGGAGTCTTGGTGAGTCCTTACAGTGCATCTTGTAGATGGTACACACTGCTGCTACTGTTCTTCTATGGTGGAGGGAGTGAATGTTTGTGGGTGAGGTGCCAATCAAGTGCGATTTGTCTTGGATGGTGTTGAGCTTTTTGAGCTTGTTGAGCTTATTGGAGCTGTATTCATCCAGACAAGCGGAGAGTATTCCATCACACTCCTAACTTGTGCCTTGTAGATGGTAGACTGGCTTTGGGGAGTCAGGAGGTGAGTTACTCGCCGCAGGATTCCTAGCCTCTGACTTACTCTTATAGCCACAGTATTTATATGGCTAGTCCAGTTCAGTTTCTTGACAATGGTAACCCCCAGGATGTTGATAATGGTGAATTCAGTGATGGCATTGTCATTGAATGTTAAGGGCAATAGTTAGATCCTCTCTTGTTGGAGATGATCATTGCCTGGCACTTGTGTGGCAGGAATGTTACTTGCCACTTGTCAGCCAAAGCCTGAATATTGTCCAGGTCTTTCCGCATTTGGACATGGACTGCTTCAGTATCTGCGGAGTCACGAATGGCGCTGAACATTGTGCAATCATCAGCGAATATCCCCACTTCTGACCTTATGGTGGAAGGACAGTTATTGATGAAGCAGCTGAAGATGGTTGGGCCTAGGGCATTCCCTGGGGAATTTCTGCAGTGATGTCCTGGAACTGAGATGATCGACCTCCAACCATCACAACGATCTTCTTTTGTGCTAGGTATGACCCCAACCGGCAGAGATTCCCATTGACTCCAGCTTTGCTAGGACTCCTTGATGTCACACTTGGTTAAATGATGTCTTGATGTCAAGGGAAGTCACTCTCACCTCACCTCGGCAGTTCAGCTCTTTTGTCCAGGTTTGAACCAAGGCTGTAATGAGGACAGGAACTGAGTGGCCCTGGCGGAACCCAAACTGAGAATCAGTGAGCAGGTTATTGCTAAGCAAGTGCTGTTTGATAGCACTGTTGATGACCCCTTCCATTACTTTACTGATGATCCAGAGTAGACTGATGGGGCTGTAATTGGCCGGGTTGCACTTATCCTGCTTTTTGTGTACAGGACATACCTGGGCATTTTTTACTGACCAGGGAGATCCCAGCTTTGATAACTATATTTCAACAGTTTAACAAAGAAGTTCAAGCTGTACCTGAAGCAGAAATAGAGTTAATCTTCTCTAACTGCAAAGTTCCAAAACAGAAAGAAGGATGCGAACTACGAGAAGATTGTAGAACTGAGAAAAAAGTCTTGGCTGTAATAAGCACCCAGAGAAAGAAAAAGCTGGGCTAACATTTCCACGATTGGAGTCTGGTTTCTTCCCATACTGGAATTCGTTATGGCCCAGGTTTGTGTTCAAACTAAAGGATAGGCTATCAGTGCTTACTGTTATTGTGAAGTATATCAGCCAGCAACTTCCAGTGTCTGCACTTACGCAGGTAACCATGGAAATCAGGAAGTTCCCGTCTGATTTGCTTTGTTTCTCCAGAAGCTTCTCTACACCAATATCTTGCCAAGTCATTTGTCACTAAAACACATGGAAGGTGTAAAGTTGGGTTACTTAACCAAATTGATACCCACTAACCACACCAGAAACTATTAGGGCTTGTCCATTGTTAGAAATAAGAAATATATTGAGCTCATTTTTACCGGTAATTGCTTAAGGTTTCACTGTCATGTGAACCAGGTTACAGAAATCATTGTTCTTAGATAAGGTTAGTTAGTTTGAAAAAAAAAAGTCATAGTTAGGTGAGATAACAAGTGGCATGAAGCTGTGTTAGACTTTTCATTTGACTTTGATGAACTAAGATGCTTGCTAAAGTACATATATGCAGCAGTATGTGGGTACATTAGATGTGATTGCAAAGAGTCATAGAGTCATAGAGGTCTACAGCACAGAAAAAAGCCCTTCAGCCCATTGAGTCTGCCGGTCAAACAAGTACCTAACTATTCTAATCCCATTTTCCAGCACTGGGCCCATAGCCTTGTATGCCATGGCATCACAAGTGCACATCCAAATACTTCTTAAATGTTATGAGGGTTTCCGCCTCTACCACCCTTTCAGGCAGTGAGTTCCAGATTCCCACCATCCTCTGGGTGAAAAAATTCTTCCTCACATCCCCTCTAAACCTCCTGCCCCTTACCTTAAATCTATGCCCACTCGTTATTGATCCCTCTACCAAGGGGAAAAGTTCCTTCCTGTCTATCCTATCTATGCCCCTCATAATTTTATACACCTCAATCATGTCCCCACTCAATCTCCTCTGCTCCAGGAAAAATAACCCCAGTCTATCCAATCTCTCCTCATAATTAAAACTCTCCAGCCCAGGCAACATCCTGGTAAATCTCCTCTGCGCTCTCTCTAGTGCAATCACATCCTTCCTATAATGCGGATTCCAGAACTGCATGCAATACTCTAGCTGTGGCCTAACCTGTGTTTTATACAGCTCCAGCATAACCTCCCTGCTCATATATTCTATGCCTCGGCTAATAAAGGCAAGAATCCCATATGCCTTAACCACCTCATCTACCTGTCCCACTACCTTAAGGGACCGGTAGACATGCACACCAAGGTCCCTCTGATATTCGATACTTCCCAGGGTCCTACCATTCATTGTGTATTCCCGTGCCTTGTTTGTCCTGCCCAAGTGCATCACCTCACACTTATCCAGATTAAATTCCATTTGCCACTGACCAGCCCATCTGACCAGCCCATCTATATCCTCCTGTAATCTAAGGCTATCCTCCTCAATATTTACCACCCCACCAATTTTCGTATCATCTGCAAACTTACTGATCAACCCTCCTACATTCAAGTCTAAATCGTTTATATATACCACAAACAGCAAAGGACCCAACACCGATCCCTGTGGAACCCCCACTGGACACAGGCATCCAGTCACAAAAACACCCCTTGACCATCACCCTTCGCTTCCTGCCACTCAGCTAATTCTGGATCCAATTTGCCAAATTGCCTTGGATCCCATGGGCTCTTACCTTCGTTATCAGTCTCCCATGCGGGACCTTATCAAAAGCCTTGCTGAAGTCCAAGTAGACTACGTCAAATGTATTGCCCTCATCTACACACCTGATCACCTCTTCGAAAAATTCAATCAAATTGGTCAGACATGACCTCCAAGAGCCTGGTTCACCAGCCAATAAGGGGGTAAGAACAATTGCATTGAATGGCTATTGTGAATGCTTGTTAGCAGGCCTCATGGACAGGCCTACGCACAAATAATTGTTAGCGGGATGAATGAAACTTTTTTGGGGAGTCAGTGTGGTACCAGAGATGGAATATTATGGGAGGATGGAACTAGTCTGGGAAAGACAGCTCGAGGGGTGATAAGGAAGAACTGAGGTAAGAATGACTGAATATGAACATATGAGACTTGCAAAAGCCCAAAAGAGTAATGGTAAGTGATTGACATTAAAGGTGGGATTCTTAAGCCAAAGTTTAGACAAAGGACTCGACACCCCTTACAGTATTCTGAAATAAGGTGAAGCTTTATAGGACCCAAAGGCCTTGTCAATAGCCCACCCAGACATCCAACCCTGAAAAGGGGTATAAAGTAAGAAGGATAAGAGGGGGTAGTTTGCTTCTGCCATAGTCACAAAGGTTGTCACTTGTCATTGATGCATTGATAAGAGCAGTTCCTGCATAAAATGCCCAGACGACTAACAATTTTGTTCAGGTGTTTATAACAATGAAAATCAGTAAGTGACTAATATAGAGGTTATATTACAACACTGTGTACAATGGTTTATTAGTGCGGGAGTTTCCGAACCGTTCTCTAAGGGCCATATCTGGACCCCACTTCTTGGTCACCTGGCATTCGAAACCTAGTGAACCCAATTCCAACTGTGCTTACACTTCCTAATCATTGTTTTCCTCTGTTTCAGGTTTATGGCCTGGTCATTGGAAAGGAACAATATTGTGCCTCTCAGTGGATTTGGAACACCAGGGGCAGAATATTTCAGTCGGCGTGTGGGGGCGGGCGATGTCATCGCACAGTCTCGCCATGTTTCATTCGGGGGGTGCGCACCGGAGGCGGCTGCAGGCCCATCGATAATTAAAAGGCCTATTAAGGCCATTAAGGAACTAATTTATTTCAAATTTACAATGCCCGTCCAACCTAACAGCTGGCGGGCAGGCAGGCAAAAAGGCCAAGCAGCCCTCACATTTTTTTAGGAAACCTCATCCACCAGCAGGATGAGGTTATCTAAAGTTTTACAAATAGAATAAAAGCTTCTTTTGAAAAATAAAAACATGTCCCATCTCACGTGACACAGTCGCAAGAGGGGACGTGTTTCATTACATTTTTAGTGCATTTAATTATTTTTTTCAAAAGTGCTTCAATCCCCCTGAGGTATTTTGCGCTGGCCCCGACTCTCCCTCCTCCCCCCCCCTCCTGCACAGGTAGCGCTGAGCCGGCTCGCGTATTACGCCGGGCGGGCCTTAATTGGCCTGCCCGCGTCAAATGGCGGTGTGGAGCCGATCGCGGGCGGCAGTCAGCTCTGCGACCACCCCCGCCTGCTCCCGTCGTGCCCACCCGAGCAGGAAAAATTCAAGCCCGAGATCTGTTAGCTCAGAGCATATTTTAACTGTGCTATAGACATCTAGTGGCAATAAAAGGATACTGCACTAGTTAAAAAGCTATTTAAAATAGCATGGTGACGAGCAACACCGTACCCCTGCTGCTATCCTAAAATAAAAGCCGTTGTTATCCTATTTCTTTTACTCATATTTGCTGTTCGGAAACATTAGGTATTTGGCTCGTGGCTATGAAAATCATTATGTCGTGCAATGATTGCTCTTATCAATGCATCGATGACAAGTGACATCCTTTGTGACTCTGACAAAAGCAAACTATCCCCCTTATCCTTCTCAACCTGTCTGCAGCTTTTGATGCGGTTGATCACCAACATCCTCCTTCAATCTCAGCCTTCATTAAGCTGGATGGCAGTGTACTGGCCTTGTTCCATTCAGAACTTGAGAACATCCAAAACTCTGCTGCCTGGTCCTAATTCACACCAAATCCTATTCACCCATCATCATTATGCTTAGGGGCCTGTACCAGCTCCGAGCTAAGTAACACCTTGATTTTGAACTTGTTTTCAAATGACTCTCCCTTTCTCTGTAATCTCCTCTAGCCCCACAACCCTACGTGATATCTGGCCTCCTCTAATCCTGGCCACTTCAGCATCCCTGATTCTAATTGCTCAGTGATTTGTGGCCCTGCCTTCAGCTTCCTAGGCCCCAAGCTCTGGAATACCTTCCCTACATCTGCCAACCTCTTTGACCATGCTTTTGGCCATGTGCCCGAATATCTCATGTGACTCAACACCATGTTTTATTTTAAATTGCCTCTGTAAAGTGCCTTGGATGTCTTATTACAGTCAAGGTGCTATATAAATACAAGTTGATGTTGATGTTGTTATTGAATAAAGAATAGACCCAAAGCAGGTTCTGTGGCAGTGTAGGAACAGGAACAGATCATTCAGCCTGTTGAGCCTGATTCAATATTCAAACAGAAAATGGCTGAACTAAATGTTAACTCAGATTACCCACCTCGATTACCAAACCATCAATCTACATTGTATCTGTATCTACATGGAGGTAAAAACCTACATAGAGGTAGACTAATAATAGGAATTATTAAGTAAATGACTGCACAACAGTTCTTACTGTGGTATCTCTTTCTGGCTCTTCCCTCATATTGCTTTGTTGTTGTTTTTTGCTTCATATTTCACACCAAGAAGTCAAGGAGAGAGTCAGAATGAGAGGTGGGCGGTGTTGCTGCTATAATTTTAGTTATGGTTCTGCAAGTCTCATTAGGTGGTTCAGGCACTGCCACGTTTCTCAATCAATGACACACACACAGCTAGAGCTAAAATGGAAAAGCTACAAATGCCAGGGATCTGAAATGAAAGTAGGAGATGTTGGAAATGTATATGAGGTTGCCCTGAGAAAGAAATGTAGCTTTTAGTCTAGATCTGCCTCAGAACTTTATTGCACACCCAAAATGTTGTGTATTTACTGCACTAAAGTAAATTTTCCATGACATATTCTTACTGACATCTTCAATGGATACAACTGCCGTTCAATGAGGCTTGTATAAAGGAACACTGATTTATAAATGTTTCACTGCCACAGACTGGTTGGATGTGAGCAGAGTACCAAATATTTGCTCACAGGAAGAGGGAAAAACTACAGCATACTGCTCTCGTGCACAACATAGAGGTCGGCTCAATGCAAGATTTATAGATGACTTGGAGAAGGTTGTAAACTCCTGACTTTAGCCAAGGACATTTACCAGAATTACCACTGGTGAGGTTTACCATAGTTATAAGTAGTGCAAAGAGGTGAAAAAACATATAAATAACACAAACATGGGATAAATGTGCACAATTTTGGCATTAAAGGTAGTGTGTGATGCTGTTTGTAACATTTAATTCAGAAGGATTCAATGGGCACAGTCAATATTGTGATATCAGGATACTCTTCTGATTTATATCTTAGCGTGACTGAATTCATCTCAGCAGTTTTTGATTAAACATTGCACAGTAACCTTCAGGAGATAAACGACATCAATAAGCATTATATGAAACTGTGAATCAAAGTTCACCTACAAATGTACCATAGTTAAATGAAAGATTATCAACCTAACTCCAGATTAGATATCTGTAAGATCATGCAACTGTATTGAAATTTAAAATATATGGCTGAGTAAAGTATTTGAGTAATAGAGGCCCTGTTCTGTGGTTTAATTTGTGGTAAATCTATGACTCCTATCATATATGTTGCTTATCACCACGGGTTTTAGGTAATTGGCATGGAATGAATTGAAAAAAAATAGAAAATATATTGGCTTTTCAATCACTAAAGGCCACTCCAGGAGCTGTGATACATGATTGTTACTGTTAGAATTCATACCTATAGCGACCGCTGTTTAAGTATGTTATGGTGATGGTGGTCAGTTTGGGGTCTTTATGCTGATGGGTCATGAGGACATTGATGGAAAATAGCAGCTGCTGATACATCAAGACTACTGCAGTCTAAAGGCAATGATGGTTTAACAATAAAATACCAGCTTACAATCCAAATTGTAACTTAAGTGTGCAGCTACCTGTGCTTTTTAAAATATAACAAGCAAATCCACTATAAGAAGCTTGTTTTATATTCCGTGGTTCAGTGGTAGTCCTCACACACCGTCCAGCAGTGTGCATGTGTTTGCTGATGACACTCAGCACCAGATTACTGTCTCCTCCACTTATTCCAGGATTGTAACCATTCTTTCCCTTTGCCTATAAAGACTTGGATGAGTTGCAATTTCCTCTAGTTAAGTGGCAGCAAACCTGAAACCACTCTCTCAGCCTCCATTAGAGCCATACACCCCTAGCTCAGCTTCCTGACTGCCACATACGGCCAAAGGTCCGAGGTGTGGAATCCTGGGGTATTGTTCAACCACAAGCTCAAATACCTCCACGATATTCGATCCATTATCAGGATTTCTTTCTTTCCTGTCCAGATAGTCATTCAGCTGTCTTTCTCTGTCTCCCTTGCTTCCTAAACACTTATGCAGACCTCTTTCATACAAATAAAGGCCTAGTTCCCACCACCCTAGTCCTTGTAACATTCCACTGGCTCCCACTGCTCCACTGAATTGATTTTGACCTTACTTCTCATGCTCAAAGTCCTTCATGGCCTTGTCCACTTCAGCAGAGCTATCTCCTCCAGTGGTAGATTATGCACTCTCCGCTGTTCTGTCACTGCTCCTTCCTGTCTAGGAACAGTGGCCATTGCCTGAGCAACAATGCCCCCCACCAGATGGAGCTCTCTCCCCCACTTCCATATTCACGTTCCTCATTTCCTGCCTTCAAAAGACTCCTTAACACACATCTCTTTAACATGTCCTGCACCCACCTACTCAATATCTACTCTTTGTCCTGCAGATTGGAAAGGACTTGGAGACATCGCTGAACGTAAAGGGAGTTTTAAAAGCTGTGGGGCAGCCTCATTCTTACCTTCACTGAGTTGAGTCACAGCAACTCTTCGCCCCTGCCACAACCATAATGGCCTTTTTCAAAACATGACAAATTTTTGTGAATCACTTGGTTTTCATATGTGTCCTAATTAAAAATGTAGATGTTGTTACATTGGATGATATCGCCACAACCGTTCATTAAATCCACACTGAAATGAAGCAGTCCCCACAAGCCCACCATCTGATAGCCATAGTGTCCTCATTTCTAATCTCTCTCCCTTCCACACACCCCAGTTGCAGCCTTCAATCTCCATCACCACCTGCCCCCCCACACCAACCTCTCCAATCTCTCTCACCTAGACCCTTCCAATCTACCCCACCCACCGGTGTGTTCCCTCCCCTCCCTCCTGACCTTCTGGTCTGCCCCCTCCACCCTGACCCTTCCGATCAGCCCTTCTGATTCCCACCCCAGCCTCCAATATCCCCCCTTCCACCTCTAGCCTCCGTGTTAGGTAAACAGGGATAAGGTGAATAAATGGAGTGCAGGTACAGATCAGCCATGATTGAACTGAATTACCCAGTGGGCTTGAGAGGCTGACTGGCCTACTCTTGATCTATGTGATGAGGATGATGAGAGACTGTGAATAGAACCTGGTGCCTTCCTTGTCTGTGCAGTTCAGCTGATCAATGGATAAACTCTCTGATCAGAAAAGGAAACCTTGAGTTTTGTTTGTCAGGAACATGATTTTAGCATTTATATTACAGACTTCATATTGCCCTACTCATTTTGAAGGAACTTTAAGAAAGGCAGTAAAGGAAGTATTCAAATCCATTTATTTTTACAGAATTTGATCACCCCTTAATCTTGTAGGGAACACAAGCCTAGTCCACGTAACTTCTCCTCATAATGTAACACTTTTAGCCTCTGGTATCATTCTGGTGATTCTGTGCTGCACTCTCTCTAAAGCTAATATATCCTTCCTGAGGTGCAGTGACCAGAACTGAATGCACTAGGGAGACTACTCATAGCCTCAATGGGTATGTGTTAGGAAGGGGAAAATCAGGTTCCCATTCCAGACTGCTCTATGGCGATTTCCATCTGGAAGTGCAAGTGTGGAAGATGGGTGAGGGCAGGATCCTACTTGCCTAGGCTGCCACTGGCAGCCCAAAAAAACTGCCAAAAACTCAGAAACAACATCACAAAAGAAAAGTGGGCTCTTTGGTACTGAAAAGTGCTCAACACTCAGGAACTAGGCTCCTCCAAGATTTCAATCCCCCTACCAAATCTGGGAAGTCTTTTCTGATCTTTTTCTTGCACTTCTGGTCACTATACAAGGGAAAGTAAGTGCCTGGCATATCCTTCTGCTTCCAGGTAACGGCCAAAGCTTTCCTTAGACCTTCTGCCTGTCTTCCAAATGCTGACAAAACCTTGACCTGCTTTTATGTGTTGAGGCTCATGACACAATGCAAGGCGAGCTCCTGGAACTCTTTACCCTACAGAACTTGGGAGTACTTTCACTTCATGGGCAGCAGTGGTTCATGAAGGCCCACCATTACTTTCTCAAGAGACACTAAGGATGGACAATAAAAGCCAGTCTTGCTGGCGCTGCCCATAATCCAAAAATGATTTTAATTTTTTTTAAAGTTGTTAATGCCAACAAGAACATTCCTGCGGTATTTCAATGAGGGAGAAAAAGCGGCTGAGGAACTTTAAAATGATGAAGAGTCCCAAACAAAGCAAGAGTGCCAGCCTTTATTAATGAGTATTGAAATGAAGACCGAACACTGAGGTTCATTCTCAAACTCATTCTTTTTAGGAACCTGAAAACCATATTCTTATCAGCCAAGCAAATCAGCAAAAACTGACCAACACCTCCAGGAAAACTGCTATTGCCCTCAAAAAGCTGACAATGCAAGAATGATTCTGATATGAGAAAAAAGCATTTCTTTGCTTGTATTAGAGATCAAAAGTTCACGAAATGCTGAAGGGAAAATCAAAATGCTGACCATTCAATTGGTAGTGAATTTTTCTAGAGGAGGTTATGGTGTATGTTCTCTGAAAACATTTATTTTTAGATCAAACATTCTGCATTCTGACTCATTTTCAGCACGATTGCACTTCAGAGTTCATATGTTTTTTTAAAGAAAAAACAATGATAATTGAATTTTCAACAGACCAGAGCACTAATTAATCCGAAAGTTACCTCATAGCCATGTTCCAACACTCAAAGCCTACTGACCCAGGTCACAAAAAATGTTTTAGTGCCTCAGGACTCAGCTCATTGAGAAACTGTGTCATATCCTCCTCTTCAACCTTTCACAATGGCAGGCCCTTCTCCTCAAGCTCACCTGTCTTTAACCTGGCACTCTTCTCCCCCTCTGATGCCAGAATAGTGGGTACCCTGCTTGAACTCTTTGCACCAGTTCAAGTTGGTACACTTCCCATTTATTTCATTGGCTGGAAATGTGGAGGCAGCCTGGTTTTCCATTTCACCATTAGAGGGTTTGCCGGTGGGGTGAGATCTCAGTACTAATTAAGGTTCCCGCTCCAATAAACATTTCAGTAGGAATTTATTATTTATGGTTCCCTTGTTTATCAAGTTGCCTTGCAAAACAATTTCTCAGATCACACAATTTTAACAGCAAAGAAGGAGGCCATTCGGCCCATCGTGTCTGCACCAGCTCTCCAAATGAGCATTATTACCTAGTGCCATTGCCCTGCCTTTTCCCCGTACCCTTGCATATTGTTTCTATTCAACTAATCATCTAAAGCCCTCTTGAATGGCTCTATTGATCCTGCCTCCACCACACTTCCAGGCAGTGCATTCCAGACCCCAACCACTCGTTAGGTGAAAAAGTTTTTTCTCACGTCACATTTGCTTCTTTTGCAAATCACTTTAAGTCTGTGCCCTCTCATTCTTGATCCTTTTACGAGTGGGAACAGTTTCTCCCTATCTACTCTGTCCAACCCCCTCATGGTTTTGAACATCTCTATCAAATCATCTCTTAGCCTTCTCTCCGAGGATCTTCCTTTAACAAATCCATGCTGACCATCCCTGACTAGTCCATGCCTTTCCACATGACAGTTAATCCTATCTCTCAGGATTGATTCTAATTTGCTCACCACCGACGTAAGACTAACTGGCCTATAATTGGCATTTCCTTTGATCACTTTTTAAACTACGTTTGCATTTCTCCAGTCCTCTGGTACCTCCCCTGTATCTAGTGAAGATTGGAAAATCATCCTCAGAGCATCTGCTATCTCCTCCCTGACTTCCTTCAGCAGCCTCGGAAACAATCCATCTGGCCCTGGTGACTTATCAACTTTCAAGGATTTCAACCCTTCGAGTACTTCCTCTCTCTTTATGACTATCCCATCCAATATCTCGCAGTATTCCTCCTGGGCTACTATATCTACATCCTCCCTTTCCTTTGTAAACATGGAGACAAAATATTCATTCAAAACACTTCTCACAGCCACTGCATCTACACACAAGTTTCCATCTTCATCCCTGATAGGTCCCACTTTTTCCTTACCTAACCTTTTAGCATTAATGTATTAGTAAAACATCTTTGGATTATCTTTAACTTTACTTGCTAATCTTTTTTCATGCCCTTTCTTTGATTTCCTAATTTCCTTTTTTACTTCATCCCTGCACTTCCTATATTCGTCTAGGCTATCTGCAGTGCTTAGTTCTTTGTGCCTATCGTACGCTTTATTTTTCTGTTTGATCTTACCCCGTATTCCTCTATATCTAGATCATTAATATATATCAGGAAAAGCAAGGATCCCAATACCGATCCCTGTAACTCCATTACAAACCTTCCTCCAGCCTGAAAAATATCTACTGACCATTAATCTCTGCTTCCTATTTTTCAGCCAATTTCATATCCACGTTGCTACTGTCCCTATTATTTCATGAGCAATAAAGTTTCTCACAAGTCTGTTGTGTGAACAGATGACTCAGGGTGGAACATTACAAACAGCGAGGGGTTGGACACTTGGTTCAAATGGCAGCTGTATCTCACAAAGGGATACATTTTCTAGTCTTGATTATTAATTGCAGCAGACAAAGAATACTGCTAAATATTGGAGATAGTGCTACAAATTCCTTCCTGCATTGCTCCAGTGTGCCAAGTCAAACTAGTCAAAGACTAGCACTGGTAACAGCTACGTTAATGTGTGCTTTTTACTTGCCCAGGGAATGCGCTGGTAAAGCACTTAGGGAATCACTTTCTTAAACGCTCAACAATGGAGAAGGTTGGAATTGGGTTTTTAATAATTCTCTACCCATTTCCAATCAAATATTTCTATCCTTCGGGGAAAATTAGGAAACAAATGCTTCCCAAAACCATTAAGCCAGTGCAGGACATGCTCGTATGTTCTCTAAACTCCTGGCTCAAGCTTCTTTGCTGATTCGTATTCTCATGTACAATAAAATTCTGAGGCTATGAAATGGTGACTTCTGAGATCTGTCATCCATACAGCGTGCAGGGCTGAAGAAACGCTGACTGCCGATGTGAAATGTTGATGGTACGAAGCTTTGAAACTCCTTACCACCTTTGGTGCTTTCTTCCGGCTGGCTCTCAAATCCCAAGCTTGATGATGTCATTATTCTCTGATTTACCTTGTCTCTTTTACCCTTGTCAACCTTACTGATGTCCTATACTGAAGACATATAAATTGTAATGGGTCCGAGCTAAATGATCTCATCACATTAGATCAAATCGGAAGAACTTGTGGAATGATAAGACAGAGGTGAGTTTGAATTCCAGAGTTCTGACTACAGAAGCAGTAAAACTTCAAACATTCTTGCTTTGACTTATATTGGTTTCCTGCATGGCAGCTTACAGCAAAGAGGATTAATAAATGCTTCATTTATGACATTATTATAGCCACATATACTGCTCTGATACAATCAGCTTACTAATGGGCTTCATTGTAGGCTGGCAGCATTCCAATTTGTTAGATCTTTACTATTTTCAGTAAGGCCTTTACTCTAATGTTCCTCTTTACCTATGCATCTCCCTAATTGACACTGATATTGGCTGCAATTACAGAGTAAAACAAATTAAACCTGGCCAGTTCATCACAATTGCGTACTTCTCAGTGAACTTTACATTATTTTGACACTGGAAACATACAGAATTGACTAAATGATGTCACTGAATTTAGCGACAATGTGAGTTGGCCAGTCATTAAAAATAACCAGGAATAAATGTACATGCTATCCTGCTCTCTCAGCTGAAATAGTAAGCATGGAACCATAAAGTAGAAATATAGACTTAAGGCAGAGGAAAACAAATCAATCTATCAATTCAGGAGAGCAGCATCCCATCCATCAAACTGCGCAGTAATGCAGCCTTAAGTTTCAACTAATGGAGATGTCAATCTATTATAGGATACCAATGAGGCTGAGCTCTGTCTTCTTTATCCCAGCATAGAGTACAGGGAACCTAAGAACATAGGAATCTTGGTAGACTCAATAGTAAATGCATCCAACCGATGCAGAGTAGCAACCAGTAAAGCCAATAGTGTATTGAACCAATATAATAAAAGTCACAAATGGTATAGTCAGATCAGACTTGAATAATGGTGCCAGTCCAGGTCACCAAGGTAAATCAAACAAATTCCAGGACTGGAAGCGGGTGCGGGAGAAGCATGAGGTTGATCTTCCAGAGATTCAAGTTATGAGGAAAGACTGGAGAGACTTTGGTTTTTATCCCAGAAAGAAAATGCCTAAGAATTGATCTTACAAAATGTAAAAGACTACTAAGTTAACTCAGAATACTTCTTTAAATTCATCTCAGAGGGAACTAGAGGGGACATCGATTCAAACTAGTGAAAGATAACATTAAGGCTAGTTGGAGTTCTTCTCCACATAGCAATAGCTACCACTTGCATCTATATAGCATCTTTAACCTAGTAAAATGTTCCAAGGTGCTGCTCAAGCCTTTATCAAAACTGCAATCAAGTCATATGAGGAGATATTAGGATATGTGACAAAAAGTTTGTTCAAGGGAGGTACATTTTGAGGAGTGTCTTAAAGGAGGAGAGAGGTAGAGGGATGGAAAGGTTTGGGGAGGGGATTCCACAGCTTAGGTCTGAGGCATCTGAAAGCATGGCCACTAATAGAGGAATGAACAAAATCAGGAATGCACAAGAGGCCAGAATT
This sequence comes from Cetorhinus maximus, assembly GCF_964194155.1. NCBI lineage: Eukaryota > Metazoa > Chordata > Chondrichthyes > Lamniformes > Cetorhinidae > Cetorhinus > Cetorhinus maximus. The sequence goes on along the minus strand of NC_135894.1, from coordinate 10,022,257 downwards.
GTAAGAGCATAGAGATCTCAGTATTGTGATATGATGACATGTACCTTTAAAAGGGCATATCTTACACTACTGTAAATCAACACCCACCTTAACAGGATGTGACATATTAGTACCATGACTTGTTAGGCAGTCTATAAGCAGCAGTGGTAGAAGTCACGTGTACTATATTTAGCTCCCAGTAACACTCTCTGTATACAGCCTCATCTTCAAATAAAGAGTGTATATTATTGTTTCACCAATCCTTGTGTATGACTGGTATGTCTAAGTCAAAGAAAAGAAGAACATAATACTCAGGGGGTTGTAGGGCCACAAGAGGTTACTGAGATAAGAAAGGATTAGGCCTTGGAGGGATTTTGAAGCAAGGATGAGAATTTTAAAACCGAGGGGTTGCTGGACTGGAACCTAATGTAGGTCAGTAAGCCCAGGGATGATGGGTAAATCATAACTAATGGTGGTTTCTCGGAGTAAGGAGGATGCTTGACAAGAAGTCCTAAAGTAGAGAGAGAGAGAGAGAAAGAGGGAGAGAGAGGGAGGCTATAAGAAATCAGGGCTAAGTCAGTGCAAGCTAAAGGAGATGGGAAAGGGAAAGTAAAAGGCCAAGGGAGAAATAGCATTAAGAGAGAAAAATAAATCCAAAATCCACATTCTACATCGGCAGTTAGTCAGTTGGTCAGTCCGTGGTCGATGAGGGGTTGCTTGCCTTCCTGAGCTTTTTTCTTGCTCTCACATCTTCGGCCTTCATCATCCGCCCAGATTCAAAACCAGCTACAGCTTGGTGAAGCAGGGCTTGCCATTGTGAGCAGTCCAGCACAGTCTCTTCATAGCTGGCGAGGTCAAAGCAAATAAGTAGGCTTTCAGGGTATCTTTGAAAGGTTTCCACTGACTGCCCTGTGATCTTTGGTCAGCTGCAAGCTCAGAGTAGAGTGTGCACTTCAGAAGGCGAGTGTTCAGCATTTTGATGCAATGGCCTTATCCAGTGCAGTTGCTGCATGAGAATGGTCGCCTGTATGCTCAGGATGCCTGCTTCCCGGAGGACGCTTGTGTTTGTACATCGATCCATCCATCTTCCAAAGGAAGTGCTGATTGTATGTCTCAAGCTTTCTCAGGTATCAGCAATAAGTCACCCAGGTTTTGCAGTCATAGAGGAGTGTCGTGAGGATGACTGCCTTGTAGACTGCAACCTTCATGTCCGTCCACTGGTGATGGTTAGCAGAGATTCATATGAGCAGCTTCCCAAAGGAGGAGCTCGTGCATTGGATCCAGTGCAGGATCTCCAAGCCTACAGTCACTGACAGGGACATGTGGCTACCGAAATAGCAGAAGTGGTTGACTGCATCCAGGTGACGACCCGCAGCCATGACGCTGGGGGTGGCTTGGTATAAGCCCCAGTTTTGGTTAGAGGATGAGCAGCAGAATTTTGGATGAGCTCAATTTACAAGAGTTTGCAAGGTGGATGACCAACCAGGAGGGCATTGGAATAGTTGACTCACGAGGATCAAAGATATAGGTGAGGGTTTCAGCAGCAGATGTGCTGAGGCAGAGGTGGAGACAGGTGATGTTATGGAGGTGGAAGGAGGCAATTTCGGTGTTGAGGAGGATATGGAGTTGTAAATTCAGCTAAGTGTCAAGTATGATACCAGCGTCACAATCAGTGTTTGGGAGGTCTGAAGACAATGGCTTCTGTCTTTAATTGGAGGAAATTTTTGACCATCCAATACTGGATGATGAACAAGCAGTACGACAAATCAGAGACAATGGCAGGGCCAAGACAGGCGGTGGAAATGTAGAGCAGGGTGTTATCAACATACACACGGAACCTGACATTGTCGTTTGGGCTGATGGAGCTGAGGGGCATCATGCAGATGAGAAAACGGAGGAGGACTACAGAGATAACATGCAGGAGCAGGAAGATAAGCTGTTGCTGTCAACAACTGGAGGGATAGGAGAGGAGCCAGGGTGGTCCCACCCAGCTGTACAAGAAGGGACCATTAGAGGAGGCTGGGATGGATAACTGTCAAAGGCTGCAGACAGGCTGAGAGGGATAAATAGAATAACTTACTATAGTCACATAGGGATTACATTTGTGATTTTGAGTACAGCTATTTCAATGCTGGAGCAGGATGGAAATCTAAACGGAGAGGTTAAAACACGGGACAGAATTTTTCACTTGGCAGATGGGCATGCGCCTGACCCACTTGAGCGTGAAATGATGCGCGTTGATGCCGGCTGAGTGTGCCGACGTCAATGCGCAGTCGCCTGATACTTTGGTCAGTGGGTGCATGCTGGAGTTGGCAGTGCGCCCGCTGACAATTAAAAGGCCTGTTAAGGTCTTTAAATAATCAATTTACTTAAAGTTTCTGCTGCCCGTCCAAACTTACAGTTGACGGGCAGGCAAAATGGCCAAGCGGCCTTTGCATTTTTTGGAAACCTCATCCACAGGCGGGATGAGGTTTCCAAAAGCAAATAAAATATAAAATAAGAGTTTTAAAATTGAATTAATAACATGCCCCTGCTCATGTGACAGAGTGACATGAGGGGACTCGCTTTATTACATTTTTATTTTCTTTATTTTCTTTTTTTAACAACACTTCATCTCCCTGGGCCTGCTCTGTGCCTCAGGGAGATTATGAGGCGCTGACTCGCGAGCATGTGGGAAGTTCTCACTAGGCCTACTCTCCCTCCTCCCCCAGCCCGCACAGGCAGTGCTGCCTCTCGCGTTTCATGCTGGGTGGGCCTTAGTTGGCCCGCGGGCGTGAAATTGTGGTCCGGTCCCAATCGCGGGCTTTGGTCAGCTTCCCGATTGCCCCCGCCTGTCCCCATTGAGCCCGCCCGCCCGCCAAGGGCAAAATTCTGCCCCATGTAGTTGAAGGAAAAACCAACTTAATTTGGGAGGCAACAGTACATCTGAAGAAGAGTCATACAGACTTGAAACATTAACTCAATCTCTCCTTTCACAGATGCTGCCAGACCCGCTGAGCTTTTCCAGCATTTTCTGGGTTTTTTGTTCAGATTTCCAGCATCGGCAGTATTTTGCTTTCATCAATACATTCAAGGACTTGGGCGAGGATATGGGGGTTGGAGTTGATCATTGAGTGGAAAAACCTGCAGAAAGAATCAGAGGCAAAGCACCTGGGGCTGAATTTACTGGTTGGCAGCGGGGGTGGGGGATGCAGAGTGGACGTGGACCTGATCGCCGCTCACACTCGGGTCCGCGCCACCATTTTACGCGGGCGGGTCAATTAAGGCCCACCCAGCGTACTTCACAACTCCCGTGCACAGCGGGAGTGGGTGGACGGTGGCGGGCAGGCTCAGCCCGTCAGGTCCAATGGTGACCCAGCGGCCTGTATAAAGGAAGGCCTGGCAGCCTTGGAAAGGCTCCTTGCAATGGCTGGGTGAAGGGCTCTGCTGAGGGGCAATGAAGTTGATGCAAGTCTGGAGAGTAGGCCATCGGGGCAGGCCAGGCCGGAGGGTAGGCCCCTCATTTTTCCGATGACTGCCTTGCTGCCCTCCTTGAGGAGGTGGCAGCGCGGTGGGAGGTGCTGGTTCCCCAGGATGGGAGGAGGAGGCCCCCCCCATATGGTGAAGCGTGCCTGGGAGGAGGTGGCAGAGGTGGTGAGCTCCCACGATGCACATGGATCCAGTGTCGCAAGCGTTTAAATGACTTGTTGCGCTCTGGAAGAATGCTCATAATGCAGCAGAGCGGGTGAGGACTGGCGGTGACCAGGCCCAGTTAACCATCCTCAGCCGGTTTGAGTAGGAGGTCCTGGATTTGGGGAGGCGCCATGTGCCCAGGTCCACTGGTGTCAGTGAGGCTGGGGTGCCATGGGCAGGTACTTATGCCCAGCAGTGAGGTCACCATTGTTCTCCCAGCAGCAATGGCAGTGCTGAATGTTCAGTGATTGAAGTTTGCAACATGGCTTGACCATTGCTTATGGAAGGATGAGCACATAATGATCCGGGGGACAGGGATGCACATTGACATTGTCTCCACGTTAACTGATCCAATGTCCTTGTTCTTCCTTTCAGCATCGGCGGAGCAGGGCCGGGAGGAGGAGCAGCAGAGACCCCCCCTCACACCTGAGGGCCCTGAAGTCTCACCAGCGTCACACCATCTCTGCCAGGCAGGCACCAGCGCAGATACTGGCACCTCAGTGGGAATTAGAACATCGGCTAGTGTCCCGGGGCACAGCAGTGAGGGCACTTCACAGTCACTGGAGGAGCTGGCAGAGACAGAGAGTGCCCATGGCGCCAGCAGTCGGAAGACTGCAGGGGACCAGGCACATGCTCAGTCGGTGCCTGATGATTAGCCTCTGGTGACGTCCGCGACACAGCAAAAGCAGGAAATGTGGCCGGGTGTGTGGGAGCATCTGGGGGAGATACACGAGGCTGTGCTTGGCTTGGTCTCCGTGATGGAGGAGTCTACGCAGATGATCGCTGAAGCAATGAGCCACATGTCCGAGTGTCATGCGTCCTCCATGGAGAGAGCGGTGACTCTTGTGGAGAGGCTCCTCCAGGAGACCAATCAGGGCTTCCTGGGGATACGCTCGGACCAGCAAGCCCTCACATCGGCATTGACCTCAGCTGGTCAGTGCCAATGTGGGAGATGGTCTGGGCACCAAGTATCCCAGCTCAGTCCCCATCCATCCACGGTGAGCAGGGAGGTCCGAAGCGACCTCATGTCGGCGCAGCAGCTGCCTGTCGTCTCTGCGGGCACCTCTCAGGGCACGATCTGGATGAGGGTGGCAGCTCCTCCACCCCTCTGCCTGCGACCGTTGCATCTGGTGACGCTGCGACAACTGGGAGGTGCCAGCTGTGGAACTGGCAGCTCCCTCCCAGGCGGGGCCAGCACAGGCTCCACGGGCCAGAGGACGCCCGCCAAGGTCATCGAGGCCAACAGGACAGCAGAGTCAGCAGCTGTCTCAGATACCACTCCCAGCGAGGGGGCAGCACCAAGACGTAGCACCCGACAACGTAAATATAAGGCACCTTAGGCACATCATGGGTTTTTCACTGGTGCCTTTGTGTTGGCCCGAGATGAGGTCCTTAGGATTGGTTCTGATTTGTAACACTATTGTCGGTTTTTTTGCATAAGTTTGTTTGTGTGACATATTAAATTCAGACATGTCACCATGGCTGAGGGTGCCTCTTTTCTTCTGCATGTGGGTGGTCTCCAAAAATGTAATGAGTGCTTTGTTGGACATTCAGCTTTATTAACAAGGCCGTTAGTTCCTATTCCTAACCTGGCAGATTTTGCACTCAGGTATCGGGTATGGAGCCCACAGCCCAGGCTTGTCCTGGAGGTCCATCTGTAGTGTGCTAGCTGAAGGTTCATTGGATTAAAGCCTCCCGGGTGTCCCTGCCTCGCTGTATTAGTCCCGGGTCAGCGTCTACCCCCTCAGCATTTCCCTGTGCGTGCTCATCCTCGGACTCACTGCTGGACTCATCGTGTGTAGCCGCAGCCACTGCGTCTACATCTTCATCGTCCACAGTGTCCCCCCTTTCAGCGCGAGATTGTGCAGAGCGCAGCATGCAACCACTATCACAGAGACACAATCTGGGGGATACTGGAGTGCGCCCCCTGAGCGGTCCAGGCATCGGAAGCACATCTTGAGAAGACCGATGGTTCTCTCCACCACATCCCTTGTGGTGCCGTGGCTCCTATTGTACCGCTGCTCAGCTTCTGTCCTTGGATGGCGGAGAGGTGTTATGAACCACCTTCTGAGGGGATAGCCCTTGTCACCCAGCAGCCATCCATCCAGCCGGGCTGGAGCACTGAAGAGCCCCTGCACCTGGGAGTGTCTGAGGATGTAGGCTTCATGGGAGCTGCCTGGATACCTTGCAAAGACTTGTAGAATCAGCATCCTGTGATCACACACTATCTGCACGTTCATGGAGTGGAAGCCCTTCCTGTTGACGAAGGCACCGGGCTCACCTGCTGGTGCCTTGATGGCCACATGTGTACAGTCTATAGCACCCTGGACACGGGGGAAGCCAGCAATGGCCGCGAAGCCTCTGGCTTGCTGTGTCTGACTGGCCTGGTCCCAACAGAAGTAGATGAAGGTCAATGCACATCTGAACAGAGCGTCTGTAACCTGCTTGACACAAGTGTGTACAGCTGATTGGGAGACATCACAAAGATCACCCACCGAGCCCTGGAAGGAGCCAGAGGCATAGAAGTTGAGGGCAACTGTGACCTTCAGAGCCACTGGCATGGGGTGTCCCACCCACACAGTTAGGGGAGATCTCAGGGCCAATCATCTGACAGATATAGCTGACTGTCTCCCTTGAGAGCCGGAGCCTTCTTCGGCACTGCACCTCAGTCATTTTGAGGTAGCTGCTTCGCCGCCTGTAAACCCTGGCAGCAGGATAGTGGCGTGTTCTGCAGCCCCTTCCGCCTTGGACAACCTGTTGGCCCTGTGCCCCTTGTGCCTGCGCCTATCCTCCCAAAGGTGGCTCCCCTGGAGGCTGAATGTGCACTCCTGGCCTCCTCCCCCTTCTAGCCCTCCCTTCCTCCAGTGCAGAGTTCAGCTCCCATTCTCAGGCTAAGGGAAAACTTCCTTAAACCTGCAGGCCCAGCAAAGATTCCTCACTGCAGAGTGCTGACCCGAAGGTTGTGAGTCCAGTCCAAGCAGCTGGAATGTGTTTTGAAGTATTGCAGATCACACAGGCAAGTTTCAATAACTTTGAAACATCAATATTTGACAGAGACACTCGTGACCCCACTGAGCCCTCTTATCCCGCTGTGGATGAGGTTCTTACAAATGTCTCCTACTTGCCTGCCTGTTGCACCCATGCGCCAACCTGAAAATTGCATGGGCGCCGAAAATTTGGCGTCGATTGGTGAGTCAAGGGCCTTAAGTGGCCCGTTAATTAATGGCAGGCATACATCGGACATCATCGCGCGTACGCCCAACGAGATATTGCGATGGCGCGCGGTGAAGTCGGGACGCTCGCCAGACGTCACCGCACGTCATTTTATACCTGCACATGCGGGGCCCGCCCCCACACGCCAACAGGAAAATTCTGCCATTGGAATCACCTGAGAAACAATTGGACGCCACAATGGAGGAAACATTAAGATCTCTCTAGATAGATGAATTAAGATGGGCTGGATGGTGTTTCTCATCTCAAATGATCTTGTGACCTTTGAACTGAAAAACACAGTGAGGAGTAAATGGTATTGTCACCTCCCTTTTACTGATTTGTTTGTAATAACAAGCGAAACCAACAAAAATATTTGAATCATTCACTTTTCATTTGTCTTATCCAATATTGGAGGTCAGACAAGCAACATGATGTGTCAGAGGGAGCGGTGAGGTTGAGAGAAATAATAACACAGTCGAGCTAGCCGAATCCACACACTAGCGAGACAAAAATGAAGTGAATTAGAATCACGGGGATAGATGTTCATTTTCAAGTGTTTGACCATAAGGCTGACTTTGTTACGACTTTCTAATATTCCCCTCTGATTGTTTTCTCTACGCAATGCCCAGATCATTCTGCCAAGGCAGGAAAGACAAAAATTAATCGTACAGGGGTTTACAACACACTGGGCTGGTCATGCCCGTCAGTCTAGGCTCTTTGAATGAGCTATCCATGTAGCCCTATTTCTCTGCATTTTCACCATAAGAAACAGGAGCAAGTGAAAACCATACGGCCCGTCGAGCCCATTCCACCATTTTAAATTCTTTTTTTTTTCCAAATATTTCCATACTTTGCCCCTTAAAAACTATTATAGGTTTTGTTTCTATTACTGTTTCTTGTAGGGCATTAATGCAGTAACAATCACCTGGGTAAAGCATTTCTTTTAACCTCTTTGCATTCTTTTGGTGACCAAGTTAAATTTATCTTTTTTTTATTCTTTCATGGAATGTAGACCTCACAGGCATTTATTGCCCTTATCTTAGTTTCCCTTGAGAAGATGGTGATGAGCCTCCATCTTGGACCCCAGCAGCCCATGTAGGTACACCCACAGTGCTGTTAGGAAGGAAATTCCTGGACTTTGACCCAGCGATAACAAAGGAACAGCAGTTTAGTTCCAAGTCAAGATGGTGTGTGGCTTCTCCTCCAGCTACCAACTCAGCAATATTTTTTTTATTCATTTACTGGATGTGGGTGTCGCTGGCTAGGCCAGCATTTATTGACTATCCCTAAATGCCCTTGAGAAGGTGGTGGTGAGCTGCCTTCTTGAACCGCTGCAGTCCATGTGGTGTAGGTACACCCACAGTGCTGTTAGGGAGGGAGTTCCAGGATTTTGACCCAGTGACAGTGAAGGAACAGTGATATATTTCCAAGTCAGGATGGTGTGTGACTTGGTGGGGAGATTCTAGGTGCTGGTGTTCCCATCTATCTGCTGCCCTGTCCTTAGAGTTGGCAGAGGTCACGGGTTTGGAAGGAGCTGTTGAAAGAGCTTTGGCGAGTTGCTGCAGTGCATCTTGTACTTGGTACACACACCGCTGCCACTGTGTATCAGTGCCGGAGGGAGTGGATGTTTGTGGAAGGGGTGCCAATCAAGTAGGCTGCTTTGTCCAGGATGGTGTCAAGCTTCTTGAGTGTTGTTGGAGCTACACTCATCCAGGTAAGTGGATAATATTCCATCACACTCCTGACTTGTGCCTTGTAGATGGTGGACAGGCTTTGGGGAGTCATGAGGTGAGCTACTTGTCGCACAATTCCCAGCCTCTGAGCTGCTCTTGCAGCCACAGTATTTATATGGCTGGTCCAGTTCAGTTTCTGGTCAATACTAACCCCAGGTGTTGATAGTGGCTATTTTTGTCCATATTTGCCTTATCAAAAATGATTACAACTTTTTGAACACTTTATCAGATCTTGCCAATCTTGCCAATGTCTTGTTCCGCAGGTCATGATTTAACCAGTGTTTTGAGCATACATTAGGAACAGCTGTATTGTCCAACCTCAAAGATACAAATCAAACTCTGATGACAGCTTTCATACCCAACTGCTATTTTAACTATGGGCCTGAGCAGGAAAGTGGTTCTGGCTTTCTTGTCAGATCCAACCAATGACAAGATGATTAGGGGTCAGAAAAGGCCCACCAACTAAGGCTTTTTAAAATTTTTTTGGACTTTCCTGATGGAGCCAGCAGGGGCAGAAGTCTCCTCTACATCCCACAAGATAAAGGTTAGACCTCCCCTGCCCCTGGTTTCCCATCCTCCCAATTGCAAAACCCTTACAGAACTCCCCCCAAATGGCTCAGTTGAGTGTTGGGGATCAATCTTTCGATTGTTGACAATATCCTGTAGACTGAATTTCCACTCCCGCCCATTAGTCAGCTGCCTCTCCTGCTAGTTTTATAGCAGGAAGATGATCAGTGATAGATAGATGAAGAACAAGAGTTAAAATATCCTGGGTCTAGTGCTCCTGAAGTCATGACAATTTTCCCCTTGCCTCAACCCACGTCCACCTGATTTACATCCAGAATTAAAATGGAGGCTTAATTTTCTCTAGTAACTCCTCAGAACAAAAACCTCTCACCTCTGGAATCGCCCTTGTAAATCTCTTCTACAGCTTCTGTACAGCCCTGCCATTCCTCCTTAAGCAGGTTGGTCAAAACTGGACAGAGGAGAGGAGACTTTCTATTTTGGTTTTCCCAGCACTTGCTAGGAAGCCACACTTGAAAACTGTGCACCCCTAGCTTGTAATTTTCTATCCTCTATTTTTAATAGACGAAAAATCATGGGTTGGGTATGTCATTTCTTAATACACTAGGAACTCCAAAATGAGTTAACTAACAATTTGTTCAGGTTGAACAACACCTCTTCACATTTGTATTCTATGGCCCCACTTAAAAAGCCAAGGATCTCATGTATGGTTTTTAAATTTTTATCAGCTTTTCTTTCCACTCTTAAAGATTCATGCATCTGAAGCATTATGTCCCTGTACTCTTCTTTTAAAGTTTTACTTATTTAGAGAATATTTACTTAGTCTTCCTCACATGATGCATCATCTCACATTTCTTGGCTTTAGATTCCATCCATCTACCTGCTTTATCTATGAGCACACCTCCTCCTGATATTGTTTACAGCCCTCTTTAATGTAACTATGCTCCTTATTTTTGCAATGTTTTCAAATTCTGATATTGATATCGCTTTGGAGAGCTGGTGCAGACATGATGGGCCGAATGGCCTCCTTCTGTGCCATTAAGATTCTGTGACTCTGTGTTCCTAAACTTAAGTCCAGATCATCTAAAATAAGAGCAAAAACATCCCTGGAGGACTCTTACAACCCTCCAGTCTGGAAATAGGCATAAATAATTATTCTCCATTTTCTATCTTTAGCCAACTTCCTATCCATTTTTCCATAATATCTTTGATACAATCATTTTATCAACAAGTTTCATTTGCGGCACTTTATAAATGGCTTTTGAAAGTCCATAAACACTGCACTTTCTTTGTCAATGCATTGCTGTTCTTTCTTCAAAATGCTCTGTTGAATTTGTCAGGTATAATTTACATAGAATTGCCCAGGATGCACAGCACAGGAACAGGGCATTTGACTGATCCATGCCAGAGTTTATGCGCCACAGGGATTTCCTTCGCCACCTCTTCGTATAACCCAAAGAGCATAATGGATTATTCCTTTCTCTCTCATGTGATTATTCAGTTTCCCCTTAAATCCTTTTGCAAATCATTCTTCGCTGCCCTTAACTTACCCGTCTTTTTAGGAAGTGCTAATTTTAACCTTGTATTTTGGATTCCCAATGATGATTCACCATTAATGTTAAGCTGGCTATGGTATGTAGTTACCCAGTTTATTTCTTGCTGCTTGTGTGGGGATGTTACACTGGTGGCCCTCTAGTTGTTTGGCATGGCTTTCGTGTCCGAAGCTGTTTGAAAGACTGAAAAAGAAACAGAAAATGCTGGAAACACTCAGCAGATCAAGTACCATCTGTGGAGAAAGAAACAGAGACCGTGATTTTTTGGTACCACCCGCGGTGAGACCGGAAATTCCTGCCCAAAGTCAATGGACGTTCGGCTGCCTCTCTGAATTTTCCATCTCACCCACGATAGCGGTGGGAATGGAAAATCCCAACCAGAGCTAACATTGCAGGTCGACAACCTTTCATCAGAACTGAAGGAAGTTGGAAAGGGCTGGGGATGGGAGGAACAAAAAGGAAGCTCTGTGATAGTGTGTAATCACAAAATCACAGAATCACAGAGTGCAGAAGAGGCCCTTCGGCCCATCGAGTATGCACCGACACGTGAGAAACACCTGACCTACCTACCTAATCCCATTTACCAAGGCCCATAGCCTTGAATGTTATGATGTGCCAAGTGCTCATCCAGGTACTTTTTAAAGGATGTGAGGCAATCCGCCTCCACCACCCTCCCAGGCAGTGCATTCCAGACCGTCACCACCCTCTAGGTAAAAAAGATTTTCCTCACATCCCCCCTAAACCTCCTGCCCCTCACCTTAAACTTATGTCCCCTTGTGACTGACCCTTCAACTAAGGGGAACAGCTGCTCCCTATCCACCCTGTCCGTGCTCCTCATAATCTTGTACACCTCGATCAGGTCGCCCCTCAGTCTTCTCTGCTCCAACGAAAACAACCCAAGTCTATCCAACCTCTCTTCATAACTTAAATGTTTCATCCCAGGCAACATCCTGGTGAATCTCCTCTGACCCCCTCCAGTGCAATCACATCCTTCCTATAATTTGATGACCAGAACTGCACACAGTACTCCAGCTATAGCCTCACCAAGGTTATATACAACTCCAACATGACCTCCCTACTTTTGTAATCTATGCCTCGATTGATAAAGGCGAGTGTCCCATATGCCTTTTTCACCACCCACAAACATGCCCCTCCGCCTTCAGAGATCTATGGACACACACACCAAGGTCCCTTTGTTCCTCAGGACTTCCTAGTGCCATACCGTTCATTGAATACTTCCTTGTCAAATTACTCCTTCCAAAGAGTATCACCTCACACTTTTTAGGGTTAAATTCCATCTGCCACTTATCTGCCCATTTGACCATCCCACCTATATCTTCCTGTAGCCCAAGACACTTAACCTCACTGTTAACCACCTGGCCAATCTTTGTGTCATCTGCAAACTTACTAATCCTACCCCCCGCATAGTCATCTATGTTGTTTATATAAATGACAAATAATAGGGGACCCAGCACAGATTCCTGTGGTACGCCACTGGGCACTGGCTTCCAGTCATTAAAGCATCCTTCTGTCATCACCCTCTGTCTCCTACAACTAAGCCAATTTTGAATCCACCTTATCAAATTACCCTGTATCCCATGTGCATTTGCCTTCTTTATAAGTATCCCATGTGGGACCTTGTCACAGGCTTTGCTGAAATCCACATAAACTACACCAACTGCACTACTCTCATCTACACACCTGGTCACCTCCTCAAAAAATTCAATCAGATTTGTTAGGCATGACCTCCCTCTGACAAAGCCATGCTGACTATCCCTGATCAAACCTTGCCTCTCCAAGTGGAGATAGATTCTCTCCTTCAGAATTTTCTCCAATAGTTTCCCTACCACTGACGTGAGACTCACTGGTCTGTAGTTCCCTGGCTTATCTCTACAACCTTTCTTAAATAGCGGAACCACATTATCTGTTCTCCAGTCCTCTGGCACCTCCCCCGTGGCCAGAGAGGAATTAAAAATTTGGGTCAGGGCCCCTGCGATCTCCTCCCTTGCCTCCTGTAATACAGGAAAGATTTAATTTAAAAAAAGATTAATAGTGCAAGGCAAAATCCATTACCACTCCCTGATGCACCATTATCCCTTTTTTCATTTTTATTTCCTGCCTTCTACACGATCAGAGACCATCCCTTGTTCTCCTTTGTCCTCTCTCCCCTTACCCTGCCTCTGTACTTGCTTAAAACCTGTTTATCCCTAACTCTTTCCAATTCTGATGAAAGGTCATCAAGCTCAAACATTAATTTAGTTTCTCTCTCTGCATATCCTGCCTGACATGCTGAGTATTTCCAGCATTTTCTGTTTTTATCCCAGATTTCCAACTTCTGTCGCAATTTGCTTTAGCATTAATGATAGAAAAACTTGTCAGAGCCTCAGCCATTTCCTTCTAATGCCTCACTGCATTTCTAGAATGCAAGTCACCAAAGATCTTTTTTTAAATTCATCCATGGGATTTGGGCTACACTGACAAAAATCCGCATTTATTACCCATCCTAATTGCCCTTGAAAACATAGTGCTGAGTCGCTTACTTCTGTTGCTGCAGTCTGTGTGGTGAAGGTACACCCACAGTGCTGTTTGATAATGAGTCACTTGTTACAGTTCACCCAGCCTCTGATCTGCTTTGGTAGCTGCAGTATTAATGTGGCTGGTCAAGTTAAATTTCAGGTCAATGGTTATACCCCCACAGCACAGTGGCCCAGTGGTTAGCGCTGCTCCCTCACAGCTCCAGGGGCTGTGGTTTGATCCCGACATCGGGTATCTGTCTGTGTGCAGTTTGCACGTTCTCCCCGTGTCTGCGTGGGTTTCCGGCGGGTGCTCTGGTTTCCCCCCACTGTCCAAGGATGTGCTGGTTAGCTGGATAGGCTACGGTAAATTGTTCCCCAGTATGTGCCCTATCGTGAACTGGTGTCCCATCCTGGGTGTACCCTGCCTAGTGCCCATTGCCTGTCAGGATCGGCTCTGACTCCCCTTGACACTGAGTTGGATGAAGTGGCCCTGGAAAAGTGAGTGAGTGGTTACCCCCACCAAAATGTTGATGGTGGGGGATTTGGTGATGATAATGCCATTGAATGTCAAAGAGAATTTGTTAAACTCCCTTCTGTTAGAGATGGTTATTGCATAGTACCTGTGTGGCACAAGAGTTACCCTATCACTTATCAGCCCAAGCTGGTCTTGCCGCACACAGGTACTGACTGCTTCATTAACTGAAGAGTTGCAAATGGAACAGAACCCTATGCAATCAGCACTGAACATCCCCACTTCTGACCTTATGATGGAGGAAAGGCAATAAAGCAGCTGAAGATGGTTAGGCTTAAACCCTGAGGAACTCCTGCAGTGATGTTCTGGGGCCGAGGTGATCAGCTTCTAATAACCACAATTATATTCCATTGTGTTAGGCATGGCTTCAACTAGCGAAGCATTTTTCATGATTTCTATTGATTTCAATTTTCAAGGGCTCCTTGATTCGATTGAGTGCTGGCTTGATTTCTCGAGCAGACACTTTCACCTCCCCTCTGGAATTTAGCTCTTTTTTACTATGATTAGGCCAAGGCTGTAATGAAGCCTGGAGTCAGGTAGTCCTGCTGGAATCCATACTGAGCATTGGTGAGTAACTTATTAGTGGTCATTTGGTAGTACAGAACTTGAGTATTGCTGAAAAAGACATTTTGTCAAAGCTTTTCATCTTGCACTCATCAGGACAATTGCAAGAACACCAATGTCAGGGGAAGCGACAACTTTATACTGTACAAGAAGAGTGTGCTGATTGGTTGGAAAGTGGACTCTGATTGATCGAGGTGCTGCCATGGAGAATGTACCAGTTAATGGTGACTGACAGTTAACTGCCAAGCATTGTTTGAAACTTAAACCAGGCAGCTTGATCCTGATTGGTCAAGGCATTGCCCTGAGAAATTAACCAGCAAATGGCTATCATTTATTTTGTTTAGCTGAAACAGGTGCAATATGTATACATGTTCTTTCTGACTGCAAATAACTCATTAGTGAGTAAGTACTGCTTAATATCATTGTTGATGACACTTTCCATCATTTTGCAAATGATTGAGAGAATGCTCTTGGGATGGTAATAGGCAAAGTTGGATTTGCTCTGCTTTTTTGTGGACAGGACATACCTAGACAATTTTCCACTTTGTTGAGTAGATGCCAGTGTTGTAAATGTACTGGAAATGCTTAGCTAGAGACACGGCTATTTATGGAGCACAAGTCTTTGACACTACCGCTGGGATGTTGTCAGGGCACAAAACTTATGTTGTATTCAGTGCAGTTAGTTGTTTCTTGATATTGTTATGAATACCTGGTCCATATGTTTTAGAAACATAATTTTAGTTTTAGGCATTAAAGTTTAACTGTAGAAAATGGAATCATTGCAATAAAAGCAAACTTGAAGTCTATCACACTTCAAGGTTGGGGCCATGTTGACTTTAGAGGTTAACAGCTAGAAAGGTAAGATCATAAAAAGGCAGGTGGGCTTACTTAGCTAAAGAGCTGGAGACATGATGTCTGCAATGCTTGCAAGAACAATGGCAGTCCTAAGAGATTCTTTGTTTTGGGAGGCAGAGCTAAATTATTTTAAAATCATTCAATAAACCCTGAAAGGTTGTAAAACCCATTTACTCCATCAGATCAAAGAAATTGTAAATGATGGATAATTAATCTAAAGGTCAGTTTGAGGGCAGCCCAGAGCAGGCTACGTCATTATGGAGATTGGTGGAGCTTAGGGACATTCTCTGGTTTCAATTTATTTAGATGTTTGTTGAGAGAGTTAATTGCAGTTTGGACCTGATGCAGTTTGCAGCTCACTGAGAGAAGTTAGCCAATGTGAATGACAGTTAGATACTGTAAGCACCGTAATACACTAACTTCATCACTTCCATGTGGAGTGAGGGTGAGGCTTAATTTCAGTTTGAATCTTGTGGAGGGAACAGAAGCTGGAAGATTGGTGGGAGAATCTACAGTGGGCTTCAAAGTGTCTTATTGCAAAAGAAAATAATCAGCTAAATTAGCTGGGAAGAATAGAAAGTAACCACAACAAGGGGCTGGGGCATTCACAGTCAAGAGATGGTGAATGAAAGTTTTACCCCGAGAATAGCTGGAGCTGAAGAGAATTTTCCAGAGTGGTCTGGCATACTTATGGGTGGTCTCTACAGAAGTAAGTAACTTTAAGAATGATGTGTTTTAAGAGAATTCTTGGCAGAAGTAAGAAGTAAACCTGAGTGCATAACATGTAGTTATAAGCTATTGTATTAACTTAATCACACTTGCTTTGTTCAATTCTTTTGTACACAAAAATGTTTTATTTTCTGATATCTTGTGGCGTAGTTCTATTGGTTAAAAGGAGGTATTCAAATATATTTTTAAATGTTAATGGTCCTTAGCCAGATCCTAACAACATCACATGCCATGATTCAAATTTACTGAAGACTGGCATGTGGCAATGAGCTGCCTCTTTGAACAGGACATTCTGTGCGCTTGCTATCCTCAGTGTTTCTTTCAAATGGCACTCAACATGGAGGAGGACTTATTCATCAGTTGAGGGAGGATGGCAGATTGTAATCAGCAGGATACTGCAGCATGCTGGTTAAGGTCTTGATTAATGACCTGGGGACATGAGTTCAAATCCCACCACATCAGATGGGAATTTGAACTCAGTTAATTAAATCATTCTGGAATAAAAAGCTAGTATCAGTAATAGTGACTATGAAACCAGTGGATTGACATAAAAACTCATCTGATTCACTAATGTCTTTAAGGGAAGAAAAGCTGCTGTCTTTACCCGTTCTGGACTATATGTGGCTCTGGAAACCTCTCCAATGAAACACTGAAATTGCTTAGCAAGCCATTCAGTTGTACCAACTGGTATGTTTGCAGCTGTTCAAGGAGGTGCTCATCACTACCTTCTCAAGGTCAATTAAGGATGAGTAATAAATGCTGGCCTTTGAATGAAAGAAAGATTCCTGACCTATGTTTGACCTGATGCCATGATACTTTGTAGGGTCTAGCATCCAGAGTCAATTTTCAAGACTCCCAAGGCCACTCTCTTTGGACTGTTTACCACAATGATCTCTTGATTGAAACTTCCCTGTTGTTTGCCCATTGTCTTTTTTGCTTTTATTTTCTGTTTCTCTTGGCTAGTTACATCCTTACCTCACTGCAATTTGCTTTGTTCTAGTCAGGTGCCTCTCTTTTTCAATTTATAGTTGAAACTAATTATATTATGATCGATATTTCCTAGCTGTTCCCCTACTGTCAAATTACCCAATGGTCTAACTTCATTTCCTGTAACTAGATCCAGAACTGTCTCATTCCAGCTAAAAACAACAGATTAAGAAAGCAATCCCCATCAGATTGAAAAATCCTTCTCCTCCTTTGTCCCTTCAAT
This sequence comes from Cetorhinus maximus, assembly GCF_964194155.1. NCBI lineage: Eukaryota > Metazoa > Chordata > Chondrichthyes > Lamniformes > Cetorhinidae > Cetorhinus > Cetorhinus maximus. Next base: position 10,005,176 of record NC_135894.1, on the reverse strand, counting down.
CACTTTTACTCTTTTATATCTGAAAATGAATCTCATCATTAATATTATTTTTGCTTATTCCTCTACCTATCCTATTTGCTACAGTTTGGTCATCTCTAATAAACTCGCAATAGAGTTTGCCTCTAAAGTTGTCTTCTGAAGTTTTAATTTTAACCAAATAAATTAATAAATTACACTGGTGTAATTTATAGTCATGCATCTGCTATAAAACCACTGTCCCTTGCCCTAAACTTTTTTTACGGTGACTTCATAGGCAATATTATTGGACATTCACAATACTGCATAATCTATTGCAATACCTAGAATGCATGATATCCTAAAACTGTCATATTAGAATGGATCATAGGCTGGCTGCAGAATATTTTGAAAGCTATAGTTCCTCTTTGATATATTGTATGGATATCTAGAGAGAATAGGTTCCAAGGGAATAGCATATAGACCACCATCATTCTTGCATTACCATCAAGTACTCTTATGAATATTTGCACTGTAAATAAAAATTTAATTATAAATCAAGAAGGAGGAAGCATTGCCACATGAAGTCAGCCCCTTCTGCCCACCCCAACCTTCAACCATAAGACTGATGCCATTATTTTACTGCTTCACTCATTAACAGTGATCATTTTTGGTTGTGTTCTCATAGAGTCATAGGATGGTTACAGCACAGAAGGAGGCCATTCAACCCATCATGTCAGTGCTGACTCTCTGCAAGCAAAGTTCACCTAGTGTCACTGCCCCACCTTTTCCCCATAGCCCTGCAATATTTTCCACTTCAGATAATTATCCAATTCTCTTCTGAAAGCCATGATTAAATCTGGCTCCACCTCATTCTCAGGCATTGTGTTCCAGATGCCTGTCACTTTAAATCAGTGTCCTCCTGTTCTTGAACCTTCAACCAAAAGAAACATTTATCCCTATCTACTCTGTCCAGACCCATCATGATTTTGAATACACCTATCAAATCTCTTCTCAACCTCTCTCCACTAGCCTAGCTCATCCAATCTATCTACATAATTGAAGTTGCTCATCATTGGAACCATTGTTTTGAATCTTTTCTGTGCTCTCTCTAATGCCTTCACATCTTTCCTAAAGTGTGGTGCCCAGAACTGGATGCAAAACTCCAGTTGATGCCAAACCTGTGTTTTATATAGAGTTATCTTGCTTTTGCACCCTATGTCCCTTTTTTTAATAAAGCCCAGAATCCTGCATGCTTTTTAATCGTGGTCTCAAACTGTCCTGCCAACTTCAGTGATTTGTGTACATATACACCCAGGCCCCTCTGCTCCTACACGGCCTTTAGAATTGTCCCCTTTACTTTATATTGCTTTTCCCCATTCATCTTCTACAAAAATGAATCACTTCACACTTCTCTGCATTAAATTTCATCTGCCGCTCATTTGTGGATTCCACCAATCTGTCTCTCGATGTCCTTTTAAAGTTTGACGCTATCCTCCTCACAGTTCAAAATATTTCCAAGGTTTGTGTCATCCGCAAATTTTGAAATTGTGCCTGTACACCAAAGTCAAGGTCATTAATATATATCAAAAAGAGTAACGGCCTAATGTAAAACTCCCTCTAGTCTGAAAAACAGCTAGCCATCGCTACCCTCTGTTTCCTGTCATTCTGCCAATTTTGTATCCATACTGCTGCTATCCCTTTTATTCCATGGGCTCTAACTTTGCTCACAAGCCTATTGTGTGTCACTTTATCAAATACCTTTGTAAGTCTATATTCTAACAACTTTCTTTCTGGTCCCAATACAATGTTACTTATATAGTTAAATAGCTAAACATAAAAAAAAGGAAAACTATTACATCAACCATTTCATATTTGGAAATACATGAAATACATTTGCAAAACAATCACCGGAAATGTCAACAACCATTTCCAGAAGAACCTTTCTGAAAATGTTCCCCTCTAATGTGAATCACACAAGTATAAGCATTCTGTTGCAGATGTTGAAGAGACTGCAATTATTATTCTTAAACAGCAGATCTCTCCTTGCCTTCTAACTCATAGACTCATAGACATCTACAGCACAGAAGGAGGCCATTCGGCCCATCATGTCTGCACTGGTCCATAAAGATCTGACTACAATAATCCCATTTTCCATCCTTTGGCCCATAGCCCTGGAGGCTATGGCAACGCAAGTGAATATCTAAATACTCCTTAAATGTTACGAGAGTTCCTGACTCAACCATCCTTTCAGACAGTGAGTTCCAGACTCCCACCACCATCTGGGTGAAAAACATTCTCCTCAGCTCCCCTCTTAGCCTTCTACCTCTTACCTTAAATCTATGCCCCCTGGTTATTGAACCCCCTACTAATGGAAAAAGTACCTTCCTATCCACCCTATCTATGCCCCTCATAATCTTATACACCTCTATCAGGTCCCCTCTCAACCTTCGCTGCTCCAAGGAAAACAACCCAGCCTATCCAATCTTCCCTCATAGCTCAGACCCTCCAGCCCAGGCAGCATCCTGGTAAATCTCCTCTGCACCCCCTCCAGTGCAATTACATCGTTCCTATAATGTGGTGACCAGAACTGTAGACAATACTCCAATTGTGGCCTAACCAACGTTTTACACAGTTCCAGCATAACCTCCTGCTCTTGTATTCTATGCCTAGGCTAATTAAGGCAAGTATTCCATATGCCTTCTTAACCACCTTATCTACCTGCCCTGCTACCTTCAGGGATCTATGGATATGCACTCTAAGGTCCCCCTGATCTTCAGCACTTTCCAGGGTCCTACTATTCAGAGTGTAATCCCTTGCTTTGTTAGCCCTCCCCAAATGCATTACATCACACTTTTCCAGGTTCAATTCCATTTGCCACTGCTCTGCCCACCTGATCAGTCTATTGATATCCTCCTGTTGTTTACGGCTATCCTCACTATTTACCACACTACCAATTTTTGTGTCATCCGCGAACTTCTTGATCATACCCCCTACATTTAAGCTCAAATCATTTAAGTACACCACAAACAGCAAGGGCCCCAGCACCGAGCCCTGCGGAACCCCACTGGAAACAGACTTCCAGTCACAGAAACATTCCTCTACCATCACCCTCTGCTTCCTGCCTCTCAGCCAATTTTGGATCCAATGTGCCACTTTGCCTTGGATCCCATGGGCTCTTAATTTCTTGACCAGTCTGTCATGAGGAACCTTATCAAATGTAGACCACATCAAATGCATTACTCTCATCAACATTCCTGGTTACCTCCTCAAAAAATTCAATCAAATTTGTCAAACATGACTTTCCCTTAACAAATCTATGCTGACTATCCCTATTAATCCGTTTCTCTCCAAGTGAAGATATATTCTGTCCCTCAGAATTCTTTCTAGTAACTTCTTCACCACCAAGGTTAGACTGACTGGCCTGTAATTTCCTGGTCTATCCCTTCCTCCCTTTTTCAATAATGGGACAATGTTAGCTGTCCTCCAGTCCTCTGGCACCTCACCTGTGGCCAGAGAGGATTTGAAAATTACTGCTAGGGCCCCTGATATCTCTCCCCTTGCCTCCCTCAACAGCCTGGGATACATCTCATCCGTGCCTGCAGATTTATCCACTTTTAAGGCCACTAAACCCACTAGTACCTCCTCTCTCTCTATGTTAATTTCCTCTAATATTTCACAGTCCTCCACCCTGATGTCTATATCTGCGTCGTCCTTTTCCATTGTGAAGACCGACAAAAGTATTCATTGAGGACAGACACTTTGGAGTAAACAAATGGAATGCTTCACATTTACAGCCCTTCTTGTTAGAGGGATTTAATTTTCATGTCTCCGAAACCCCCTACCTCTGAAATCTGTGTGCCGACTTAATCTGAATGCAAAATCATTTAGCAATTTATCTACGTGCTCAAGGAGTCACCACTGGGATAATGGACAGATCAGGGAGCTTTCCCAAGAACCTAATTCAATTTGACAAGCAAAGCAAATTTCATTTTTTTTATTCATTGATGGGATCTGGACGTCACTGGCTGGGCCAGCATTTATTGTCTATCTCTAGTTGCCCTTGAGAAGGTGGTGGTGAGCTGCTTTCTTGAACCGCTGCAGTCCATGTGGTATAGGTACATCCACAGTGCTGTTAGAGAAGGAGATCCTGGATTTTGACCCAGCGACAGTGAAGGAACGGCGATATATTTGCAGGTCAGGATGGTATGTGGCTTGGAGGGGAACTTCCATGTTCCCATGTATCTGTTGCCCTTGTCCATCTAGATGGCAGTGGTCGTAGGTTTGGAAGGTGCTGTCTAAGAAGCCTTGGTGAGTTCCTGAACTGCATCTTGTAGATGGTACCCACTGCTGCCAGTGTTCGTTGGTGGTGGAGGGAGTGAATGTTTGTGGATGGGGTGCCAATCAAGCAGGCTGCTTTGTCTTGGATGGTGTCAAGCTACTTGAGTGTTGTTGGAGCTGCACTCATGCATGCAAGTGGAGAGTATTCCATCACACTCCAGACTTGGGCCTTGTAGATAGTGGACAGGCTTTTTGGTGGTGTCAGGAGGTGAGTTACTCACTGCAGGATTCCTAGTCTCTGAAATCCTCTTGTAACAACAGTATTTATATGGCTGGTCCAGTTCAGTTTCTGGTCAATTGTGACACCCAGGATGTTGATAGTGGGGGATTCAACAATAGTAACACCATTGAATGTCAAGGGGCAATGGTTAGATTCTCTCTTGTTGGAGATGGTCATTGCCTGGCACTTGTATGACACGAATGTTACCTGCCACTTGCCAGCCCAAGCATCAATATTGTCCAGGTCTTGCTTCATTTGAACATGGACTGCTTCAGTATCTGAGTCACAAATGGTGCTGAACATTGTGCAATTATCAGCAAACATCCTCACTTCTGACCTTATCATGAAAGGAAGCAGCTGAAGATGGTTGGGCCAAGGACACAACTCTGAGGAACTTCTGCAGTGATGTCCTGAAACTGAGATGATTGACCTCCAACAGCCACAACCATCTTCCTTTGTGCTATGTATGACTCCAACCAGCAGAGAGCTTACCCGCTGATTCCCATTGACTCCAGTCAAAATGCTAGGGCTCCTTGATGCTACACTTGGTTGAATGTTGCCTTGATGTCAAGGGCAGTCACTCTCACCTCAACTCTGGAGTTCAGCTCTTTTGTCCATGTTTGAACCAAGGCTGTAATGTGGTCAGGAGCTGAGTGATCCTGGCTGAACCAAAACTGAGCAGGCTATTGATAAGCAAGTGTCACTTGATAGCACTGTTGATGACCCCTTCCATCGCTTTACTGATGATGGTGAGGAGATTGATGGCTCGGTAATTGGCCGGGTTGGATTCGTCCTGCTTTTTGCGGACGGGACATACCTGGTCAATTTTCCACATTCTTGGGTAGATGCCAATGTTGTAGCTGTACTGGAACAAATTGGCTAGGGGCGCGGCAAGTTCTGGAGCACAAGTCTTTAGTACTATTGCTGGAATATTGTCAGGACCCTTGGCCTTAGCACTATCCAGTGCCTTCAGTCATTTCTGGATATCACATGGAGTGAATTGAATTGTCTGAACACTAGCAGCTGTGATTCTGGGGACTGCAGGAGGAGGCTGAGATGGATCATACACACTTCTGGCTAAAGATTGTTGCAAATGCTTCAGCTAAATCTTTTGTACTGCTGTGCTGGGCACCCCCATCATTTCAGATGGGGATATTTGTGGAGCCTGCTCCTCCATCGAGTTGTTCAATTGTCCACCAACGCTTACGATTGGTTGTGGCAGGACTGCAGAGCTTAGATCTGATCCATTGGTTGTGGAATCGATTAACTCTATCACTTGCTGCTTATGCTGTTTGGCATGCAAGTAGTCCTGTGTTTTTGCTTCACCAGGTTGACTGCTCATTTTTAGGTTTGCCTGCTGCTGCTCCTGGCATGCCCTCCTGCACACTTCATTGAACCAGGGTTGATCCCCTGGCTTGGTGGTAATTGTAGAGTGGGGGATATGCCGGGCCATGAGGTTACAGATTGTGGTTGAACACAATTCTGCTGCTGCTGATGACCCAAAGTGCCTCATGGATGCCCAGCTTTGATTTGCTAGACCTGTTCAAAATCTATCCCATTTAGCATAGTGGTAGTTCCACACAACACAGGAGGGTATCCTCAATGTGAAGACGAGACATTGCCTCTGCAAGGAATGTCTGCTATTGTGGCTATTAATCCTTTTCTGGTACTTTATAGACTAGCTTTATTATCTTCCTGAATTTCAATTTTCCTGGCACTTTGGAAAATGGAATCATGTGCTTTTTATTAAAAAAAAGATAAATCTCTCATACTAAATACAAAACAAAGCTGGAAAAATAAGCATGGGAAAAACAAATGTTTCTTAATAGATCTTCAAATAAAATAGTACAACAGCATAGTACTCAGAAGAGACAATAAATTGGAAATGCATCACAACATAATTACAATTAAAGTGATTTCCTCAACAAACTGACAAAGGACTGCTGTGTTCGTTCTACTAAAGCTACACATTGACCTTTATAATGGATTACCAATATATCTGTGAAGAGATTTCATCATTTATCTTGCACTATCTTGCATTTATTTAGGCCTCATATATGCAGATACCTCAAACATAGTAAGTGCTGGTACATTTGTAGCAACCTTTGGTCAAGAGTTAGGGAGAATTAATAAAGACTTTCATTGGTTAGTAGTCTTTAGGTGTTCTTGGTATTAATTATATTCTGTTTCTACGATAAAAATTATCAGAACTATTCACAAGGTTTGGTGACCAGAAAGTGTTGTATTTTAAAGAGATTAGATACAGACCACATTCTACAAATGATAATGGAATAGGTTGACCATGTCAGATTTTGAATAGTTCTGAACCCTCGCACACCACTGTAATTATTAAGTGATATTCAGGATATATTGGGGCCACTCTTCATGTATGATTAGATTCTGAAGATGAGCAAACTTCTCATTTCTTTCTCCCTGTTCATGAATTAATAGTGAATGACTGACTTACTGGGCTCAGTCTGTACAGTTCCAGAGATCTACCACTAACTTTGCTACCATTGTAGAAATATCAATTAATCATCAAAGGAGATTGTGTGCATCAATTTAAGGGAGGAAATTGCCCTGAATACAAGGCAAATTGCAGATGCTTCTAAGTTTAAATCAAAATCCTGTGCCCCACCACATCCACCCCACCCCACACACACACATATACACACCCCTTCCCTTTCACACAGAGGTTGCCCTCTTTCCACAGATGGATGTTGGGGCAGTATTAGTTTCCTTTAAGATACTGAAAAAAGAATAAGGCAAACAACACCCCACAAATCACAATATAAATCAGATATATAAAATTAAGAAGTAGCACAGATCTTGAAAGAGAAAAATATAGTGAAATGATAGAATGTGAGCCTCATGCGAATGTTTGGCCCATATACATAAACAAATATACACATGTGGACTTAAGTGTGGACTGCATCAGCAACCAGGGATTATGTCTACCTTTCAGCTTCTGCCTTCAATGGGAAGTGCCATAAATCTCTATAGTCGTTATTGATTAAGAAGTTATTCGTAATCTCGAGCCCTACTCCTCTGCAAAAGATACTGAAATATAAAATATTGATGCCACATGCCGAGTGTTACCTTCTCCACACGCTCTATCCCACAAACACACGGGCATCACGCATTGCTGCGGCCCCCTCCCCTTTCCCACCATCACCATTGTTTCTGGTATCTGAGAATGAACAACGTCAGGTTATCACAAAACATACCAGGGACCCATGCAAATGTATCTGACATAATCAAAATCACATGTGCATAAATGACAGTGTAAAGCAGCATCCGTCTTAAGGGGCTGTGCAACAGCATCATCAGTATCAAATAATTTGGCTTCTGTGCTTTTTTTTTTGCCTATTGTGGGTATGTATGGAATGGGGGAAGGTCAACAGGAGAATTAATTGTACAAGAACGCTTTCACACCAATAATTCATTATTGAATTCTCGGTATCCAGACTTAATTTCCTCAATGTGTTCCCGGAGGTAATAAACTCTTTGGCTTTCAGTAGTCTGAATGTATATCGATTGCAGGGGTAGCACGACACTGACTGGGCAGACCCAAAGAACCGAGTTCCAGTACTCATTGACCACAGTTGGCGGTGTATTAATATTCCAAGAGCACATCAGTGTTCATCAGGTGGAACAGTATCTGTAAGCGTTCATATGTACACCACACTGTCTACATTCTAAACCTATCGTCTGCAAATCAAGCGATCACCGTATTCCCCGTGCAAAATGCTGCCCTCACATTTAATGTTTGCTTTTAGTATTGAGAATTTTTTTAAAAAAAGGACGATGCCTTCACATAAATCTATTTCGGCTTTACCACGGATTATATAACTCGGGAGAGAGAAAAAAAATGTGAGCTGGGTGCATTATTAAAGGGAAAACGGGCCTCAAAAGGGATACTTCCTCAACTGAAGTGCACAGGAATGGCACATGACTTCTTGGCGTTCACTTCAATGCTCCTGATTCTGGGCACTCTAGTGACGGAAGTGTGGAGCAAACGGAAATACTAGAACATGCTTGGAAACCGGGCAGTGCCCTCTAATAGATACTTTTTATATCCTGAACACATCAGGGGTCCAATCGGGCTCGTCCTGCAGCCTGTGTGTGTAAATCTCACTGAAGTTGCTGCACTTCAGCCGAAGTTGGCGATATGGGTTTACCAAAGTCTGCCAGACAGCGGTTATGTTAAACGCGCTTTAAACACGTGTACAATTCCTCACTAAATTCAGAGTGCACTTCAGTTCCCAGAACCGATCTACATAGAAAATGGCCAGACTCCTCCTGCATCGATAATGGCCTATCGCTCCTTTACCTTTAAAATTTGGTCTGATTCTGGCATCGTATCCTGATGTCCTTCCCATCAATTTGTCCAGAAAATCTGAGGGGGACATGGCCTGCGAGACCGGTTTGGCTGAAGACCTAGAGTCATGTTCCTTGGAGAGAGCTAACCTGAAGAAAATACAACCCAGCGTTAGGAGGATCTGCGCTCTTCATTAGCTTCAAGTACAAAGACTGAGCGCTGGATTGTACAGAATCGACAAGTCAGTCAGTCAGACTGGGAAATATTTGGGGCGCTCTCAACATTTAGAAAGAGGGTCAATGTGCCCTGCACAAATGTCACCAATCGGAAACCGTCCTGATTCTCTTGGTAATTACACACATTTTTTTTTTCAATGACTAATGTCTGGCTTCAGGGAACGATATATATCAAACAGATCACAATCTCAACGCGTTTCATTTCGCTGAAAGCCATGTTTCCAGAGCTCTTGGATGCAAAAGGAATGCATAAAAAGTCGCCCACTAGTAGATCTCAACTATCCATCCTCCCTATCCGCTCCCCCACCCCAAAAAATACACAAATAAAAACTTAATACGAGCAGTCTTCACTCATTGTTAAGGCCTGTGATAGTTTCGTTGAGGAACCATTTATAATTTACACATGCCCTGTCCTGCTAACAGGTTAAACCAACCTCAACACCAAACGTCAAGAAAAAATGCAATTATCTGGAAAAAAAATCCTGATTATCTGTAAACACTAATGCTTCACATAGCTTCACATTCACGAAAATCAGACAGAATTTCAGCAACTTCCGCCGCCACCTCCATAAGCTCCGTGTGTTGGTGATTAAAAGGGATAGTTTTAGCCCTCCGCTTTAAAAAAAAAGGAAGCAAAATTAGAGCTTTACGTTGGTGTCCTCACGCTGATGGCTTCAGCTACTAGTGTGTTTACAATATCAGGGTTCGATCCGTCACAACAGCCTCTCCCATAGGCTGGCGTTGCATTGCCTACTACAAAGCATCGCTCAGAAAGACCAAGATACATTGGTAGTAATACGTGCTGTGCAATTCCCCATTGTTCCAGCCGCCGACCTGGTTATGCTAATAACCTGCAAAAAAAAACCAGCAATACACCGTTCCCCCCAACAAATGCCAAGCCATACCTGAAGTTGCTTGTTTCTAAGATGCACGCAAAGAACGTTGTCAGGATTTTCACAACTGGTCGATTCATTCCGCCAAACTCTTATCTCTCTGTCTGTCTGGTATCGCGGGCAATGTTCTGGAAATAAAGTCCCTCCCCACCCCCCCCCCACCCCCCCTCCTCCTCCTCCTCCTCCAAAAGAAGATAAAGAATCGGTTAATCGTGCAAGAAACTCAGATCCAACTGGCAGAAAGTAGAACTGGCTTGATGCAGGCGGGGAAGGAATAATACAGGGGCATCAGTCCTCAGTATCATTGTTTAGTAGAAGACTTGGAGATCGAGCTGCTGCTGCGGGGAGTCAAGAGCGTCAGAATGGCAAATTTTCCCAAAGCACCTCCGTAAACACGACGTCAGGGAACGGGAGGAATCAAACTTCATGTGACGGTAAACGGGTGAGCGTCGGCTTTCCTACCGTGCAGCAGCAGCAGCAGCAGCATGATGCTGGGTGCTGGAGAGGGTGAGAGGGGTGGGGAAGCTCTATTCAGTGGTGAGTGGTGCAGACAATGCCGGAATGAAAGCCCTCACGCCGCTGGTACATTTCAGCACTTGGACAGCTCCCGGGGCTTCCCAACTCCAGCACAGCGCATGCTCCACAAGCCCCCTTAAAGGGACGTGACCGGGCTATAAAAGGAGCTCTTAGCGAGGCGATGGAGAAGTTAAATCTACGTGCAAGTCCAACCACGGTCAGCATTTGAGAATGATATGGATCGAAATCCTCTCTCCTACCCCGCCTCCCCCCCCTCCCCTCCCCTCCAGTAGAAAGCAGCGTGTCCAACAATTTGTAAATAACTGATGTTATTCTAGATAAGTGTAGACATGTGGAGCATAGGGCGTACTGCCAATTTCAAGACATCCAAACCATTACGTGAAATCATTAGCTGATTTTTTTCCCCCTAAAATTGTTTTGCCGCCCACCTGGTGAAGTTCCCCTGTGATTCCCCCACACTTCACCCGAACGATTTGCTGCTCATGTCTTTGCCCAGTTCTAATAAGACTCCCTCAGCTGATTTGCCATCGGGGCTAGGGCGATTCAGAAACGGCAGTCTTGTATTGGATTAAGGTGGCCGTGTCTTGCACTTCTAAGGTTGCAAATTTATACAAAAATCAAGCAGTTACTCGGAGTTGACTTGTTGAAGTACATGTGAAGTTTATCACCGGTTCAAATTTCCGACCTATTTTTGTTTTGAATCGCAACCTTGCGGGCTTCGTTCTATTCACCAATCGATGTTTAATCAATCGGACAATGGAGCTTCATGGCATTTTCATGTTGTAATAGTTATTTAATCCCATTTCCTTGGTGAAGTTTCTTTTTGTGATTGACTCACATTCCAATTTTCAACCTACAACCAAATATATTTACAGCACCGGCAGTGTTAATTGTCTTTCCTGTCTGATTGTTTTCCTTCCATGATAACCTAAAATGTCTCAACACAAATTAAACGTTAATTTAATGCCTCAGAAACTCAAGATTGGGGGAATATTACTGACTTGTGGAGTCTAAGGTACTTTCTAAGCGTAATGTTTAATTACTGTCCAGGTAGGAATGCTGCAGGCTCACAGGAAAGGCTAGTGGATTTACCACATAAGTCAAAGCCTCTAATCGAAGATAATGTGAATTATTGAAATCTATCAACTCAATTATGGATTTTACATACTCCAATAAATTCTAATAAATGCCATAATACTGCGGCATCAAATGCCGGTGATAGTAGAGACAACAAAGATCATAAAATAGAACTGATAAATGGATTAAGGTGGTTGCATTTTACCCAATTGGACTTCTGGATTCTGATGGAACAGTTTATACAATGGGCTATTTTCCATGGGATCTGTCTTTCCATATGTATGCCTATAGCAGCCACTTCTATTTAATTGTTCCTCCTTTGTTCCAACACCTACACTTTACAATTGGTTCTCAGACAATATGATGAGCTATTATTGCTTTAATATTCTCAAAACCAAAGACATCCTGCCTGGCTCCCACCAGCACTTATGTGCCCCTGTTCTCCATTCCACCTGAATTCCCAATTGTCCACTCAAATATCTTCCAGAGGTGTGAAATTTTGGCAGATACCTCAGCCCTTGTGCTCAATTTCCTTCTTCCCAGCTGTTCTATTACCAAGATTGCTTTCTTTAACTTTCTGAAATATCACCACCTCAGCTCTTGCCTTGCCCCATACTGTTGCTAAGACCATTTTCTATATGCCATTATGATGTGGAGGCTCCATTTCTCCATTGATCTTCTTGTGTCATCCCACCATCCATAAATTACATCTGATTCAGCACACTGCAGCCTGCATCCTCACCTATACAAAATAGGCAAGAAAGGCGGTCCAACAGCAGTGTCCCCTTCCAAGCCAACTTGCCCAGCATCAAGGTGCTAATCACTCAAAACCAGTTCCGCTGGTGGGACATGGCATTTGTATGCCTGACACCAGACATCCCAAAGCAACTGCTTTGCTCAGAACTTGGTCCTGGCAGGACAATCCCAGGAGGACAGTGGAAATACTTTAGGAATGTCCTCAAAGCATCCCTGAAGAGATCAAATATACTCATCAACTCATGGGAGACCCTGGCTTGTGACCGACCAAAATGGAGAAGGCTCATTCAGGAAGGCATCAAACACATTGAGAAACTTCATTGGGAATGCAGAGGCAAAATCAAGGTATTTGAGGGAGTGTGCAGACGTCCAAACAACCCACCTACTCAACCCTTCAAGCACCACTTGCTCCACATGTGGCAGAATCTGCAGATCATGCATTGGACTTATCAGCCATCTGAAAACCCATCGAACGAGGTTGGAAGCAAATCACCCTTAAGCCAGAAGGACTGCCTGAGAAGAAGCCTTTTTATCATGTCTATCCATACCAGCCTCACTGGGTCTCATATACAAATTATTTCAAGAACATTCTTGCCTTCAAATCCCTTAATGTTGGTGCCGAACCTTACTTTAACAGTCTCCCTCAGGCACCTGTCTACACATATTCTCCTCTGATTATTTTTGGCCACGTGCTGTTTAGGACACTCTTCTTTGGAACATTCTTTCTGCCTTGCCACTTCCTTCCCTGCTCTTAGATGCTTCCCAAAGACCATTTTCCTTGTGTTTTTGGTACCCAAACTTTCGGCATCCCTTTCTCTCTTTGGTACAGTTTTAACTTCCTCCTCTACCCATAAGGTCCTTTTTTTGTTCTTGAGGAGTGCTGAGAAATTTGAATCTCTGTTGCAAACGCAGCCAAGTCATAAATGAATTAATTAAAATGAATAAATTAAATATCAGCAGAGAAATCAGATCTATGTTTGAATTGGAGATTTCAAGACTGGGAGCTTAGCTAAAGAGACTCGATTACAGTTATTTGTACCCCTTCATGCACTCCAGAGGATGTATATTCAGCTAGCTGCATGGTTTACACTTCTGGGCTATCTTGTCCTTTTTCTCTAGCAGCAAAGGTCTCCAGAAGAATACCTCTTAAAGGACGACAATTCCTCTGAAGAGGCATCATCATGCATTCCATTCTTCTCAAGCACCGGCACAGAGATTGAAACCCAACGTGGGTTGGCGAATGCATTAGAGGTCTCCATGTGGTGAAACATCCAACATGAGTTGTCCCTGATGGAAGGGACAGTTCAACAGATAGAAGTGCTGGGTATTTGCTTTGATCTCGTGGCCAGACTTCAGGAGCCCAACCAAGAAGGGGCCTATCAAGCAGTTTCAGTGCAATAGCCGAGAGTAAGGAGGAATCCACTTCCAGCTTGTGTAATATCATTAAACAGCATCACCATTCTGCAGTCTATCTTGGACACTGTGGCTAAATCCAGGTTATCACATCAGAGGTCAATGTTACAAGCCTTTGCAACTTTCATGGAGCTCAAATAGATGCCAATGTGCCTCTGAAGAGATTGTTTGCCTGAACATACAGTTCCATGGGTATGGCAGAGGGGCTGCAGGAATGAAACATGTTTTCCTTTCTGAGGATGTCAGCGCATCTGCTTCCTCACCACTCTTTCAGCCAATACCTGCCGTGATACCAGCCGGGCCAGACTGCTCGATAACAGCTGAAGTACTGCACTCTGCAGCCAGGCCCTTACAGGTTTGAGCATCCAGAAGTCACCAGAAATGAGCATCTCAAGGGCTCCAGTGTGAGCAGGAGCAGTCTTGCACCAGCTTTGCTGAAGTTACTGGACAGCGCCTCAAAGGATTAATAGTCTCACAAAGGTACTAAGTGTTGGCACTTGGGTGAATAATGAATTGAAAGTAATTATTGTGTGCTGTAATTTAATCATCATTGGTCACTTTTGCCACATTGGTGAGCAGTATCCTTTCCTAGCAGTTTTTTGAGTTTACCATTGTCAGTATAATATGCATTTAAACATTAGCTGAATGGTTTCAATAATCTTTAATAAGATTTAAGGTATTTGTGATGGGGGTAATAAGGATTGCTAATTCAATGAAGGGGAATAAGTAAGTTTCTAGAAGTTCTATTTGACAATCTGTTCCCTGGCCACTGTGGTTGCAATGCATTCTGTTTCCATTTCTTCTCCTCCTTTGGCTTCATCCAATTCTTTCTCATCAGATGTTGAATAATGTTGCAGCTCTCTGTAGTGCCATTTTGTCCAACATGCAATGCAATACAATGGTATTGAATGGTAGCATATTATTGGAAACCTCCAGATGTATTTACATTCATGAGCCTTTGCTTCATTAGCCCAATGGTGCGCTCACTGATGTTCTTGGTGGTGCCATGGCTGTGATTGTGCCTGAAATATTCGAGCATGTTGGGTCACAAAGTAGTGTTATCAGCCATGTGTGTGGGGCTGGCCCTTGTCCTCAAGTTGCCACCCTGTCACCTTTCTGGAAGGATTGATTAGTGGAGGGATAGATGAGTGCCTGAGGATAAAGATGTTGTGACAGCTACCTGCCAAAATAGCAGAGGTTTACATGAACTCCCTGTGGTAATCAGAAACCAGCAACTGTTATATCTGTGGAACAGGCTTCCCAGGGCAATGGTGGAAGCTAAGAACATTGATTCATTAAGCTGCAAATTAGATTTTTTTCAGAAAATGACATATTTTGTATACAACATTGGGTAAGTTGAGACATGACCTATGGTAAGTGAACAATGTTAGAATGCTGATGGAACAGGAGAATTTGAACCTTTGGTTCCCAAAATGTTATGCTACTGGCTGCTTTCTTCACCTCATGTCTGGTGACTAATTTATAGAGACCAATTGATCAATTGCCAATATTAGTCAACAATTCCATTATTGTCAGCTATGGCTCAGTTCATAGCACCCTCACCTTTGAATCAGAGGGTTGTGGGTTCATGTCCCACTCCCGGAAACCAAGAACTGTGATTGTACTCAAAAGAGTTGCAATCTGTGACTGTTGATAACTCGAAAGAGTATTATGTCTTGAAACAACCAAAATGGTAGAAAGCAAACTAGGTGAACCTAGGCCTTTTTTGTCAAACAATTCCTACATTCCTCCCATTATGATCCTAGACCAGACCCCAAGTTTTGGTACGATCCAGTTAGGGACCAATAACATTCTATTTAAAGTAGACAAAGTTTAAGATTCAAGACACTTGCTCAGTGAATAAAGCCACAAGAGTCCATGGGTTTTGAACAAACAAGAATAAACATTACATGTTCAGAAAGATAAAACAATTTACAATATTTATCTTATAGTCTAACATTCAGGGTTAATATTAGGTACATGTGATTTAGCAGGAAAACTGTGGGTGAACTCACCACACTGCACAATAAATGGCAGATGTGACCAAGACAGAGTCCATGGATTTCTTAACAACCCATCCAGACATCAGTAAACATTGTATGTCAACTAATCTTGTTAAACCCTGTCTCTCTCCCGAGGGATTCCAGTCTTTGCCTTTGAAGATCTCGCCTTGGAATTCTCTCCACAAGTCACTCCAACTCATACGGCCTTAACAACGGTTCACTTTTCATGGCTTCAATCTCATTTCTCAAGATTCCATTCAACTAGATACCAGAATCTGCACTCAAGCATCAAATCACATGCAAAACTTCAGCTCTTTGGGTACTGGTAAGCAGAACACTACTGCTCCAACGGGATAGCTTCACCCCAAAGGCCCACAGCACAGAGTCACCAACTTACTGCTGCCTTCTTGGATCTTCAGGGCTACTCCTGAGCCTTATTTTATTGCCAGGGCTGCTCCTGAACACTGACCACTTAAAGTCTGCTAACCACAGCCCTGTTTGGAGCCTGTTTCTCTACTCCTCCCTTTTACCTTAATTTAACTGGGACCTGTCCATGTCCCCTGTTTAGAACTCTCCTTTTGGGACCTCTCCCAGTCCCATCTCCCTTTGGGATCTCTTCCTGACCACTTTCCCTGTCCCTTGCCTGGGACTTTTAACTTCAATGGTGCTCCACTTCCAGCCACATAACCCAGGTTTTCACACTGTTTTTCTTCATGTACAGGCACACTGGGCCCAAACAACTTAAAAATACTAATCTGCATATATGCAGCCCAGTCCTGGTCTGCGCATGCATGGAAACTCCGAGGTCTGTCGGAATTTGGAGTTCCCCACCTCTCACTCTCGACTCCAATGTAATTTGACTTCTGTAACACTCCTACGTTAAATGATAACCATTTCTTCTTCCAAAAGCTTATGCCTGGGTTTCTGGTGCCTTGCTGAGTGCTGCCTATAATGCCTGGACACAAGGAAAGACAACCACTGCGACTTATCATATCTTGGCTGTTGGTATTCATGGCAAATGTGATGCATTTGTCGGCCCTAAAAAATAAGTCATTGGTGATATGCTAGATGAAGCTGTGCACTGCACACTGGGAGATATGGGTGATATCTATGGCAGTGCAGAAACAGTCAAAAAGGTTAAGGGCAGTGCTAACTATGACAGCAACTGGCAAAGCACCTGGACCAGTAGGCAGCAGGTCCTGTCGAATAGAACAGCCAAAGTTGAATTGCAGGCTCACGATACTGTGTTCCTCAGTCATATCTAGAAAAGTGGCCTATGGGGCGTGTGGCTGTATAAGACTTCTGCAAGCATCTCCCCTCACCTTCTGTCTCCTAAAAAACTCAAATGCTGCTTGTTCTGAAAGCTGAGGCTGCTCCTCCTCTTCCTCCATCCAAAGCAATGAAGCAAAAATGGCACCCGAGATAAGACATGGCAGTTTAATCAGGATGAGTAACTCTAAAAGAAAATACAAATGAGCAATCTGCAGGCTTAAATAATCCTTGGAAATCTACTGAGCACAATATCACAGATCCCTATCTAAATGTCTGCAGTGAGTTTCCCCTTCTTGTAAGTCAGTCAGTACCTGAAGCCAATCCCACAGGATTTTACTCAACAGTCTGGCTGCTGGGTGGGACTTTTGTCCCACACAGTTAAAATTGTTTTAGGTTTCTAATTACATCAGCTACACTGTGGGAACTTGATTTTAATGTCTTAAAAAAAATGTCCCGCTTCTCTGCAGAGGGTCACTTGACATCATATGTTTAACCTTTCAATCCTGACCCTCTCAGCCACATTTTCTGGGCATTAATATTGATGTCATTGCATCTGTACATGGTCCAGAACGGTAACTTCACTATCCATGGAAAAAGCAGCGGGAGCAAATAAACTTGTCTTTTCCCCATACCTTTTTTTGAGGATGATCTTAAATTAGTTTTCACGCCATCTTGAATTTTACTAGTTCTGTGTTGATCAAAATTGAATTGTGTTTCCAACATGCATGCCCCTTTTAAGAAAATGTCTCTGTTCCCTCAATGCCCTTGCAGATCAGTGCACATCAAGGTGTAGTACAAAGCCGTAAAGATCAGAATGCTACAGGCTCAATTCCTGAACTGTGCTGAGTAGACTGATCTTAGCTGAGCTACAATTCCTACAAACCAAACCAAGGAAAGGAAAAATCAGCCAGAGTACCTTCTATGTTAAATATAAAGAGGGTCCGGGTGGGAAGTCAGAATTTGTATATTGTTGTAAATGGGTTTTGGTATAATGCAATATTGCCCTCCTTAATTAAAGCTCCTGACACTTAGTGACAACAATGCCAATGCATCAAGCCAGGAACACATATAAGAAATAGTGTATTCCCTCTATCAATCTGTGCGTATTGAGGGTACCAACATTTAAACTGTATGTACCTGGAGACATGACACAGTTAGTCTGAAGATATAGCTGTATATTTGGACAAATGGGATCCTGTCCATGTTGAGATGGTGGCCCAGCTTTCTAACCCAAGGCTGTAGTTGCGATAGATAATGCAGAATGCATTAATTCAATGGCAGATCTTTATTGCTTTGGAACATCTCCATTCTGTGCACTAGCCAATGAGTGATTGCAAGCTATGCACTAAACATATTTGAATATTTTTAAATTGTGTCATCAATACTGATTAGTGCACATGGTGTACAGATTGAACCTTTGTTGGAACCAACTACAGTTCCACATTTATATCTTTGACGGTGTTCTTGCAATTCATAAGAGAAAAAGTACAGGGCCACCTTGTTAGCATCAAGATGACCTGCTGGAAAGATAAACGCTCTTGACCTCCATCCGTGCTGTCCCACTTTATCAGTGGTATGAAGTTGGCAGTACACTGAATGATAGAACAAGTTAATAGCTTCCTGGAAAAATGCTATTACTTTGTGAATAATGCTGCTGTATAAAGACATTTGCACTCTGCAATTGTTAAAAAATAGCTATTAGGTACTGCAATCCATGAGAATACAAAAATGACAGTAAGAAAAGGTGGAGTTAAAATGTTAACTCCAATTTTCTGTCCATTTAGGGAATAGCATATGGTCATGCTTTGCAATAAATATTTGTATAAATGCCTCATGGTCAACCATATCCCTATCATTTATTATTCCATTTCATAGATTACAGATACTTTTTATTTTGTGTTGTATAAATCCAAAATAATATCGTGTTTATTGTGACTCAATATAAATGAAGTGATGAAAATGCACGTTCAAGATAGCAATAAGCTATTTTAAGGAAATAAAATCCATGCCTCGATGAGCAGCGAAATGTATAACAGGCCCCCAAGTGTGGGGTTCCCTTCAGTAAGGTGGTAGAACTCCATATACTCTGCTCACTGACTCAGTACTAAAATAAATAGTCATTTGAATTAAAGTGCATCTATTATAGCTGATAGGACGCTCAGACAGGAGTTTTCTGCTTGTGGAATTAAAGTGGCATAGTTATTGGGGAAGATTTGACTTGCTGTCACATTTTAGGATTTTCTGACCACTTGGGTGGAATATTACTGGCTTTGGTTTTGAACACCATTTCTGATGGTTTCTGAGAAGTGCTCGCAAGTGCAATTTTCTGATTAACAGGGCACCTCCCAGAGCCCTGTCCAATTCAGGATAGTGGGCAGGCAGCACAGGTAGGAGACCCAATTTGGAGCAACCGAGGATATGAGGATATCGAGGATACCCCGAGGAGGGTGCTGCTGCTGTAGGTGGGGAGCTGCGAGGGCACCTCAAGATGGGGGGTGTCCTCTAAGCACTTTTAAATCTTTAAAAATAAAGCGTGTCCACAGCTGCCAGTCCATCAGTTGTGTAGAGGGCTCCACACCACATGATGGCTTGTAGCTGTCAGCTGTGGCCCTCTGGCACCTGCAGCTGTGGATTGGAGCCAAACTTTAAAGGAGGCTTCCAGGCACCTGCTGGACTTCAGTCTCAGTAGAGGAGAGGGCAGGGTGTGGGAGGCCTGTCCTACTGGGCAGATAGCCCATGCTGGTCAGGCCCCATCTCTATCAAGAGTACTCAGAGGCGGACTGTGTTGGGTAGACGGCTTGACATGCAAAATTCTGAAATTATCCCCCACCTGCCTCCAAAGTCTCCTCCGCAGGGCTGATAAGGCTTGGGAAAGCATTACATTTAAATATAAAGCAATTTCATGGTAATTTAAGAAAACAAAATTGGGATGATTGGTGATTAATATGTTAATTTATTCAGCATTACAGTGACTTCTCAAAGACTGAAAGCAATCAACGATTTTGTTAGTCTGTCTTATAAATCACTAAATTGCTATACCTGTTGTGTTGAGAATCCATTGGGCCCAGATGCTCCGCAGGGAATATCGAACTCCCATGCCTCTGGTTGGGGAAGTCAGAAAAGTAGGAATCAACAACAACAATTTACATTTATATAGCACTTTTAACGCAATGAAATGCCCCAAGGCACTTCACAGGAGTGAAGTATGAACTAAGTATGACACCAAGGCCGGGGCGTTCTGTGCCCGCCGGTGTCAGGTGTGTTTGGTGGAATTACTGGACAATGTGACATGATCTGTTTCACGACAGCATGAAACCAGTTTGTGATCATCCGCTCAGCCTGCTGATGGTGGGCTGCGTTTCCCACCATTGGATGCCGGGAACCTCATTTTAATACATCAGCCCATCATTATAAAGCCAGCCCGCCGGACTCATCCCCACCACTGGATTGTCGGCCCACATCAGCAGGAAAACACGCCGACGTGTTTCACAACAGCACATAAACAGCATGCACCTATTTTTTCACTCATTCATGGATGTGGGCTTCACTGGCTGGGCCCAGCATTTATTGCACATCCCTAGTTGCCCTTGAGAAGGTGGTGGTGAGCTGCCTTCTTGAACCGCTTCAGTCCGTGTGGTGTAGGTACACCCACAGTGCTGTTAGGAAGGGAGTTCCAGGATTTTGACCCAGCGACAGTAAAGGAATGGTGATATATTTCCAAGTCAGGGTGGTAAATGACTTGGAAGGGAACATCCAGGTGGCGGTGTTCCCATCTATCTGCTGTCCTTGTCCTTCTAGATGGTAGTCATCGTGGGTTTTGAAGGTGCTGTTAAAGGAGCCTTGGTGAATTCCTGCAGTGCATCTTGTAGATGGTACACACTGCTATTACTGTGCATCGGTGGTGGAGGGAGCGAACGTTTGTGGATGTGGTGCCAATCAAGCAGGCTGCTTTGTATAGGATGGTGTCCAGCTTCTTGAGTGTTGTTGGAGCTGCACTCATCCAGGTAAGTGGAGAATATTCCTTCACACTCCTGACTTGTGCCTTGTAGATGGTGGACAGGCTGTGGGGAGGCAGGAGGTTATTTACGCGTCGCACAATTCCTAGCCTCTGACCTGGTCTTGTAGCCGCAGTATTTATATGGCTGGTCCAGTTCAGTTTCTGGTCAATGGTAACCCCCAGGATGTCGATAGTGGGAGATCGAGTGATGCTAATGCTATTGAACATCAAGGGGTGATGGTTGGAGATGGTCATTGCCTGGCACTTGTGTGGCACGAATGTTAATTGCCACTATTGTCCAGGTCTTGTTGCATTTGGACATGGACTGCTTCAGTATCTGAGGAGTCGCGAATGGTGCTGAACGTTGTGCAATCATCAGCGAACATCCCCATTTCTGGCCTTATGATGGAAGGTCATTGATGAAGGAGCTCAAGATGGTTGGGCTGAGGACACTACCCTGAGGAACTCCTGCAGTGATGTCCTGGAGCTGAGATGACTGACCTCCAACAACCACAACCATTTTCCTTTGTGCTAGGTATGACTCCAACCAGTGGAGAGTTTTTCCCAGATTCCCATTGACTCCAGTTTTGCTAGGGCACCATAACGCCACACTCTGTCAAATGCTGCCTTGATGTCAAGGGCAGTCGCTCTCGCCTCAACTCGGGAGTTCAGCTCTTTTGTCCATGTTTGAACCAAGGCTGTAATGAGGTCAGGAGTTGAGTGGCCCTGGCAGAACCTAAACTGAGCATCAGTGAGCAGGTTATTGCTAAGCTTGATAGCACTGTTGATAACCCCTTCCATTACTTTACTGATGATGGAGAGTAAACTGATGGGGAGGTAATTGGCCAGTTTGGATTTGCCCTGATTTTTGTGTACAGCACATACCTGGGCAATTTTCCATGTTGCCAGGTGGATGCCAGTGTTGTAGCTGTACTGGAACAGCTTGGCGAGAGGCGCAGCAAGTTTGGGAGCACAAGTCTTCAGTACTATTGCTGGAATATTGTCAGGGCCCATAGCCTTTGCAGTATCCAGTGCCTTCAGCCATATCTTGATATCACATGAAGTGAATCAAATTGGCTGAAGACTGGCATCTGTGATGCTGGGGACCTCCGGAGGAGACTGAGATGAATCATCCACTCGGCACTTCCAGCTGAAGATGGTTACAAATGATGGTAATTCCAGCTTAATTCCAGACTGTTGCCAGAGAGAAGGATGGAGCTGGTAGCTAAGGAACGAGCTTTGGAGTGGAAGCTGAAAACAATGGCTTTAGTCTTTTCAATATTTAATAAACATCAGAATAGGAAACACACACTGAACGAGTAAGTTTGATTGACAGCAGCTTTTGAGTAAGGGGATGAGAAGCTGCTGAATGATAAGGTTGCCCAACATCACCAATGTAAGGTCTGTTTCTTCAGCTCTTTCAGGTACAGTACAGTCCTTTGGACACATTTGTATTCAGTTGAATTCTTTCAACAGGCGATGTCGATTCAGTCTCGAACACTTGTGGAATCATCTCTGGATATTTGATTTCTCCTCTTCTTATGTGATCCACATGTCTCCCAATTACTGATCTTTGACTTTCACATGGTAGGAAAGAGGGCCCTGTTACTGCACTTATCTCACCGAGTAACCATACTGCTCCTTCTCTAAAATATTTCACAAATTCTTTCTCTGCTACATTAAATGTTCTGTCCTGACTGTGACAATCATGTCCCACTTTCTGACTTTGCTGCCCTCCTTCTACCTTCCCCCGCAACTTTGGCATGACTAGGCTCAGTCTCGATAGGAGATGGCACTTCACCAACAATTCTGCAGGTGTGACACCTGTTGTTGAATGAGGGGTGGTTCAAGATTGGAATAGAAATCATGCTAACTTAGTCGCTATCAAATCTCTAGGCAATGTCTTTATATCAGATTTGAACGTCTGAACTGTTCTCTCGGCAAGTCCATTGGAAGGAGGGTGGTATGGAGATGTTTTCACATGAAAATACCATTGAAGCTTGTAAACCGGTTAAATTCAACACTTGTGAATACTGTTCCATTATCTGATAATAGCACTTCAGGTAATCCATTAACTGCGAAACTTTGTTGTAGCTTGTCCATCGTCGCTGAAGATGTGGGTGATCTCACTTCATATATGCCCATCCATTTTGAATGAGCGGCCATGATAAGTAGAAACATTGTTCCCATAAAAGGTCCCACATGATCGATGTGTACTCGTACCCATGGCCTTCCTGGCCACTCCCAGGGGTGTTGCAGGTAATTTTGTACTTGTTGACACTGCATACAGCTTCTCACCCAGTTTTCTATTTCTCCATCCATTCCCTGCCACCACATATAGCTATGTGCTATTGCCTTCATTTTGGAAATTCTGGGATGTGAGCTGTGACGTGCGGATAACAATGGCATTTGTCCTTTTGGAGGAACAATCACTCGAGCTCCCCACAATAAAATACCTTCTAGGCTGGTTATTTCGTATCTTCTCTGGAAATACAGTTTTATTTAATCAGATTCTTGTTTTCGGGACCAACCATAAAGAACTTGATTTCTCACTTTGGATAAGACTGGGCCTCGGTTTGTCCAATCTTTAATTTGTCTTGCACATATCGGTGATGGATCCAGGAAGTTCAATAACAAAATGAATTCCTGAGGAATTGGACATTGTCATCTTTTACTTGCAAGGATAAACAACTGAGCGCATCTGCATTTGCAACCTGGCTTCCAGATCTATGAATAAAAGTATACTCGTACGCTGCCCAGATCAGCACCCATCTCTGTACTCTTGCTGATGCTATAGGGGTATTGCCTTGTCTTTCCTGAATAGTTCTAATAATGGCTTGCGGTCCATTATAATAGTAAAATGACAAAGTTGTACATATTGATGAAACTTCTTAACACCGAAAATGATTGCCAGGCCTTCTTTTTCAATTTGAAAGTACTTTTTCTCTGCAGTACTTGAGTGTTCTGCACTGAGGTCATTCTGATCCATCATCCATTCGATGGAAAAGCACTGCTCCCACTCCATAGGGTGATGCATCAAATATAAATATCAACTATTTTTTTGGGTCAAGATGTACTAGAAGTGTGGATGATTGTAACAACTGTTTCATTTTTGTGAAAGCTTCTTCTTGTGGTGTTTTCCATGACTATCTCTGATTTATCTTGAGCAAGTAATACAATGGTGCCAGTTCTGTCAACAAATTAGGCACAAAGCGTCCATAGTAATTGATCATCCCCAAGAATTATTTCAGTTCAGGTGTATTCTTTGGCTCTGGGGCTTCTTAATCGCTTTCACTTTTTCTTGAACTGGGTGTAGGCCTTGTGAATTGATCTTGTGACCAAGGTAAGTTACCTCTTTTACCTGGAATGTGCATTTTTCCTTTTTCAATCTCACTCCCACCTGCGAAAAATGTTTCAGAACTTCTTCCAAGTTCATCAAATGTTCCTTTTCTGTGAGTCCAGTCATGAAAATTACATCCAAATAAACTACAATATGGGCAATCCCTGTAATAAACTTTCTATGGTTCTTTGGAATATGGTACAAGCAGAAGATACACCAAAAGATAAATGGGCATATTCATAAAATCCCTTATGTGTATTTATGCTGACAAACTTCCGGGATGCCTTCTCTAATTCCAATTGTTGGTAGGCCTGACTTAAATCTAACTTTGTGAAAGCCGTTTCACCTGCCAATTTAACGTATAAACCTTCAATTTTAGGTATGAGGTGTATATCCAATTTTGCAACTTTATTGACTGTTAATTTATAGTCACCGCATATTCCAATGCTTCGGTCAGGTTTGAGAACAGGTACATTTATAGCTGTCCACTCTGAAAATTGTACTGGTTGCATCACTCCCAGCTTTTCTAATCTGTCCAATTCTGCGTATACCTTATCCCGCATTGCGTAAGGTACTGGTCTTGCCTTCATGAATCTTGATGTTGCCTCTGGGTCTATATGAATTTTTTCCTGTAGCCATTCAATTTTTCCAACTTCTTCCTTGAAAGCTGGGGCATATTTTGTAGTAGCTCTGAAAGTCCATTAGTTCTCAGTTGGAAGGTTTCTGTCCATTCCAATTGAATTTCTTTCAAGGAGACTAGTTCCCTCGCCTGATACTACCATCAAGGCTAATCTCACTGTTTGAGCTCGGTAGTGTACTATGACTTTGCATACGCCTTTGACTTGTATGTTTTCCCCCGTGTATGTTCTTAATTTATCACCAGTTTCTTCTAAACTCAGCTTACGTTCTCCATGATTCCGGTATTTAAAAGTATGCTCACCAATAACCATAGTAGCTGAACCAGTACCCACCTCCATTCTGATAGGCTTCCCATTCACTTTCATGGTGACATAGATAGGCTCTGTTCTTCTTACCTATAAATTATATAGCAAATAGATATCAGGATATATTACTTCAAGCTTTTCAATGCTGTTTATCTCATTGGGTTTTTGCTTTTGTCTGCCAGTCTGCCTGATTCTATCTTTACAATGCCTCATGAGGTGTCCATATTGATGGCAGAAGAAACATTCAATCTTTTTAAACTGTGGTTCATTACAAAGTTGTCTGCTTCCATCTCTGTTACTATTATGCCATGCTTTTGTTGTTAGGTTATCCCTTTTAATTTGTCTGCCAGTGGTGGCTGCTTCTCGCTTCTGAGTAAAGCTTGGCACTTTTGCGCTCTTTTTGGTTGAGGCTCCCCGCCCAACATGGAGGATGGCGCCACCTTGCGCTCCTCGAATGGCTTCTGAGTCTCGCACTGCACCTTCCATTGCCAGAGCGATTTCCAACGCCTTCTGAAAATCTAGATTAATTTCAGCCAATGATCTCTTCTAAATCGCACTTTCGTTTATACCGCACACTAAACGATCTCTAAGCATATCATTGATAGAAGCGCCAAACTTGCAATATTCAGTTAATTGCTTCAGACTTGCCACAAAACAAGCGACTGTCTCCCCCGCAGCTCTAATTCTTGAGTTGAATTTAAACCGTTGCATCGTCACTGACGGCTTGGGCTGGTAACGTTTCTTTACAAGGCTCATTAAGTCATCAAAACTTTTCAAGTCTGGAGCACTGGGTGCCAACAGCTTTCGAATTAATCTGTACGTCTTATTCCCACATGTGGACAGAAGGATTGCGCACCTCTTCTCCTCCCCCACAATGTCGTTTGCCTGGAAGAAGAACGTGAGGCGTTCAACATAGTTCAGGTTCGATCGAATGGCTCTACTTTTCCAAATTGTGGTATGCACTTAGGGGAATACTTCGACGATCAAGAAGGAAATTTCCTTTCACCTACAACTACTATGTGAGGTGTGGCCTGATTTCAGTTCCTCTGATTTCCTTCGGTCTTCCTCGCTTTTTAACTCATTTTTTTCGTGCTTTTACTCTCTTCGCCAGTTTGTTGGATCCAGTGCCCTATAGTTTATTGGGGCTAAAGGATCTGAGTTGCACGCTTAAATCGGGGTGACCGAGTCGGTACAGAGACAGAGAACATCAGGAGATCGTTGTTAAAATAAACACGTTATTTACAAACTTACTCAGCAGCTACACTTGTGTGCTCACAACATAAAACTCTGTCTTCACTCTTCAGTGTCTAACTCAATACTCTCCCGCAGTGGTAATCCGCACTACTCTGCTATTGGGTATTAAGATCATGTGATCTTACATTACAACACTTGTCTTAAAGATGTACTACATATCAGGTTGCTACATTTACCTATGCCCTCCTTGCCCCCTTCATTCCAACTCAATGCCAACTCATGCCCCCTACCAATTCCCATAACACCTTATAACCTCCATGCCAACTCAATGCCAGTTCATGCAGCCCACCCACCCCCAGTGGCCCCTCATACCCTCCATGCCAACTCACGGCCCTTCCATGGCCATTCACTCTGTATGGAACAATAGTAACAATAGCATGTGTGAAACTGCTTAGAAAAAAAACACCATTCATAACTTTTTGAAAAAAGATCTGGTATTTCAACAACCCT
The DNA here is from genome assembly GCF_964194155.1 of Cetorhinus maximus. NCBI lineage: Eukaryota > Metazoa > Chordata > Chondrichthyes > Lamniformes > Cetorhinidae > Cetorhinus > Cetorhinus maximus. Next base: position 9,978,167 of record NC_135894.1, on the reverse strand, counting down.
ATAAAAGTGTCAATAAAACACACCATTGAAGTGTCAATAACAGATGCTTTAATTTAGATTAATCCATGGACCAAATGACCTTCTTCTGTACTAAAAACCTTCAGTGTTCTCACAGATAACTTTTAAAGGTACCAACTGAATTCAAATCAACAATCTTCACCGGGAGAGTACTGCATATATTTACAGTTCTATGGGGTGAAAAGTTGTTTCTAACTGCAGTATTCGAATACTTTAAAGTGGGTTAAATGGTCAAATATCCCAGTGTGGACTTTGCATTTAACAATCTAGTCAGAAAGCAGTATAAAGAAAGGGAGTAGGGATAGAATCTTGATACAGGTGCTTGCGAACATCGGAAGCTTATGCTAAAGTTCCCTTTGGCTGTAAGTCCCAGATAAAAAGGTGACCCTTACCTAGATTAGAAAATTGGTTGCTTGGAAACCAACATATCCAACATGGGAAACTGCTCTCACTTATAGGATTTGACGGCCATAAAAATAACAAGATAACTGTTCCTGAGGGGCACAGTCTGTGTCCCTAGAGAATAATTCAAAGCATCAGCAGTCAGCTAAAGCACAGCTAGAATGATGGGATAATTTATGACTAGACATAAAAACGGAAGCCTAAGGGACCTCAATAGTATAAAGATAGACCTCTCCTTCATTGAGCAGGAAAACCTAGATCCATAACCAGGCCTCCTGGCATACATCAATCTCCTCAAGAGCTGAAGAGACACATACAAGTAGTGAAAGAGATGTGGCAAGCAGTGATGTGTGTTCTGTCACATCCCCTGGGCGTATCTGTGTGAAAATGGGTGTGAATGTGTGGAAGTTTATTTACTTACGAATGTTTAACAAGCTGTAAGTGTTGAACATCTGTAGTTTTGTCTTTGACGCATAATGTATTTTCTGATGTATGTATTGACATCAGCCAAGATTTTAACTCACTTAACTACCCATTCACTTGCACAGAGTTAAAATTGGGCCTACCTGTTTTCTTTTTGAGATTTTTGAGTCACAATTTTGATTTTGTACACGTTTAAACTATGTGACTATTCCTTATGCTCATGACCTCAGAATATCATGTAATATTTGTCAGTTTGACTTCATAACCCATTACAGAGATCAATATTTTAAATTGCATGTAAGTGTAAAAAATGTTGTTGAGAATGTTCATTTCAATTTATGATTGTGCACCCAGAATTGGGGAAAAACTTTGGAATTTGCATTTTGTCTTAACGACATTGTATTGGGTTGATGGTAACTGAAGGTTACTTGTACAACTGAGAAAAATGGAAGGAGTTTGTTTCGTTTAAAATAAAAGGAATATCAGATCTTGAAGTCACAGTTGTTATGCAGTCTAGTAGTAGATCATTTTGAACTTTTCAAATCATTTTGTTTTAATTATATTATAGCTAAGAATTATAATTTATTTATGCAGTTGAAATTAAAGACAGGTGGTCTTGCTTTAAATTCATGTGAACATGCACAAGTACTGTCTTTTTAAATTTCATTAGTGCAAGTCTGGGGTCTGCTTCTGTGATTGTCTCTGCCCCCACCCCTATGGTTTTGACAAGTAAAAAAGAAATCAGAAATTGTAAATTGGGTTGAGAGAAAAAAACATTAATTTAATCTATGATGGAATAAAGGAGAAAGGGGAAAGTGTGTCTCCCTTTTCTACTGTCACAAGTTGCAAGAGTTCTTTTGTCTTCAGTAGACTGTCTCATTAAAAAACCTGGATGAATATTTTAGACCCCGCAAACTGTGGGAAGCGTCACCATTAAGCCCTATAGGTAAGAATGTTAAAGATTCTGTTTAACCATGAAAGCTAATCTTTTTTTCAGTTATATCAATCATTTGGAAATGCACCTGAAGAAAGAACAAAAAGGACAATGACATAATCTACTAAATTTTTGTAAATTCATCTCCTTTTGATAATTTTATCCATTCTATATTGTGTTTAGTTTATAAAATATTGGTCTGAATTAAATTTAAATTATTAAGGTTAACTAACTTATTAAATTGTGGAAAGCCAACTCTCATTGGGACCACTGTGAAATTCTGGTGATTGTAATTCTGTAGAGGTCTCTAATATTGGACATGAGAAAATTATTTATGCATATATATATATAGGACATAAACATTGGCAATTTTGAATTATTTGGTTTGTACTGAGAACATGTTGCGATTGGAAACCTTGCTTTAAAAAAACAGTAAAAGCTTAAAAACAATTGTAACTTAATTTGGAAAAAAAATGAATTCCTTGATAATTTGTTTTAATAAGCTAATAGTGATGCTATCAATATTTTCTGCTGTTTTGACTGCTATTTAATTACTAAGGATAAAAATAGTTTGGTAGGATCTTTGGCATGCTTTAAATGGTACAAATACTTAGAAGAGATAAAGTAAAATGGAATTTGTTTCATTTTCTTCAACAAAGTTTTAAAAAATTGTGAAGTGACACAATCCATACATCTGATAATATCTTCTTATAAATATTCAAAGAAGTTAACCCTTTCCGCTGCCAATTGTTCTTAGTTCACTATACAACTTTTATATTGCTGAATGTAAATATATAATATTAAATTTAAGTATCTTAATTGAAGTGGATATTTTCCCATGGTGACAGAAATAAATATGAATTGACAAACTAACCATTTGGATTCTCAAGAAAACCCACAATGGAGTCTCTGTTTTTTTTCTTTCAAACAGGGGAACATGATTTTTCCAGACCACATGAATATTGATTGCATAGCAAGAGATCCAACAGTTTTAAGAATGCGAATATACAAACATATGAACAAGGAGCAGGATTAGGTCATTCAGCCCCTCATGCCTGCTCCGCCATTTAAGAAGATCGTGGCTGATTTGATAGTAAACTAAAATCTGCATCCCACCTACCGCTGATAACCTATCACCCCCTTGCTAACCAAGCATTTATCCACCTCTGCCTTAAAAATATTCAAAGATTCTGCTTCCACCACCTTTTCAGAAAGAGAGTTCCAAAGACTCACGACCCTCTGAGTGAAAAAAAATTCACCTCATCTCTGTTTTAAATGGGTGACCCCTTATTTTTAAACAGTAACCCCTAGTTCTAGACACTCCCACAAGAGGGCACATCCTCTCCACATCCACCCTATCAAGACACCTCAGGATCTCATATGTTTCAATCAAGTTGCCTCTTACTCTTCTAAACTCCAGCAGATACCAGCCTAGTCTGTCCAACCTTTCCTCATAAGACAACCCACCCATTCCAGGTATTAGTCTGGTAAACCTCCTCTGAACTTCTTCCAATGCATTTACACCCTTCCTTAAATAAGGTGGCCAATACTGTACACAGTACTCCAAATGTAGTCTCAACAGTACCCTGTTAAGAATTTAAGACGTTATTCATAGACTTCAGCACACATCAAAATGTTCGAGCATGGTGACGGTTTGAACTTAAGGTTTTGACTTTCATTGCGCAGCCTTAACCTATTCAGGGCTATTTGTTATTTTCTAAGATAAAGTGAGATAGGAGAGTTTTAGAGAAATTGCGAGCAGTTCTGTCTCGAATGTCAAACCGTCAAGCGTGACATAATTTGCTTCTGAAATTGGAATTAATGGAATAAATTATTATGAGCTGCTATTTCAAACACTTGAGGAAGGAAATTTTACCTGAAGTTTAAGGGATTAATCAAATTTTCGATGAAAGGAAATACAAGTGAGATCCATGTGGTTCCTTCCCAATACTATGCATCAAGAAAGAAAGTTTTGGGGAAATAAAATTGAATAGTGACAAGTTCACTCAGCCCAACAATATCGCTCTTTGGATTTGGGATAATGTTGAAATGATAAAAATCAGCTGAAGCACAATATAACTGTTTATTTGAGGAAATAAAAGGTCCAAGAAAATGTTTGGTTAAGAAAAATAAACAAACAAAATGCATTAGTAATTCAGACTGGGTGAGAATATTTTATCTGTGTTTTCTATCTATAATATTGCATTTGACAGTAAATTTCCTCCAGGGCTCATTTGTGAAACTGAAATTATGTAAAACTGAATGAGACAAAGTGGTTGTGAATATAGGATAGAAACTGGAAAATGAAACACCAAATGGGAATTTTTCTGAAATTATTTTCTTGGGTAAATTGAAATCAATCTGAAATGGAGGAAACAAGAGTGCAATCACATGCAATATAAATCACCTGGGCACAATTCAACAAAAGATAAAATCTGGGATCCGTGTACATTCTAGTGAAGTCAGGAATGTGCAGGTAAGAATAATTAATTGACAACTTTCTCTTATGTCTCCTTGCCTATACTGACTTATCATGGCCTGAGGCAAGATGACACCTTTCCCCTCAATGAAGCTTCCTTGCCTGGCTCTATCATCTATTTTTTTTACTCATTCATGAGATGCTGGTGTTGCTGGCTAGGCCAACATTTATTGCCAACAAGCAATCATTGTTTCATGGTCACCATTACTGAGGCCAACCTTCAAATTCCAGTTTTTTTTATTAATTAAATTCAAATTCCACTAACTGCCGAGATGCGATTTCATCCTGTTTCCCCAGGGCCCCTGGAATACTAGAACAAAAACAAAAATACCTGGAAAAACTCGGCAGGTCTGACAGCATCTGCGGAGAGGGATACAGTTGACATTTCAAGTCCATATGACCCTTCATCAGAAGTAAAACATATAGAAATGAGATGAAATATAAGCTAGTAGAAGGGGGTGGGAAAGGTAGAACTCGATAGGGGGCCAGTGATAGGTGGAGGCCAAGAAGAGATTGCCAAAGATGTCATAGACTAAAGGACAAAGGGGTGTTGATGGTGGTGATATTATCTAAAGGATGTGCTAATGGGGACATTAAGGGAAGCAAGCTAGTGGCAGATGGCCCTAGTGGGGGTGGGGTAGGGGGAAGGGATCGAAATGGGCTAAGAGGTGGAGATGATACAATAGATCAAAATAAATTTAAAAATAGGTGGGAAGAGAAAAAAATAGTTGTAAAAAAAATTATAAATTATTGGAAAAAGGGGGGGATTGGAAAGGAGGTGGGGGATGGAGGAGAGAGTTCATGATCTGAAATTGTTGAACTCAATATTAAGTTTGGAAGGCTGTAAAGTGCCTAGTCAGAAGATGAGGTGCTGTTCCTCCAGTTTGCGTTGAGCTTCACTTGATTACCAGTCCAGTGACATTACCATTACATTATCATTTCTCCTGAAGTGGTGATGTGATGTGATGTGGTTTATCAGCAAATCTCACCTTGGCCTGACCTCCTACTCCTTCTGGAATTTTCTCATCCCTTGAACATTTCACCTTTGTTCCACCCCTCTCACCTCTCATTCAAAATCATTGTTCTCCACCGCCTTCCCAAGTACAATAAAAATGTTCTCACCGAGGTATCCTTTTACTGCTTTCCTCCCTCAGCTTCTGCACAGAATGACTTCCCATCCCCCTGCATTTCAACCTGCATCTCAATTGATCATGCCATATTTAAAGTGCATCCTGTGCACACCTCTTAATGTTTCCAGCCCAGGGACTGCTGCATGGAAGACATGGAAGACATAGCCCCAAGAGGCAAGAAGACTGCTGTCCCCACCATCTCCCCCCAACCCTGCGGTTTAATGACGTGTCCCTCAATTGCCTGTTGGATGCAGTGGAGGCTTGCTGTGATGTCCTCCAACCCCGCTCTGGCCACAGGATGGGCAGCAACATCACCAATTCAGCATGGCAACCAATGCCCTGCAAAAGAGATTAGCCACCCAGTGCCAAGAGGATGAGTGATCTCCTTCGTTCCTCCAGGGTAAGCCATTCTTTTCATCACTCTCAACGCACACACTCACAAACCCAGCACACATCCACAGGGCAGTCACTCACTGCCAGTTCAAGGGACATCACCATTCACCCTTCCACACACACCATCATTGTCCTCATCCCATCTGTGGGACCACTCACCACCCACAAATGCCAGGCATATTTATGATCCGGCCTGGCAGTTTCCCTGCTTACACTCTCTCCATCTCTATTCATGTAGGAAAAGTTGGCAGAAAACAAAAGCGAGAGATCGTAGACTGGTGGAGGAATGCCTGAAATCAAGGTCCTCACGCACTTTGAAAACAGAGTCATCCAGCTGGCCGGCGAGGATCTGGACCAGTCCTGTGCTGACGGTGAGGTCGGCGCTGCTCCAGCAAGTGAGGGTCCAGCAGTGCAACATCCATCAGACAACCAACCTGTGAGTGATATGTTCTGTTTCACAGGACACTGCCCAGCACTAATTATCTCTTTTTGCATTCACAGGCTGAGAAACAGCCAAGTGGGTCTACGACCCAGGTCCTCGACTCAAGTCCTAAAGAAACCTCTGAAGAGGAATCTGAAGGCACCTTCATTGAAGTCCCGTCACAGTGCTCACCCACACCCTCCAATAGTGCAGAGACACACACCTCGGAGGGACCTAGCTTTAGAGTACTCTCAGGAGCGCACTTTGGTGAGCGTATAGCACTGTCTGATCCACAGCAGGTGGAGGCAGGGACTTCCCAGGTGTCCAGCCCTCGGAGGACTTCTGGAGGCCAGAAATCTGCTGAGTCTGAGTCATATGACAAGCCTCTAAACCTGGTCATAACTCAATTGCTGGAGCTGCAAAGGCAAACTCAGGAATACCAGGGATGTCTGCTGCATTCCTCAGATTGCAAGGAAAGTCGGAGGAGTCCGTCCGCCTTCAGGCTGAGGTGATAGTGCCGGCATGCCAACGAACCAAGGTCAATACTGGTAGAATGGTGGCCGCCATGGAGACCTTGGTCCAGGACTTCACTCCTGCACTGCTGAGTGGGCTGAACTCCATCATTGACACCATAGTCAGCCTTCGACAGTGCCAACTTTCATAGCCACTGGCAGTGGATGCCCTCCATTTCCCGTGGCGCCAAATCCTGCAGCAGATGTGACCGGCAAGTTCCCTAGACGTGTGCAGTCTTCGGCTGGTTCTCGGTCATCTGCAGGAATGAAAGGCGGCGTCTATAGACCCTGGGTGTCGCTAGGTGCTGACCAGCAATGGCTCACTGTGGTTATTCAGCGGCGTGTGCGGGAGCCCCAGCTGCCCCTTCTTCCTGAGGGTGCTGCTCCTCCCTCTGCACAGCCAGGCACCTCCGTCACTCTCTTCTCTGTCATCTTTGCTCTCTGTAGGCCATGAGGCTCACAGCTAGCTCACCAGACTCCAGTCTCTTGTTGTACTCCTCCCGCAGCATGAAAAAGTGATGTGTAGGTTAGCTTGGGTGTACTAAGAATCTCTCTTGATTAAGCCTGAAGGCCCCTTAATGCATCCTGGAGAGTGCTGCTCACCGCTTGGATGGCCAGAGTTTACTGCACTGCATGGCTGCCCGAAACCCCACCCACCTCTGCCCCACTCCACCTGACCAATTGGCAGCAGCTTTGCCCACTGGACTGCATTCTGTGCTCTTAGCTCAGGCACAGGCATTCTCCTAACCCACACTGCAAGGCTGCACTGTTAGCTTGAACCATGGGGGAGACTGGTCCAAACTGGGATGCTGACATTGCAAGGGGCTGTGAGCACCTCCACCAGTGACTGCACCATGATCAGCTTTAGCAAGGAGATTGTACATCGTACGCAGTCATCCAACTGTCCTGCAGTCCACTAAAACACTCATCAGTTTGCGGTCTGTGCCCGAGGGGTAAAAAGCTCTGGAGCAACTGGTGGCACTTTCAAGTCTCTGTGTGGCTTGAGTGGGTAGATAAGCTAGAGGCCCAACTCCAAACATGTTAACGTGGCTGCGTCTGAACTGTCTCAACTGCGGAGAAATGGTCGCTTTATACTAATGTGTGGCTGCTTCCCTCCCCGCACATGCTTGTGCACTACCATCAGCCACAGGGCAGCCCTTGCCACCCCCCAAGTTGCCTCAGCCTTGAAGTCCAACAGGCAACCCTGGCGAGTGCTGCATAATGTTACTGTGCGCTCACCCCCGAGTTCCCCTCAAAGTGCAACCCACCAAGCGCATGCCTTGTATATGCTGTTGTGAAACACGTCGGCGTGTTTTCCCCCCAATGTGGGCAGGTGATCCAGCATGGGGGAATGATTCTGGCCTTATAATGATTTATTACAATGGGGTTCCCGACATCTGACGGTGGGAAACACAGCCCGCCATTGACAGGCAGAGCGGACGATTGCAAACTGGTTTCACGTTGTCATTGAACCGATTTTTGGCCCACTCACCATATTGTCCATTCACACCGACGAACACGCCTGACGCCAGCAGGGATGGAAAACTCTGCCCTTTCACACGTTCTCCTCCAACGCCTCTCCACTGTCATCCACCTGGGTAGAACTGCACTCATCTGGTTCTATTCTTATCTCTAAGAGCAGCATTTTCCCCCCGTCGGGTGGGGGTTTTGCAGGAGCGGGCGTGAGCGGGCGGGTTCCCAATCGGTGCCCCAGGCCGGGGGCGTGCTGGCATTTTACATGGACAGGCCAATTAAGGCCTGCCCAGCGTGACGTGCACCAGGAAATGCTATGCGCTCCCTGTGCGGGCGCAGAGGGGAGTATTCCCTAATCCGGGAGTGAGCTCTTTGGCGCATGCGCTCGACAGTATACACAGATCTCCCTGAGGCAAAGTGCTACCTTGGGGAGATCAGTGTTAATTTTAAAAAGATAATAAAGAATGAGAAAAGTTTTATTGACATATCCCCTCAGGGGATACTGTCATGGGACATGTCAATTACTTCTATTAAAAATGTAACACAAATTTTAAATCCCTCATGACACCTCATCCTGCCCGTGGATGAGGTTTCATGTTTTTTCTGAAGGCCGCCTGGGTTCTTTGCCTGCCCGATCCCTGCTCACCAACCAGAAAATGCTGCCCTAAGTGTAAACAGAATATCACTCGCAATAGCTTTTCTATCCACTCCTGCACTGTTGCCTTTGGTGTTCCGGTAGAGATCTATCCCTGACACCCTCTTATTTCTCATCTCCATGTTGACCTCGGTGACATCAACCAAAAGCACAAACTTAATTTTCACAATGTTGCAAATCTCTGGTACAAGTTTCATGTTAATATACTAGAGTCCTGGGAAGGTTATTGTTTAGAGGTAAGGTCTTTCAAATGCTGGCCTGAGGGATTGCCAGAACACCTAGGGCAGAATCTTGGGCTGGGCAAGCAGAGGTGGGGCCCACTCACCGAACCGATTCGGCTGCCCGCGCTCTGAACTGGCAAAGGCCTATTAAGGCCATTTAACGATCAATTTAATTGACCTGAGCTGCCCGTCCAACCTTAAGGTTGGCGGGGCAGGCGAAGAGCCCAGGTGGCCTTCGCATTTTTCATGGAACCTCATCCACGAGCAGTGTGAGGTCTCATGAACATTTTTTAAGTGTTGGAAAATTTTGGCCATGTCCCAGCTCATGTGACAGTTTCACATGAGGTGACATGTCCTTAAAATTTTTTTCTCCTTTTATTCAATGTTTTATACGTGAAACTAATCTCCCTGTGGTACAGAGGTGCCTCAGGGAGATTTCTGCGCTCTTTCGCACGCACTCCCCGACTCAGCCTACTCCCCCCGCCCGCACAGGGACCGCTCAGCGCTTCCGGGCATGCCTCATGCTGGGCGGGCCTTCATTGGCCCGCCCACGTAAAATGGTGGCGCCCAGCCAATTGGGGGCGCCAATTGGCTGCGTGCCCACTTGCCCCCACACAGCCCCTCCAACGGGGAGAAAATTCTCCCCCTAAAGAAATGGTAGTTCAAAATGTTTAGAAAAGTCAGAATAGAAGAGATAGAGCAGTTGGACTTACTTAGCTGAAGAACTGGATATGTAACATCTGCAATCCTTGCAAAAAGGGCAATCCGGAGAGGTGTTTTTGTTTTGGGAGTTAGAGCTAAATTAGTTTAAAAGCATTCAGTGAACCCGGAAATGTTGTAAAACCGATTTACTTCATCAGGTCAAAGAAGAAATGGTAAATGAGGGATACTTAACCTAAAGATCAGTTTGAGGACATCCCAAAGCAGGCTACATCATTATGGAAATGGGTGACAATTAGGGAAGTTCTGTGGTTTCAATTTATCTGGGTGTGTTTTTTTACTGCGTTAGTTGCAGCTTGGTGCGTGCAGTTTGCAGTTCACTGAGAGAAGATAACCAAAGTAAATAACAGTTAGATAGACCTGCACTGTAAACAGATTAAATCACTAATTTCATGATTGACCATGTGAAATGCAGGTGAGGCTTAATCTCAGTTTAAATTTCGCAAGGGATCAGAAGCTTGAAGATTGCCCAATTTGAAACTAATGGAAGAATCTACAGTGGTCCCCACAGAGTCTTATGGCAAAGAAAGGAACAAACAGATTAACTTGGAAGTATTGAGAAAGTAACCAGAACAAAGGACTGAGGCACCCAAAGTCAAGAGGTGGCAAATGAAAGTTTTACCTCTGAATATAGCCAGAGCTGAGGAGAATTCTCCAGAGGACTGTGGCATACTAATAGCTGTTCTCTACAGAAGTAAGTAACTTTAAGGTTGATGTGTCTTACAAGAGAGTTTATGGGGGAAGTAAGAAGTAAACCTGAGTGCATAACATACGTAGTCATAAACCTTTTTGTTAATTTTATAGTGCTTGTTTAATTTGTTCTATATATAATAAAGTTTGTGCTTGTTTTGTCTAAGAAAAAGTGCAACTTTGTAGCGTAGCTCTATTGGTTAAAATGAGGTGTTTGGATTTCTCTTTAAATGTTAATGGTCCCTAACTGGATCATAACAACATGTGCACCGAAGACACTCAGCCCTGCCTCAGCACACCTCACTCAACTGCTCCACTATTGCTAAACTATCAGACTGGTTAGCTGACATATAGTACTGGATAAGCAGCAATTTCCAACAATTAAATATTAGGATGACTGAAACCATTGTTTTCAATCTCCACTTCAAACTCCACTTCCCAGCAACAAACTCCATCTCTCTCCCTCACAAGAGTCAGAGATTAATCCAGTCCATTCTCAAACTTGGTGTCATATTTGACTGCAAAATGAGCTAACAACCAGATATTTACATCATCACGAAGGCCACTTATTTCCACTTCCATAACATTGCTTGCCTTTGCCCCTGTCTCTGCTCATCTGCTGCTGAAACCTTCATTCTTCCCTTTAAACCTCAGGCTTGACTATTCCAATGCACTCCTGCCTGGTCTCCCAGATTCTACCCTCCATAAACTTGAGGTCATCCAAAACTCTGCTGCCCGTGTCATAACTTGCACCTGGCCATCTATCGCCCCTGTGCTTATTGACCTACATGTGCTCCCAGTCAAGCAACGTCTTGATTTTAAAATACTCACCCTTATTTCAAATTCCTCCATGGCCTCGCCCTTCCATCTAAGATACCTGCACTCATCTAATTCTGGCTTCTTAATCGTGCCCATTTTTAATTGCTCCACCATTGGTGGCTGTGCCTTCAACTGCCTAGGCTCTATGCTGGAACACCCTCCCTACATCTCCCCATCTCTCCATCTCTCTTCCCTCCTTTAGGACACTCATTAACCTACCTCTTTGACCAGACTTTTGGTCATCTGGCCTTATATCTCCTTATGTGACTTGGTGACAATTTTAGCTTTATAATAAGAACATAGGAATATAAGAAATAGGAGTTCTTGGGACCATGTGGCCCATTGGGTCTGTTCAACCATTCAACACAATCATGGCTGATTTTCGGCTTCAATTCCACTTTCCTGCCCATTCCCCATATCCCTCGATTCCATAAGAGATCAAAAATCTGTCTATCCCAGCCTTAAATATTCACTGATGGAGCATCCACAAGACTCTGAGGTAGAGAATTCTGAAGATTCACAACTCATTGAGTGAAAAAAAAATTCTCCTCATCCCAGTCTTAAATGATCATCCTCTTATCCTGAAACAGTGCTCCCATGTTCTAGATTCCCCTGCCAGGGGCAACAAACTCTCAGTATCTAAGCTGTCAAGCCCCTTTCTAAAAGTGTATGTTTCAATGGTCTAAACTCCAGAGAATATAGACCCAGTTTGTTCAGCCTCTCAACCTAGGACAACCCTTTCATACTGGGGACAAATCCAGTGAACCTGTGCAGTATTGCGTCCAATGCGAGAATATCCTTCCTTAAACATGGAGATGAAAACTGCACACAGTATTCCAGTTGTGGTCTCACCAAAGCCCTGTCAATTGTAGTAATATTTCTTTATTCCTATTTTCCATTCCCCTTGCAATAATGGCCAACATCCCATCTGCCTTCCTAATTGCTTTCTGTACCCGCATGCTAACTTGTATTCCTTGTACAAGTAGACCCAAACCCCATTGAACATCTACATTTGAAAGTTTAAAGCCTTTTAAAAAATATTCTGCTTTTCTATTCCTGCGACCAAAGTGAACATCCTAACAGGTCACACATCTGCCACCTTGATGCCCACTCACTTAACCTGTCTAAATCTCTTTGCAGCCTCTTTGTGTTCCGTTCACAGCTTGGACTCCTGCCTAGCCTAGAACTATCAGCAAACTTTAGATATATTACTGTCTGTCTCTTTGTCTAAGACATTGTAATTATCTGAGGCCCCAGCACCGATCCACAGGCTACTGCCTGCCAACTTGAATATGCCCCATTTAATCCTACTCTTTGCTTCCTGCCTGTTAACCAATCCTCTATTCATGCTAATATATTACCACCAACTCCATGAAACCTTAACTTGCATTATGCTCCTGTGAAGCACCTTGGGACATTTCATTATGTTGAAGGCACTATATAAATATCAGTAGTTGTTGTTGTTGACCACCACCTGAGACATCAGGCTTAGACAAGGACAGGTGAGCAAAGATCTCCCGTTCAGGATTACGTTGCTTTAAATTAAGAATGAAATGGAGGCTAAGAAAAAATCATAATTAGCAAGAATTACCCACAAGATGATAAAGGCAAAAATGGAACTGGAGAATCTGGTAATTCCACGAGTTCCTGTCGATGTGGTACACTGTAGCTTTCTCTATGCTGTATTAATAATTTCTCGGTTTGTATCTAGATATTGACCAAATAAAAGCTATTAATCATATTATGCATTGCTTAAATCAGCCCTTACAAAATTAAAGAGGAAATCAAGAGACTGGGTGAGCAGAGAGATCTCCCAAGTGTGGAATACATGGGAGATCATGGACGATTACCAACAAATGACTTGAAATGAAAAGGAAACACTGGGACAATATGTTTATCTTTGGACTACTCAAGTTGACCTAAGACAAAGACAAAAAGAAGGTTAAGGGATAAAGTGAAAGTTCCTGTATCAAAATTGTATGGTTCCACTCAGGCTCAAAAGAGGGACTTATAGAATATTTTAAAACAATTTAAATGGCCAAGTATCCCAGCATACTTTGCATTAGTCAGAGAGTGGTACGAAGCATGCGGATAGCGATGGAATCTTGATGCTGCTGTGTGCGAGCAAAGGAAGCTTCGAAACAGAGAATGCTGAAGTTCCCATTAGCTGTGTGTGCCACATCAAAAGTTGACTTTTACCTAGGTAAGAAAGCCTGGTTGCTTGGAGACCCATATACCCAACATGGGAAACTGCACTCACTAGGATTTGACAGCCAAAAGATAACTAGCACTTCCTATGACAGTTTTTTTGCACATTCCTGATGGATCTGGATTGTGTCTTTAGCCAAGATAAGAGAAAAGGTCACAACGTCAGCAGTCAGCTAAAGAAATCCTAGAATTATGGCATAATCTATGACTAGGAGATAGAAACAGCAGATGAGAACATACAAACTAAGGCAGCTGAATAAGAGCTTTCCTCTTTTGAAAGTTAGAATTCTGGAGGTGGCTGGGGAGGTGGTGGCACAGTGGCGTAGTGGTAGTTTTACTGGACTAGTGATCCAAAGCAACGCTCTGGCGACCCGAGTTCAAATCCCACTGTGGTAAATGATGGCATTTGAATCCAATAAAAATATGGAATTAAAAGTTGAAGGATGAACAGGAAACTATCTGATAAAAACAAAAAACTAAAAAACTACTGCAGATGCTGGAAATCCAAAACAAAAACAGAATTACCTGGAAAAACTCAGCAGGTCTGGCAGCATCGGCGGAGAAGAAAAGAGTTGACGTTTCGAGTCCTCATGACCCTTCAGCAGAACTGAATAAAGTTAGGAGAGGGGTGAAATATAAGCTGGTTTAAGGTGGGGGGAGAGAAGTTGGGGTGGGGGGTGGTGGTAGTAGGGACAAGCAAGCAGTGATAGGAGCAGATAATCAAAAGATGTCACAGACAAAGGAACAAAGACGTGTTAAAGGTGGTGATATTATCTAAGAGAATGTGCTAATTAAGAATGGATGGCAGGATACTCAAGGTACAGCTCTAGTGGGGGTGGGGTGGAAAGACTGACAGGGCATTACAGGTATGGATTTAAAAATAATTTAAATAGGTGGGAAAATAAAAATCTATATAAATTATTGGAAAAAACAAAAGGGAGGAGGAAGAAACAGAAAGGGGGTGGGGATGGAGGAGGGAGTTCAAGATCTAAAGTTGTTGAATTCAATATTCAGTCCGGAAGGCTGTAAAGTGCCTAGTCGGAAGATGAGGTGCTGTTCTTCCAGTTTGCGTTAGGCGTCACTGGAACAATGCAGCAGGCCAAGGACAGACATGTGGGCAAGAAAGCAGGGTGGAGTGTTAAAATGGCAAGCGACAGGGAGGTTTGGGTCTTTCTTGCGGACAGACCGCAGGTGTTCTGCAAAGCGGTCGCCCAGTTTACGTTTGGTCTCTCCAATGTAGAGGAGAGCGCATTGGGAGCAACGAATGCAGTAGACTAAGTTAGGGGAAATGCAAGTGAAATGCTGCTTCACTTGAAAGGATTGTTTGGGCCCTTGGACGGTGAGGAGAGAGGAAGTGAAAGGGCAGGTATTGCATCTTCTGCGTGGGCATGGGGAGGTGCATTAGGTGGGGGTTGAGGAGTAGGGGGTGATGGAGGAGTGGACCAGGGTGTCCCAGAGGGAACGATCCCTATGGAATGCTGCCAGAGGGGGTGAAGGGAAGATGAGGTCACCAAGCCATTGTTTCCAGGACTGTCACTGACCACATCTCCTCTGGAGATCTTCCTCCCACAGCTTCCAACCTGATAGTCGCCCAACCTCGGACGGCCCGCTTCTACCTCCTACCCAAAATCCACAAACAGGACTGTCCCGGCAGATCGATCATGTCAGCCTGTTCCTGCCCCACGGAACTCATTTCTCGTTATCTTGACTCCCTTCTCTCTCCCCTTGTCCAGTCCCTTCCCACCTACATCCGAGATTCCTCTGACACCTTACGTCACATCAACAATTTCCAGTTCCCTGGCCCCCACCGCTTCCTCTTCACCATGGACGTCCAATCCCTCTACACCTCCATCCCCCACCAGGATGGTCTGAGGGCCCTTAGCTTCTTCCTTGAACAGAAGCCCGAACAATCCCCATCCACCACTACTCTCCTCCGTCTGGCTGAACTTGTTCTCACACTGAACAATTTCTCCTTTAACTCCTCTCACTTTCTCCAAATAAATGGTGTGGCTATGGGTACCCGCATGGGCCCTAGCTATGCCTGTCTCTTTATGGGGTATGTGGAACATTCCTTGTTCCAGTCCTACTCCGGCCCCCTCCCACAACTCTTTCTCCGGTACATCGATGATTACTTCGGTGCTGCTTCATGCTCTCATCGGGACCTGGAAAAATTTATTAACTTTGCTTCCAATTTCCACCCCTCCATCATTTTCACATGGTCCATCTCTGACACTTCCCTTCCTTGACCTCTCTGTCTCAATTTCTGGTGATAGACTGTCCACCAATATCCATTACAAGCCTACCGACTCCCACAGCTACCTCGACTACAGCTCCTCACACCCCGCTTCCTGTAAGGACTCCATCCCATTCTTTCAGTTCCTTCGCCTCCGTCGCATCTGTTCTGATGATGCTACCTTCAAAACCAGTTCCTCTGACATGTCCTCCTTTTTCCTTAACCGAGGTTTTCCACCCATGGTCGTTGACAGGGCCCTCAACCGTGTCCAGCCCATCTCCCACGCATCTGCCCTCACGACTTCTTCTCCCTCCCAGAAACATGATAGGGTCCCCCTTGTCCTCACGTATCACCCCACCAGCCTCCGCATTCAAAGGATCATCCTCCACCATTTCCGCCAACTCCAGCATGATGCCACCACCAAACACATCTTCCCTTCACCCCCCCGGCGGCATTCCGCAGGGATCGTTCCCTCCAGGTCACCCTGGTCCACTCCTCCATCACCCCCTACTCCTCAACCCCCATCTATGGCACCTCCCCATGCCCACGCAGAAGATGCAACACCTGCCCCTTCACTTCCTCTCTCCTCACCGTCCAAGGGCCCAAACAATCCTTTCAAGTGAAGCAGCATTTCACTTGCATTTCCCCTAACTTAGTCTACTGCATTCGTTGCTCCCAATGCGGTCTCCTCTACATTAGAGAGACCAAACGTAAACTGGGCGACCGCTTTGCAGAACACCTGCGGTCTGTCCGCAAGAAAGACCCAAACCTCCCTGTCGCTTGCCATTTTAACACTCCACCCTGCTCTCTTGCCCACATGTCTGTCCTTGGCTTGCTGCATTGTTCCAGTGAAGCCCAACGCAAACTGGAGGAACAGCACCTCATCTTCCGACTGGGCACTTTACAGCCTTCCGGACTGAATATTGAATTCAACAACTTTAGATCTTGAACTCCCTCCTCGACCCCCACCCCCTTTCTGTTTCTTCCCCCTCCCTTTTGTTTTTTCCAATAATTTATATAGATTTTTCTTTTCCCACCTATTTCCATTATTTTTAAATCTATAACTGTAATGCCCTGTCAGTCTTTCCACCCCACCCCCACTAGAGCTGTACCTTGAGTGTCCTGCCATCCATTCTTAATTAGCACATTCTCTTAGATAATATCACCACCTTTAACACGTCTTTGTTCCTTTGTCTGTGACATCTTTTGATTATCTGCTCCTATCACTGCTTGCTTGTCCCTACTACCACCCCCCCCCACCAACTTCTCTCCCCCCACCCCATCCCCCACCTTAAACCAGCTTATATTTCACCCCTCTCCTAACTTTACTCAGTTCTGCTGAAGGGTCATGAGGACTCGAAATGAAACTATCTGGTTCACTAATGCCCTTTAGGGAAGGAAATGTGCCGTCCTGACCTGGTCTCTAGACCCACAGCAATGTGGTTGACCCTTACATGTCCTCTGAGGTGGCCTATTGAGCCACTTAGTTATATCCAACTGCTAAAATGCCAATAAAAAGGAATGAAACTGGATGGACCACCTGACATCAAACTAGGCACCAGAAACAGCAATGGTAAACCCAGCTCTGTCGACCCTGCAAAGTCCTCCTTACAAACATTTAGAGGCTTGTGCCAAAATTGGGAGAGCTGTCCCACAGACTAGTCAGGCAACAGCCTGATATAGTCATACTCACAAAATCACACTTTACAGATAATGTCACAGACACCACCATCACCATCCCTGGGTATGTCTGTCCCACCAGCAAAGCTGGCAGAACAGCGGTGAGGGAGTTGCCCTGGGAGTCCTCAACATTGACCCCCATGAAATCTCATGGCATCAGGCCAAACATGGGCAAGAAAACCTCCTGCTGATTACCATGTACCGCTGCCTCCCCCCCACCTAGTTGAACACTACTTGGAGGAAACACTGAGGGTGGCAAGGGCACACAATGTACTCTGGGTGGGGGACTTCAATGTCCATCACCAAGAGTGGCTCAGTAACACCACTACTGACCAAATTGCTGAGTGGTAAAGGACATGGTGCTAGACTGGGTCTGCAGGGTGAGGGAACCAACAAAATGGAAAGCATACTTGGCCTCATCCTCATCAACCTGCCTGTTGCAGATACATCTGTCCATGACAGTGTCGGAATGAGTGACTACTGAACAGTCCTTGTGGAGATGAAATCCCGTCTTCACATTGAGGATACGCTCCATAGTGTTGTGTGGCACTACCACCATGCTAAATGGGATAGATTTCTAACAGATCTAGCAACTCAAGACTGGGCATCCATGAGGCACTGTGGGCCACCAGCCAGCAGCAGACTTGTACTCGAACACAATCTGTAACCTCATGGCCCAGCATATCCCCTATTCTACCATGACCACCAAACCAGAGGATCAACCCTGGTTCAATGAAGAGTGCAGGAGCAACACCAGGCATACCTGAGAATTAGGTGTCAACCTGGTGAAGCTATAACACAGGACTACTAGCGTCCCAAACAACATAAGCAGCAAGTGATAGACAGAGCTAAGTGATTCCACAACCAACGGATCAGGTCTAAGCTCTGCAGTCCTGCCACATCCAGTCGTGAATGGTGGTGGACATTTAAACAATTCATTGGAGAAGAAGGCTACACAAATATCCCCATCCTCAATGATGGGGGAGCCCAGCACATCAGTGCAAAAGATAAGGCTGAAAAATTTGCAACAATCTTCAGCCAGAAGTGCCAAGTGGATGATCCATCTCAGCCTCCTCCGGAGGCCCCCAGCATCACAGATGCCAGTCTTCGACCAATTCGATTCACTCTATGTGATATCAAGAAACATCTGAAGGCACTGGATACTGCAAAGGCAATGGGCCCTGACAATATTCCGGCAATAGTCCTGAAGACTTGTTCTCCAGGATATGTTGTGCCCCTAGCCAAGCTGTTCCAGTACAGCTACAACACTGGCATCTACCTGGAACTGTGGAAAATTGCCCAGGTATGTCCTGTACACAAAAAGCAGGACAAATCCAACCCGGCCAATTACCGTCCCATCAGTCTACCCTCGATTATCAGTAAAGTAATGGAAGGGGTCATCAACAGAGTGATCAAGAAGCACTTGCTCAGCAATAACCTGCTCACTGATGCTCACTTTGGGTTCCGCCAGGGTCAGTGAGCTTGCGACCTCATTACAGCCTTGGTTCAAACATGGACAAAAAAGCTGAAATCCCAAGGTGAGGTGAGAGTGACTGCCCTTGACATCAAGGCAGCATTTGACCGAGTGTAGCATCAAGGAGCCCTAACAAAGCTGGAGACAATGGGAATCGGGGGAAAACTCTCTGCTGGTTGGAGTCATACCTAGCACAAAGGAAGATGGTTGTGGTTGTTGGAGGTCAGTCATCTCAGCTCCAGAACATCACTGCAGGAGTTCCTCAGGGTAGTGTCCTAGGCCCAAACATCTTCAGCTGCTTCATCAATGATCTTCCTTCCATCATAACAACAGAAGTGGGGATGTTCGCTGATGATTGTACAATGTTCAGCACTACTTGCAACTCCTCAGATACTGAAACAGTCCATGTCCAAAAGCAGCAAGACCTGGACAAAAGCAAAATACCGTGGAAATCTGAAATAATCTGGAAAAGCTGGAAAATCCCAGCAGGTCTTGCAGCATCTCTGGAGAGAGAAACAGAGTTAACATTTTGAGTCTATTTGACACCAGGGAGCAGACTCGGAGGGAGGAGCACCGGAGCGGTGAGTATAAATCTAGCTTACTTTGGGAATTCGCGGCCTTGTCTCCAGGGAGCAGACTGGGAGGGAGGAGACCGGAGCGGTGTATAAATTTAGCTTACCTCGGGGATTCGTGGCCTTGTCTCCAGGGAACAGACTCGGAGGGAGGAGACCGGAGCGGTGACCTTGGGGCACAGAGTAACTGAAGCCAAAACTGAAAAAGTGACATCACAGGAAATCTGTGACCTGATTGGTTGGTAGGAAATCTGCACCAAATTTGAAAAAAAAAACACTGCAAAGCTAATTAAAAAATTAATTATCTAAGTGGAGATGGCTGGGTAGGTGATGTGCTGTAGCTGTATGATGTGGGCGCTGGCAGATCCCACTGCGAGCCGCAGTGACCACATCTGCAGCAAGTGTTGGTTGCTGGAGGAACTCCTGCTCAGAATTAATGAGCTGGAGTCCGAGCTCCGGACGCTGTGGCACATCCGGGAGGGGGAGAGTTACCTGGACACTTTGTTTCAGGAGGCGGTCACACCCTCAAGTACCTCAAGTTCGGTCAGTGGTCAGGGTCAGCAGGGTGTGACTGCAAGTGAGGCAGATAGAGGGATCCTGTGTTCAGGAACAGAGGAGCCTCAGCTCTTGACCTTGTCCAACAGGTACGAGGTACTTGCTCCCTGTGTGGATGAGGAAGAGGGCTGTAGGGAGGATGAGCCAGCTGACCACGGCACCGTGGCACAGGAGGCCATTCAAGAGGGGGGAGCAAAAAGACAAGTGGTAGTTGTAGGGGATTCTATTATTGGGGAATTGATAGCTTCCTTTGTAAGCAGGATCGAGAGTCCCGCATGGTATGTTGCCTGCCCGGTGCTAGGGTGAGGGACGTCTCTGACCGGCTTGAAAGGATTTTGGAGAGGGAGGGGAGGATCCAGTTGTTGAGGTCCACGTCGGGACAAATAACATAGGTAAGACTAGGAAAGAGGACCTGTTTGGGGATTATCAGGAACTAGAAACTAAATTAAAGAACAGGTCCTCAAGGGTTATAATCTCCGGATTACTACCCGAGCCATGTGCAAATTGGCATAGGGACACGAGAATAAGGGAAGTAAACACGTGGCTAAAGGAGTGGTGTGGGAAAGAGGGGTTCCATTTCGTGGGGCACTGGCATCAGTATTGGAACAGAAGGGATCTGTACCGTTGGGATGGTCTCCACCTGAACCAATCTGGGACCAATGTTCTAGCGAAAAGGGTAAATAGGATGGTCAATAGGACTTTAAACTAGAAAGTGCGGGGGGAGGGAAGGGTAAAACTCCAAGAAGTGTGACTAATGGGTAACAAAGCAGCAGGTTAGCGTGTGGGGGGTGGATTCAACTTCATGGAAAATTATGAAAAAACTGAAAAGAAAGGAGAGCCCAGGAGAGGCTATTAAAGTCCCCAGAACACAAAATAGGACAGGGTGTTTGGAAAGGGCTAGGAATCTAACTTCAAGCACATCAGATAAAGGGACGACAATGAGAAAGGGGACAGGAAATACAGGACAGAAGGTGTTGTATCTGAATGCACGCAGTATACAAAATAAGGTAAATGAGCTCGTGGCACAGATTGAAATTGGCAGGTATGATGTGGGCATTACGGAGACATGGCTGCAAGGGGATCAGGACTGGGAGCTAAATATCCAAGGATATACATCCTATCGAAAAGACAGGCAGGTTGGCAGAGGGGGTGGGGTTGCTTTGTTAGTAAGAAATGAAATTAAATTGATAGCAAGAAATGACGTAGGGTCAGATGATGTAGAATCTGTGTGGGTAGAGTTGAGGAACCGCAAAGGTAAAAAAACCATAATGGGAGTTATGTACAGGCCTCCGAACAGTAGTCAGGATGTGGGGCACAAGATACACCAGGAGATAGAAAAGGCTTGTAAGAAAGGCAAGGTTACAGTGATCATGGGGGATTTCAATATGCATGTAGACTGGGAAAATCAGGTTGGTAGTGGATCCCAAGAAAAGGAATTTGTAGAATGTCTACGAGATGGCTTTTTGGAGCAGCTTGTGGTGGAGCCCACTAGGGAACAGGCAATTCTAGATTTAGTGATGTGTAATGAGGCAGATTTGATAAGGGAGCTTAAGGTGAAGGAACCCTTAGGAGGAAGTGACCATAATATGATAGAACTTACCCTGCAATTTGAGAGGAAAAAGCTGGAATCAGATGTAACGGTATTACAGTTGAATAAAGGCAACTACAGAGGCATGAGGGAGGAGCTGGCCAGAATTGACTGGGAGATGAGTCTAGCAGGAAAGACAGTGGAACAGCAATGGCAGGAGTTTCTGGGAGTAACTTGGGAGACGCAGCAAAAATTCATCCCTAGGAAGAAGAAGCATACTAAAGGGAGGACGAGGCAACCATGGCTGACAAGGGAAGTCAGGGACAGCATAAAAGCTAAAGAGAAACCATACAATGCGGCGAAGAGCAGTGGGAAACCAGGGGATTGGGAAGCCTACAAAGACCAACAGAGGACAACTAAAAAAGAAATAAGGAGGGAGAAGATTAAATATGAGGGTAAACTAGCCAGTAATATAAAAGAAGATTGCAAGAGCTTTTTTAGATATATAAAGGGTAAGAGAGAGGCAAAAGTGGACATTGGGCCACTGGAAAATGACGCTGGAGAAGTAGTGGTGGGGAACAAAGAAATGTTGGAGGAATTGAACAGGTACTTTGCGTCAATCTTCACGGTGGAAGACATGAGTAACATCCCCAAATTTCAAGAGAGTCGGAGGGCAGAGGTGAGTATTGTGGCCATTACCAAGGAGAAGGTGCTAGGAAAACTGAAAGGTCTGAAGGTGGATAAATCACCTGGACCAGATGGATTACACCCCAGAGTTCTGAAAGAGATAGCTGAAGAGATAGTGGAGGCAGTAGTGGTGATCTTTCAGGAATCACTCGAGTTAGGGAGGGTCCCAGAGGACTGGAAAACTGCTAATGTAACCCCCCTGTTTAAGAAGGGAGTGAGGCAAAAGATGGGAAATTACAGGCCGATTAGCCTGACCTCGATCGTTGGTAAGATTTGAAAGTCCATTATTAAGGATGAGATTTTAGAATATTTGGAAGTGCATGGTAAAATCGGGCAAAGTCAGCATGGTTTCATCAAGGGGAGGTCATGCCTGACAAATCTGTTAGCATTCTTGGAGGAGGTAACGAGTAGGTTAGACAAAGGAGAGCCAATGGATGTTATCTACTTGGACTTCCAGAAGGCCTTTGACAAGGTGCCGCACAGGAGGCTTCTCAGTAAGATAAGAGCCCATGGTGTTAGAGGCAAGGTACTAGCATGGATAGAAGATTGGCTGTCTGGCAGGAGGCAGAGAGTGGGAATAAGGGGGTCCTTCTCAGAATGGCGGCCGGTGACAAGTGGAGTTCCGCAGGGGTCAGTGTTGGGACCACACCTTTTCACTTTATACATTAATGATCTAGATGAAGAAACTGAGGGCATTCTGGCTAAGTTTGCAAATGATACAAAGATAGGTGGAGGGACAGGTAGTATTGAGGAGGCTGGGAGGCTGCAGAAGGATTTGGACAGGTTAGGAGAATGGGCAAAGAAGTGGCAGATGGAATACAACGTGGGGAAGTGTGAGGTCATGCACTTTGGTAGGAAGAATAGAGGCATAGACTATTTTCTAAATGGGGAGAGAATTCAGAAATCTGGAGTGCAAAGGGACTTGGGAGTCGTAGTCCAGGATTCTCTTAAGGTTAACTTGCAGGTTGAGTCGGTAGTTAGGAAGGCAAATGCAATGTTGGCATTTATTTCAAGAGGACTAGAATATAAAGGCAGGGATGTGCTTCTGAGGCTTTATAAGGCCCTGGTCAGACCACATTTAGAATATTGTGAGCAATTTTGGGCCCCGTACCTCAGGAAGGATGTTCTGGCCCTGGAGAGGGTCCAGAGGAGGTTCACGAGAACGATCCCAGGAATGAAAGGCTTAACATATGAGGAATGTTTGAGGACTCTGTGTCTATACTCGATGAAATTTAGAAGGATGAGGGGGGATTTGATTGAAACTTACAGAATACTGAAAGGCCTGGATAGAGTGGACGTGGGGAAGATGTTTCCATTAGTAGGAGAGACTAGGAGCTGAGGTCACAGAGTAAAGGGAAGACCTTTTAGAACAGAGATGAGGAGAAACTTCTTTAGCTAGAGAATGTTGAATCTATGGAATTCATTGCCACAGAAGGCTGTGGAGGCCAGGTCATTGAGTGTATTTAAGACCGAGATAGATCGGTTCTTGATTGGTAAGGGGATCAAAGGTTACGGGGAGAAGGTGGGAGAATGGGGTTGAGAAACCTATCAGCCATGATTGAATGGCAGAGCAGACTCGATGGGCCGAATGGCCTAATTTCTGCTCCTATGTCTTATGGTCTTATGGTCTTATGGACTCTTCCTCAGAGCTAAAGAGAAGTAGAAATATGTTGGATTTTATGCTGTTTAACAGGGGGTGGAGCAGGTAAAACTAGATAGAAGGTCAGGGATAGGTGACAGCTAAGGAGAGATTGACAAGGATGTCATAGACATAAGACAAAGGGAGTGTTAATGGTAGTGGTAAAGAGTAAAGAAGGTGCTGATAGTGGCATAAATGTAAGTAAGCACAAGGTGTTAATAGCCAAGACAGTCACTGAGGAAGGAAATATGGCTGTGAAAGCGAGTTTTGGTAAACACCTCGTCAAACACCAGGAGGGAAATGTGGGGTAGGGAGGGTATGTGGTGGTCTGGGGGGTTGCCGGGAGGGAGGGGGTGGGGTTAGCTGGTGGGTCGGGAGGGTAGTCAGCGGGTGGAGGGGGGACAGTTGTTGGTCAGGGGTTCCACTGTGGGGTCAGTGGGGGTCAGTATTATAATTACCCGTGAGTTAGAAGTGATTTTAATTCTTCTATCTTTTCCTGGGTAAGTATTCTGGTAAGACAGTCAAAACCATCCAAAAACTGTGATTGAAATCAGAATTCCAGATGGTTCCCAGTGCACTGAGTTGCCCATCAACAGTTTGAACTTCCCAGGCAATTGCCGTTGCAATTGTTATGTGGCAACCTCCATGGTATCTCCCAGATACCACCCCCTGGAGATTGGAATTGATGGGCCATAGAATCATAGAACAGACAGCACACACAGAGGCCATTTGGCCATCATGCCTCTGCTGGCTCTTTGGCAGAGCTATCCAATTTAATCCCACTACCCTGCTCTCTCTCCATGAGTCTTGGCATTTTTTTGTAATTCTCTTTTGTAAGAAACTATTAAATCTGCTTCCACTACCCTTTCAGGCAGTGATTCCAGATCACAACTCATTATGCAAATAGGTTTCCTTATGTCACCTCAGGTTCGTTTGTCAACTACCTTAAATCTGTACCCTCAGGTTATCAGCCGCTCACAGCCAGCCGGCAGCTGGCAAATCAATGATGTGAAGGAGCAGAGGGGTTATTGCCAGGCAACTCATTATTTACCCACATTGAGCAAAGAAAACAGAAAGAAATACCAATAGTACCAAGGCTCTACTTCAAAACAGAGTGTGCATACAGAAGGTGTTAATACAGTAGAGAACAATAGCAACAAGTATCTCATTAATTTTTACAGTTCCACCCTGTATGCAATGCCCAAGAAAAAGCTACAGAAAAATGACAGACAAAATAATGCATTTATTGTAGAATATGAAGGGCCAAGTATTGTATTAAAAATGAATAACTAAAATATATTGAAATCAAAACTGTAGTGCTGCTTTTAGATAAGCTGTGATAACATCTTCTTGCTTCTATGTGTTAGCAGCATTTTGAATATAGTGGGAAGAATTTCTCTCATCATTATTTCTGGTAAAATTGTAAGAGAGGGAAGGGGACCAGAGCAACAATACAGACAGAATGGAAAGGCCAGAATCTGAGTTAGCACCCAGTTCTTTCACCTTTCCCCCCAAGTGCTATGTATGCTCAGATGGTGCATATCAGGATGAAATCCCAGCAGAACTACATCTATATGCACCTAAAGTGACTTAGATATGGAAATTAACCCCAGAGTGGCATTCGAAAAGGGGCAATTTAAATCTGTTACTCGTGTTTACAACGTTAATTTTTTTGAGCTGGAACAACAGGTCCTGAGATATATCAACAAGGAGCTAGACCCACATCCAACCAAATCCAGTAATGCTGGAAATTGTAAACAATCTTAACCCTGGGATTTCGGACAGTTTGAGGCATGTAGTAGACCACAGGTTTGTCATATGATCTAACAGTGGACTGAGGGCCCATGTATTTAGGGCCCATGTGTTTAGTTTTGCTTGAGATAGTGATCCGGTGGAATTAACTCTCTAAATTTTGGTTTACTTTTAAATGAGTGGGTATTTTTGACTTTGAATGATAATGTAAAAGGGGAGATATCAGCAGCTTGTGAAACATGTCTCCCTATTTTTACATCTGTTGAAGTCAATGATTATTGTTTTTTTTCTTTTTTTAAATTCATTCAGGGGATGTGGGCATCGCTGGCTGGATCAGCATTTATTGTCAATCCCTAAGTGCCCTTAAGAAGGTAGTGGTGAGCTGCCTTCTTGAACCACTGAGTCTATGTAGTGTAGGTGCAGACCCACAGTGCTATTGGGGAGGGGGTTCCAGGATTTTGACCCAGCGACAGTGAAGGAACGGCGATATATTTCAGGATGCCGAGTGGCTTGGAGGGGAACTTCAAGGTGGTGGTGTTGCCATGTGTGTTGCCCTGGTCCTTTTAAATGGTAGTGGTTGTGGGTTTGAAGGTGCTGTGCAAGAAGCCTTGTTAGGTTCTTGCAGTGCATCTTGTAGATGGTACACACTACTGCTACTGTGTGTCAGTGTGGAGGGAGTGAATGTTTGTGGAAGAGGTGCCAACAAAGCGGGCTGCTTTGTCCTGGATGGTACCAAGCTTATTGATCGTTGTTGGAGCTGCACTCATCCAGGCAAGTGGAGAGTATTCCACCACACTCCTGACTTGTGCCTTATAGATGGTTGGCGGCTTTGAGGAGTCAGCAGGTGAGTCAGCAGGTAATTTACAGTGAGAGAGTGTGAGAGAAACAATGTGGTCATTTACAGTGAGAGAGTGTGAGCGAGACAGCGTGGTAATTTACAGGGTGAGAGTGTGAGAGAAACAACATGGTCATTTGCAGTGAGAGGGTATGAGAGAAACAACATGGTCATTTGCAGTGAGAGGGTGTGAGAGAAACAGCATGGTCATTTACAGTGAGAGGGTGTGAGAGAAACAGCATGGTCATTTACAGGGTGAGAGTGCAAGAGAAACAGCGTGGTCATTTGCAGTGAGAGGGTGTGAGAGAAGCAGCATGGTAATTTATAGCGAGCGATTGCGAGAGGAGCTGGGCCTTTAACAGTGAGATAGTGAAAGAAGAGTGTGAGACCATTAAAGAGCGCGAGAGGGGAAAGAGTGTGGAGAGCAGCTGATTGGTGAGTCAGATTGGTGAGTATTTCCAATCTTTAAAGCAAAGTAAGGTCTTTAGTTTATGTTTAGATCTCTAGTCTCTTTTTCTCTTTTCCTTAAAGATAGCTTGTTAAATACAAGATCGATACTGGTGTGTATAAAAAATAATTATAATAAAATGTAAAGAGTGGGGATACTAGATTAATTAATTAATAAATTGAATAAAATATGATAGCAATGGCAGGATGGGTGATGTGTTGCTGCTGCAGCATGTGGGTCTGCTGGACACCAAGGTGATCCAGAGCAAACACATCTGTGGTAATGTTTGCAGTTCGAGGAATTTTGGATCTGAGTTGAGGAGCTGGAGCCTGAGCTGCAGACATTGTGCCACATCAGGGAGGGGGAAAGTTACCTGGACACTTTGCTCCAGGAGGCGGTCGCACCCCCTCAGATTAGGTCATTCAAATTTGGTCTGTGATCAGGGACAGGAGGGTGTGACTGTGGGTGAAGCAGGTTTGGGGACTCAGGGGGTAGAGTTCGAGGAGCCTCGGCCCCTGCAATTGTCCAACAGTTACAAGGTTCTTGCAAGCTGTGTGGATGAGAGCGGGGACTGCAGGGAGGATGAGCGAACTGACCACTGCACCATGGTACAGGGAGCCATTCAAGTGGAGGGAGGAAATGGGAATGTAGTAATGGTAGGGGACAGTATAATTAGGGGGATAGACACTATTCTCTGCAGCCGTGAACATGAGTCTCAAAGGCTGTGTTGCCTGCTCAGTGCCAGGGTTAAGGACATCTCCTCCGGGCTGGAGAGGAACTTGGAGGGGTGGGAGGGGAGAGATCCAGTTGTCATTGTCCATGTCGGTACCAACAACATGGATAGGACTAGAAAGAAGGTTCTGCTGAAAGAATTTGAACAGTTAGGAGCTAAATTAGAAAGCAGAGCCTCCAAGGTAATAATCTCGGGATTGCTACCTGAGCAACTGGCAAACTGGCTTAGGGTAAATAAAGTCAAGGAGTTAAATGCATGGCTCAGAGATTGGTGTGGGAGGAATGGGTTTCAGTTCATGGGGCACCGGCACCAGTACTGGGGTAGCAGGGAGCTGTTCTGGTGGGACAGGCTTCACTTGAACCATGCTGGGACTAGTGTCCTGGCGAATCGAATAACTAGGGCTGTAGAGAGGACTTTAAACTAAGTAGGGGGGGAGGGTTATGGAAAAGGGATATGTAGGCTTACAAAGTAAAAGGACATGGCAGCCTTACAGGGCAGCTATTTAGGTAATGATACCCAGAGTGTGACAGGAAAGGACGGAGTGTACAAACATTAAAAAAAGAAGCAGCAAATAGGGTCAAAAGGGGAAAAAAATGGTAAAAAGGTAAAATTAATGGGTCTTTACTTAAATGCACATAGCATTCTGAACACAATAAATGAATTAATGGCACAAATAGAGGTGAATGGTAATGATCTTATAGCCATTACGGAGACATGGTTACAAGGGGATCAAAGCTGGGAACTAAATATTCAGGAGTATGTGACTTTTCGAAAGGACAGGCAGGAAGGAAAGGGTGGTGGGGTAGCTTTGTTAGTATGAGATGGAATAAGTACAATAGCAAGAAAGGATGTTGGATCGGAAAATGTAGAATCCATATGGGTGGAGGTAAGAAATAACAAGGGGAAGAAGGTGCTGGTGGGTGTAGTCTGTAGGCCCCCTAACAGTAGCTATACTGTAGGACAGAGAATAAATCAGGAGATAATGAGGGCAGTACATTAATCATGGGTGACATTAATCTTCCTGTAGATTGGGAAAATCAAATTGGCAGAGGTAGACATGAGCAAGAATTCATAGGGCAGAATTTTGACCTTGGTTGGCGCGTGGGCCCCACCGACTCAGCGGCGGGTGGGCAACCGACCCCCACCACAGAAATGGGGTCCGCCGCCATTTTAAGTGGGCGGGCCAATTAAGGTCCAGTGGGCTGCCCGACAGGAAGTGCTATGCACTTCCTATGCGGGGGTGGGGGAGGGATTCTCCAACTGTCAAACTGCATTCTTTGGCACATGCTTGTGAAAGAGCGCACTGCTCCCTGAGACTAAGTGCTGTCTCAGGGCGATTACTGACAGTCTAAAAAACTTTAAAAATAGAAAAATAAAAAAATTATTAACATGTCCCCCTCATGTGACAATGTCACACGAGATGGGACATGTTAATAAGAAGCAGAAACTTTATTAAAATTTTTAAAAAGGAACATGAAACCTCATCCCGCCAGTGGATGAGGTTTGATGTATTATCAGGTGCCCGCTGGGGCTCCTGGCCTGCCCGCCAGCCTTAAGGTTGGACAGGCAGGTCTTTAATTATCTTAATTACCCTGTCAATGGCCTCAACTGGCCATTGACAGGTCGGCGGGTGGACAGCTGATTTCACTGTCCGCCTGCCTTCCTAAAAATTTAAATGAACTGGGATGACATCGGGGATTCCTCCCAATGTCATCCCGTGTCATTTTCCCCTCGGCGAGCAGGCCCCACCCCCAACTCGCCAACGGGAAAATTCTGGCCATAGAGTGTATTTGGGACAGTTTCTTAGAACAATATATTGTGAATGCAACCAGGGATCAGGATATTTTGGATTTGGTAATGTGTAATGAGTCAGGTTTAATAAATGATCTCAGGGTAAAGGATTCCCCAGGAAACAGTGACTATAATATGGTGGAATTTAGCATTCAGTCTGGGAGTGAGAAACTTGGGTCGGAAACAACTGTGCTAAACTTAAATAAGGGTAATTACAAAGGAATGAGGGTAGAGTTGGCTGGAGTGGACTGGGAAAGGAGTTTAGCAGAAAAGATGGTTAATGAACAATGGCAGACGTTTAAGAAAGTAGTTCATGACTCGCAACAAAGTTATATCCCAGTGAGAAAGAAGGATTCTAGGAGGGGGATAGCCAAGGAAGTTAAGAATAGTATCAAATTGAAAGAAAAAATATACTATGTGGCAAAGATTAGTGGTAAGCCAGAGGATCCCATGAATGAATAAAAAAAAATAGAAGACAGAGAGTTGGGATGGCAACCTGTAACTTAGTGGAGCGCTACAGGGGTCAGTGCTGGGGCCTCAATCATTTTCAATATATATGAATGACTTAGATGAGAGAAGTGAATGTACTATCGCTAAGTTTGCAGATGACACAAAAATAGGTGGTAAGGCAACTGGTGAGGATGACACAAAGAGTCTACAGAGGGATATAAACAGGTTAAGTGAGTGGGCAAAAACTTGGCAGATGGAATATAATGTGGGAAAATGTGAGGTTATGCACTTTGGCAGGAAGAATAGAGGAGCTGAATATTATTTACATGGAGAAAGACTTCAGAAAGCTGCAGCACAGGGGGATTTGGGAGTCCTAGTACACGAATCCCAAAAAGCTAACAAAGAAGTTCTACAGGTAATAGGGAAGACAAATGGAATGTTGGTCTTTATTTCAAAGGGAATAGTGTATAAAAATAGAGAAGTCTTGCTAAAACTATACAAGGCACTAGTTAGACCACACCTAGAATACTGTGACCAGTTTTGGTCCCCTTTTCTAAGGAAAGATATGTTGGCATTGCAGGCAGTCCAGGGAAGGTTCACTAGGTTGATCCTGGGTATGGAGGGATTTTCTCATGAGGGGAGGTTGAGTAGGTTGGGCCTGTACTCATTGGAGTTTAGAAGAATGAGAAGCGACCTTATTGAAACATATAGGGCAGAATTTTCCCCTCGATTGGGGGTGTGCCGCCATTTTATGTGGGCAGGGCAATTAAGGCCCGCCCAGCGTGACATCCACCAGGAAGCCCCTGTGCGGGAGGGGGGGGTTTCTCTAAGCCGGGAGTGCGCTCTTTCACGCATGCGCACGAAAGAGCACACAGATCGCCCTGAGGCTAAGTGCTGCTTCAGGGAGATCAGTTCTACAATAAAAAATCTGAAAAATAGAAAAAAAAATTTTCGTGACATGTCCCCTCATGTGACACTGAAACATGAATTGGGACATGTCCATAACTTTTACATACACTTTAATTACATTTTTTAAAACCTTCATGAAACCTCATCCCACCGGTGGATGAGGTTTCATGCTTTTTCTAATGCCCGCTGGGACTCCTGGCCTGCCCGCCAACATTAAGGTTGGATGGGTAGGTCCATTAATTAGTTTAATGACTGTCAATGGCCTCAATTGGCCATTGACAAGTCGGCAGGTGCACAG
The DNA here is from genome assembly GCF_964194155.1 of Cetorhinus maximus. Classification (NCBI taxonomy): domain Eukaryota; kingdom Metazoa; phylum Chordata; class Chondrichthyes; order Lamniformes; family Cetorhinidae; genus Cetorhinus; species Cetorhinus maximus. The sequence goes on along the minus strand of NC_135894.1, from coordinate 9,947,085 downwards.
CTGATTCGGCTGAGCCCCCGCCTACCTGAAAATTTAAATGTGGCTGGGAGACGTCGGGAGTTCCGCCTGACGTCATCCAGTGTCATTTTACGCATCGGCAAGCGGGCCCCGCCCCCTGCTCTCCGACCGGAAATCCTGACCATAAGATTCTTAGGAGGCTTGACAGGGTAGATGCTGAGAGGTTGTTTCCCCTTGTGAGAGAGTCTAGGACCAAAGAGCATAATCTCAGAGGAAGGGGGTGTGCATTTAAAACAGAGATGAGGAGGAATTTCTCTTCTCAGAGGGTAGTGAATCTGTGGAATTCTCTACCACAGAGGGCTGTAGGAGCTGAGTTGTTAAGTATATTCAAGGCTGAAATAGACAGATTTTTAATCAGTAAGGGAACCAAGGGTTATAGGGAAAAGGAGTTGAGGATTATCAGATCAGCCATGATCTCATCGAATAGCAGAGCAGACTCAATGGGCTGAATGGCCTACTTCTGCTCCTAGGTCTTATGGTGTTATGGAGTTACTTGCTGCAGGATTCCTAGTCTCTGATCTGCTCTTGTAGCCACAGTATTTATATGGCTAGCCCAGTTCAGTTTCTGGCCAATGGTAACCCCCAGGATGTTGATACTGGGGGAAATCAACGATGGTAATGTCAAGGGTGTTCTAGCATAACGTTAGATATGAATGGTACAAGCAACATGTATACTGTGAGCAATGAAATGATGTTAATATTGAAATAGAAAGTGAATGAACTATCACTGACTGAATACTATAACTACATTCAAAATGTATGCACTGTTGTGTTAATCTCCTCAATATTTCAATATGATTAATTACACAAATATATTAAAGATCTTGTAATTTGCAAGGAGCAAGGGTGAAATAAAATGACCACTAGGAGTTTGGTTATTCTTAAGTTTGTCACAAATGTACAGGAAGATATATTAAACTACAATATGCTGAGAGCTTTAAACAGTCACAATTAGTTTCAGCCCAGTATTGATGGAAGTAGCAAATAGCACAGTTAGCATTATGGATGATTGAAACTGAGTAAAAAGACTGACATTTAATCAAATTAATCAAATATTGTCACAAACTATAAGAAGAAACATTGAATAGTTTATGGAAATCATCTTAGCCATGAGATTAAATGACAACCTTCTTCTCACTGCAATCAATTACTTCTACAATATAGAATGTATTTTTAACAAAATTAAACTCCACCAATAACAGTTAAAAATAGTGTTAGTTGCATTGATGGAAGACTTTGGGGTGACATGACTAAAATAAAATTCACAGAAAGGAAGAATTAGTAAACTATTTTGGAGTTGGAAATTGCAGCTGTAAGAATTCCAAGGCCAGGATTATCCAGCCCGGTCTTGGTGGGACCGGTCATTGGCGATCCAGCAGCCCAGCCACAAGTCCATTGACTTTTGGTGGGACCAGACGATTCCTGCAGCAGGCGGGACTGGAAAATCTCGCCAGAAGACTATGGGCAGGATTTCCCCCTCGGCGATTTGGGGGCGGGGCCAGGAAACCCAGCGGGCTTCTGAAAAAACATGAAACCTCATCCACTGGTGGGATGAGGTTTCATGTCCGTTTTTTAAACGTTTAATAAATTTTATGTGTTTATTATTAACATGTCCCATCTCGTGTGACATTGTCACATGAGGGGGACACGTTAATAATTTCAATATTTATCTATTTTTAGACTTTTCTTACCCCTCACGAATCTCCCTGAGATAGCACTTAGTCTCAGGGAGCAGTGCGCACTTTGACAGATGGGGATTCCCTCCCCCCCGGAACAGGAAGCACATAGCACTTCCTGTCGGGCAGGCCGCTGAGCGGGGCCTTAATTGGCCTGCCCACTCAAAATGGCGGCGGGTCCCGTTTCGGTGGTGGGGGTTGGCTGTCCACCCACCGCCGAGCCGGTAAGGCCCACCCGCCCACCAAGGGCAAAATTCTGCCCTATAAGACCAAGTTCTACCTCTTAAGCAATTGTATGGGGTGAATTTCTTCACCATTTGCAGTTCTAGAACACAATAGACCATGGTGGGAAACTTTGTGCACAAGAGAAGTCAGTTGGGAGCTGGTTCTGTCCCACTTCTGCAAGTTTCCTTGCTCTTCTGCTACTGACCTGCAACCTCCCCATTGACTGGCCCCAGCCTCATTTGACTCTTAATTTTAGGCAGTCCCTCAGAACAACTTTCTTCCGCTCCGGGGTTGACTATGAAGCCCAATGCTGGATCCGCCAGAGGTGGGGCAGGTAGTGTTTGATGAGGTAGGTGGGTGGGTTGCTCCGATTTTGGTACACTCCTTCTACTGTTTGCATTTGGCCTCCACTTGGGTCTGTCGGAGACATACAAAATGGTCGGCCCCTCCCTGGATGCTTCTTCTCCAGTTTGGGTGGTCTCGAGCACGAGATTCCCACTTATTGGCGAAGATGTTGCATTTTTCCAGGGAGGCTTTGAGGACATCTCGGAAACGTTTCCTCTGCCCTCCTGGTAACTGTTTGCCATGATGAAGCTCAGAGTAGAGGGCTTGTTTTGGGAGTCTTGTGTCAGGCATGCAGGTGATGTGGCCCGTCCAACGTAGCTGATTAATCATAACCCACATCAGAGTGCAGCACCTCCAGGTTTCCTGGAACTTGGCTGCTGCTGCAGCCTGGGTAAGTTAGACACAGTTGGGTGCAGCAGCGATCATGTTCAGCTGTTCAAAGCAGAAGCCAGGAGTTCCTAAAACAAAATAGTCCGGAAGTCTTTCAATTCCAAGTTCTGCAGGTAGATAAAGATTTTTTAAAGCAGTTTCTTTTTCCCACCCACCATTCAGACTACAGACAGCTGCCCTTACTCCAGATTGCTTCTCAATGGGATGGAACACCGTCAGTCTTTCAGACCCTGCTCCCCCGATCAAGCCCTCAAGGATTCTCAAGGCCATGTACGAAGTCCCTATGGGTACCCATTATCTTGCTTCTCCTGGATTCCCCCTGCGGCCTAGGATCACGGGAGGAGGTTGGTTACTTATGTTCTACACAAAGGCTTATCAGACTGAGGTGCCCCCTCCTCTCATGCCAGCTTGTAACTTGGCGTGAGTAGTGATTGAAGATATAAGCTTTCCTACTGCCTTTAGGGGTCACATGATTGTCCTGACGACTGACCCCTAAGCACTGGTAGTCCGGGGCGGAGATTTCTAGTCTAGTGTACCTGCTTCAAGCATGTAGCTTCTAAAAGAGCTCTGTAATAAAGTTATCTGTTTCAAGTAAGAAACCTGTCTGGTATATCAAGTTCATTACATTTGGCAACGAGGGTAAACTAACTCCAGTGCTGACCTCGCCTTGTGAATGTGAGTACATCGGTTCTTAAGAAAGAAAGAAAAGAACTCACCAGTCATGCCACTTTGGCAGAATCGACCTTTATGACAGGTCCATGGAAGACTGGAGCCAGTACACAGAGCACCTAAGTTTTTATTACATGGTAAATTAAATAAAGGCGGAGGAGTTGCACTTCTTTTGAGTGTCTGTGGTAGCAAGACATATAACCTCACCTACAGTCTGACAGCCCTGAACACATCCAATTCTAAATCTTTTAACGAATTGGTAGACCTCGTGAGGACATATTTTCAGCCGAAGCCATCCGAAGAGGTTTAAGATTAACTCCAGAGTAAGGGCCCCAGGAGAGTTCATTGCAACTTATATGGTGGGGTTGAAACAGTTGACTGAGCACTGAGACTTCGAAGACATACTCAATGATATGTTGCGGGTCCAGTTAGTTTGTGGCAATTCAGTGCTGTTTACTTGTAGAAGTTAACATCGATTTGAAGTGCGGCATGGAAATAGCGCTAGCCATGGAAAGTGCTGCGAGCGACTCACAGTCTTTTCATAGTGCGCAACATGGCACCCTTCTTCAGTTGGGGTGGGAACATGCCAGCGGGCATGGAGCAAAACCAGAGAGACAGCAGCGAAACAAGAGACAGCCTCTACTGCTTGAAAAACGAAAAGGCCTCATGGAGCATTTCAGCAGCACCCCCAAAGTTAGTCTGTTACAGATGTGCGGGTAACCATGTACTAGATAACTGCAGATTCAAGGAGGCAGGACGCCATTACAGCCACAAGAAAGGGCAAGTAATAAAGAAATGCAGGGTGAAATCGTGACAGCCCATCAGACAGCAGACCAAGATGATTGAAGCGATTAATACAACAGAACCAGAAGCTGCCGATGCTGATATCTATTCCCTGTACAATGTCAAAGCAATAAAAACTCAATCAATAACCATCAACATTCAAGCGAACAGTAAGCCCCTAGTCATGGAGATAGACACAGGAGCCTCAGCCTACCAGCGGTGGGAGAACACACATTTAAATACCTAAATGAAGGTGCCCAGCATTGAATCTGGAGCAAACCACGGCTCAATTAAAGACATACACTAGACCGTCAACACAGGTAAAGAGCATCGCCACAGTACCTGTGTCCTATAGGCAACAGACAGCCCAGCTTCCAATGATCATAGTGACAGGTGAAGGACCTAGCCTTCTGGGCCGCAACTGGTTACAAAAAATTAAGCTCAATTGGTCAGAAATATTTCAAGTGAGAACAGAAGGAATCCCTGAGCTGTTAAGGAAATATGACTTTGTATTTCATGACGAATTGGGGAAGATAAAAGGCTTACAAACAAAAATATATGTAGATTCGGAGGCAACAACCCAGTTATTTAAGGCCAGACCTGTGCCTTTGCCCTAAAGGAGAAGGTGGATGCAGAATTTTGCTGGCTAGAAAAGCTAGGCATAATCCAGCCAGTCCAATTTTCAGAATGGGCAGCGCCCTTAGTCCCTGTGATGAAACCTGATTAAACTATTCGCATTTGTGGAGACTACAAATTAATTGTGAACAAAGCTGCTAAACTAGATAAGTATCCTATCCCGAGGATAGATGACTTGTACGCAAAGCTAGCTGGAGGAAAATCCTACACCAAATTGAGCATGAGCCATGCATAACAACAGTTAGAGCTGGACAGCACATCTAGAGGGTATGTAACCATCAACAAACACAAGGGCCTGTATCAATATACATATACATGCCTACCCTTTGGTGTGCCATCTGCTTGTGCAATCTTCCAAAGGACCATGGAGAGTCTTTTGCAAGGACTTCCCCGAGTAGTAGTATACCTAGCTGATGTCCTGATCACAGAGTCAACAGAAGCTGAACATTTGGCCAACCTAAAAGAGGCTATAAGAAGGTTTTTGAAAGCCGGTGTACGATTGAAGAAAGGGAAATGTACATTCCAAGTACCAGAAGTCACTTACCTGGGTCACCAGGTGGATGCCATGTGGTTGAATCCAGTAGAGGAGAAAGTCAGGGCAATCAAGGGGGTTCCCTCTCCTTCCTGTGTCACTGAGCTCAAATCTTTTTTGGGCATGACTAATTATTATAGCCCCTTCTTGCCAAACTTGTCAACAGTGTTAGCACCTTTATTCTTACTATTGAAAAAGAACCAGCGTTGGTCATGGAATTCTCAACAAGAAGAAGCCTTTGTGAAAGTTAAGAAGCTATTACATTCATCATGTCTGTTAGTACATTATGACCCATCAAGAGAATTAATATTAACCTGTGATGCATCTCCTTACAGTGTGGGAGCTGTGTTGTCTCACAGAATGGAAGATGGTTTTGAAGGGCCAGTTGGCTATGTCTCCAGAACCCTCTCTGCAGCCCAAGAAATGTTATTCCCAAATAGATAAGGAAGGTTTATCGGTGGAATTTGGAGTAAAGAATTTCCACCAGTATCTGCATGGATGACATTTCACCATTGTGTCAGACCATAAACCGTTAATGGGCTTATTCAATGAGGATAAAGCCATTCTGCCAATAGCCTCAGCAAGAATACAATGTTGGGCTTTGAGTTTATCAGTGTATGAGTACATCTTTATACGCTGCCCTGGCTTGCATATCGCAATTGCAGACACACTCAGTCGTCTTCCATGACCAGATAGCATTGTATATGCTCCAGTGTGTCAAGAAGTTGTGCTTGTACTGAATGTCTTGGGCTCTTTGCCTATGTGTGAGAAGCAAATTAGAAATTGGACAAACAAGGATCCAATTTTGTCAAAAGTCCAAGACCAAGTATTGCAAGGACGTTCAAAATCACCTGCATCTGAAGAGATGAGACCATTCCATGCCCGTAAAACAGGGCTAAGTTGTTAAGATGGAATCTTGTTGTAAGGATCAAGAGCTGTCGTCCCTTCACAAGGAAGGGAACCACTCTTGACAGAGTTTCACAGTGCACATCCAGGCATATCGAAGATGAAGATGCTTGTGCGAAGCTATGTCTGCTGGCCAGGCATAGGCAATGACATTGAAAGCATGGTCAAGCACTGTCTCCAGTGTCAGCAACAACAGACACTCCTGTTTCAGCTCCATGGCGTCCGTGGGCGTGGCCTGGTCGACCCTGGGTTGGACTACATATCGATTATGCAGAACCATTGTTAGGTACCGTGCTTTTATTGATCATCGATGTACGCTCTAAGTGGATGGATGTGTATGAAGTTAGATCACCAACACTGAGGGCAACTATTGAAAAGCTGCTCCAATGTTTTAGTATACATGGCCGACCATAAGCCATTGTTTTGGATAATGGTACGGTCTTCAGTAGTATAGAATTTCAGAGATTCATGAGTTTAAATGGAATCAGACATTTTAAACAGCATCATATCATCCCTCATCAAATGGGTTAGCAGAAAGAGCAGTGCAAACTTTCAAATCAGGAATGAAGAGATTATCCAAAGGTGCTCTAGAAACTCGAATTTTACGTTTTCTTCTCAATTATTGTACGACTCCTCATGCAGCTATGGGTACAACAATGTCTGAACTATTGATAAAACGCTGCCTACGTACAAGGTTAAGGGAAAGGTAGAAAAGAATCAAAATAATCAAAAATTGAATCACGATATTCATAGACTCATAGACTTACTGTGGGAGATACAGTTTTCATGCAGAATTTTGGAAATGGAAATTGCTGGGTTCCTAGCATAATTGTCTCTGAAACAGGACCCTTGTCATTCCAAGTGGAAGTGGAAGACTGAATTGTTTGTAAACATGTGGATCATCTAAGGAGTGGAGAGACTTCCGACAACCAACTATTCTGTCTGTATTTAATATCAAACCTTTAATCCCTGAGGTGACAGATCGGCCTCGAATAGACATTCCTATGTCTCTGTTGAATTGCCTAATCCTGAACTGCCACTTTCCAAGGATGTACCTGATGCTGCAGTTCCTGATCATGTTGATCCAGTGGGAGAATCTGAAGTGGTAGAGCTATGCTGCTCTAACTGAATTTGGAAACCACCTCAGAGATTTAATCTTCAATCACTTGACCAGTGTATATATGTATATGTTCAGAATTAAAATGTTCTTTGTAAGATCGCTGAACATCGCCTCAACTCCCTTGTGGCTAAGGAGATAAAGATCGGTGTGGAAGGTTGTGTCTGTGTGGGTATATCATAAGAATGCTAAGGTGACACAGCGTAGGTGCTCAAGGGTCATTTAAAAAATAAGTTTCTGGGTTAGAACTCCTTCAGGGCTTTTCAAAAATGTATTCAGGATCTGGGTGTTACTAGCAAGACCAGCATTTGTTGCCTGAATCTAGTCATCTTTGAGAATGTGATGGTGAAATTTCTTCTTGAACTGCTGAAGCCGTGTGGTGCAGGTGCTCCTACGATGCTATTGGTAGTGAGTTCCAGGAACTTGACCCGACAGTGATGAAGGAATACAAGCCCAAGTCAGGATGGAGTGTGACTTGGAGAGGAACTGGGAGGTGATGGCTTTACCATCTAAATGCTGTCCCTATCCTTCTAGGTAGTCAATATCACAGGTTTGGGAGGTGCTACTGAAGAAAGCTTAACCACCTAGTCTCAGCAGTTACTTCAGTGCAGATTGGAAGGAGTACTGTATGTTTGGAAGTGGTGCCCTTTGAACAAAACTTTAAATCAAGGTACCATCTGCCTCTTGTGGTAGAAGTTAAGGATCCCGTGACAATATATGAAAAATTATAATGAGCTTTGTGTCCTGATCAGTATTCCTATCGCGACCAACAAAAAGAGATTAACTAGTCATTCACTTTATTTGCTGTTTGTGATGTTTTATCGTGTGCAGCGGCTGCTTCATTTACCTACAAAACACAACAGCCTATATTTCAAAAGTTATTTATTGGCTATAATGTATTTTGAGATGTACTGAGGATATGAAAGGCCCTATATAAATTAAAGATCTTTTTTTCTTCTTTCTTTTATATTAATACTAGCCTCTCTTCCTCTGGTGAATACACTTCGCTGGGGTATGGTTCCATGAGCGGTATGTACCCCTCAGTATTTTGGTCAAGGGACAATTATTTCAGCGAAAGCCTTGACAGTGTATCCAACTGGCTTTTTGTCATAGAAACAAACCCAATTCTGCCCTTACTTGACGGGCACAATAACAAAACCAGCAGGGATTGCGGGATAGTGATCAGGAGCGAAAACCGATTCCAACCGACTAACCAAAGTCACCAAGGCTAACTATGCTGTACCAGTAGCTGAGATCAGCGAACGGAACAGAGTCAAGACAAACTTGGAATCATCCTGGTTAATATTTGAAACTCTCTGATCCATCTGTGAGAATTTTCGGGGTATTTCCAACATCACCCTCTCCCAATGAGCCTGGAAGCAATAAGCTGCACTTGTAGGAGCACAGGTCAGACTACTAGGGTGGCAACATTTCTCCGCCCTGTCTATGATCTGCACTTCCTTTGAGCACTGCATACCTGCAGGGAATATAGGATCATGGAATTCCCCACTATATTTTGGCACCAAAGGCACACGCTGAACATTTTAATACTATTTCTTTCCATCCATATTTGGTTTTAACTCTCATATTGTTTCTCAATAAAGCTTTGTGCAGATAATCACATTTCAAAACAAAAAATATGACATAACACGTCATTAGCCAGTGACATTGAATCATTTGGCGAGTGACATTTACATGTCCCTGGAGCCCAGCCATTGTGCGTTAATGCATATTTTGATTCGCCGTGCTCTATCGTAAAACAATGGTGCCAGGAGGAGTGATGCCTGACTAAACATGCCTGATGATGTGACCCACTAACAGCATAAAATGAAATGAAACCTGACATATCCACTAGCCTTCTAGCTTTTGCTGGTAAATTAATATCATCATTTTGTAATGGAGCAAAATTTGTAGCAAATTGTTAGATATTAAAATGAAAATTGAATTTAAATAAGATAAATTGCAGTATTTAAGTCAATTGCTGCTGATAATGTTGATCCACCAGTTTATCAACAGGATCATAAACTAAAGTTGCTAATGCTTCTCAGGTGAGGTTTTGACCCAACAGAGATGGAAGAAGTACATCTGATGATCGTCATGACGATTCACAAATGCTCCTCGCTTGAGTGTCCATAATATTTTCTTGACAAGTCCTCTTGCAGGATCAGAGGACAGATTTAGCACTGTAGCAGTGACAGTGACATTACTCTTCATGATTAAACTATAAACTTGCATTTATAAATACCCATGTGCTGATATCATATGAATACATTAACACACTGACACACCAATGCCTTCTTATGATGGTCCTCTGGCTGTCATTTTAACAGAGGGTTCAATTTATTTAAAATCAATGGGCCAATACTTTTTTATGCTAATAATGGACAAGAAATTTTATGTAGACACTTTAGTGTGTTGGCAACTAATATATAGTTCACCCAGCTGGATTTAAAAAAGGCCGTGCCAATTAAATTCTTAATATTTTACTTTGGCAAAGTGAAAAGAAGACTAGTCAATAAAAGTGCTGCATCTAAAATTGAAAAATGCAGAATTTTGGAGATATCATTTAAGACATTTCAGAACACAAACTGAGTACTGAGCTCCTCATCTGTATTAAGATATATTACAGTTATGCTCATTGCTTTATCCCCATTGCTAAATGACAGGATGGAGATTTAGGAAACAATAGCAACTTTGGGTTAACTCGGTATTTTTGGTAGGAATTTGCCGTGGACCACTATGGCAGTGCCATGGAAGTTAAGTTACTGGCAAGTACTGTGAGAATAGCACAGAGATAGGTTTTTAGTTCGTCATTATCTTAAAAGATACCAATATTGATGTCATCAATAGTTGCATTTGAGTCTTCCCAATGGCATTTATCCAAACAGTAGTTGAACTTTACTGACCAGGAAGATCCCAGTTTGATAACTACCTTTGTTTAAATGGCATCTGAAGGGGAAATAAACTTTAATCTCCTCTAATCCTAAGGTCCCAAAAAGAGAAAAAAGAATGTTAACTATGAAGAAGGTTATGGGGTTGAGAAAAAGCTCAGCTGTGATAAATACCCACTGATTCCAGACATCCAGTTAAAAGTTATATTATTTTACAGATAAGGCGGTAGAGCCTTCGCTGAGTTTACCCGATTCCCACCAGGGCTTTCAGTAGATCAGTGCAAACTCAGGGATTTCCACGCTTCATTCGCCAAAGTTATGACAAGGGATCAGCAGAACCCCAACAAATTCCACCCAAAGATTTAGGCATTCACCAAGGGTCACTGCAGTGGAATATAGTTGTGAATCTTTACAATTAGTAGATCGGGTGGCCCCTAAGTTAGCAGCCATAATCCTCGGCAAATAATAAGAAGCAAATCAAATATATTTTGCATTTGTGGATGAGTCAACATATTTTCCCCATAATATTTCTTTCTGGAAAGGAAGTAGATTTGATTCTAATGCCTCTGGAAGCTTTGAGAAGTGAATCCATTTGAAGGCCCTGCATCTTAGAAATGTATCTGCTGAAGACCGAACCTTAACTTATGACATTTGAGTTATACAACTTGAAGACTTCTGCTCCAGTCCCTATAAATTACAACCCTACTCTGTTGCTGTTACTATGAGTCAAATAATGATGTGTTGTTCAGCAGCCTTTGGAACCTATATAAACTGTTTTTATATCTCGCTCATTTATGCAGAGCCCGAATTTGTCATAAACACACTTTGCATAGCTCCTCCTCTATCTGCGCCCACAACACAGTTTGGAGATATTGATCTCTTGGTAATTCTTTTTTGAAGCACTTTCCAGTTCCAAATCTATGGCTTCTATCAGCTGGAATTGCTCTTGGAATCTAAGGTTGCTGATAGATAAACACTTGCAATCTTTCCTCATTCTTCCAAAGCTCCAGAAATATCTGAGCAGGCATATTAATCACCTGAGACATAATAGTTTCCATTCCTCACGTTGCGTTCCCCATGTATCATGGGTAATGCATCTTGGCAGAGAAATCACACAGCAGCAGGTACACATACCCTATTAGCATATTGTGACATCCATCTGTCTTTGATGGCTGCTGTCTTTCAATCATTGTTAATTCTCTTCTTCTGATGGTAGGAGACAAGGTTGATGAACTAAGATTAGCAATTAATACGAATAATTAAGAAATATATTACTCATTTCTATTCATAGGCATTAAAATCTTGCTATTGGCTCACCTCTCTTTAATTTGCAACACAAAATTATGTTTACTCCAGAGCAATTTATTTTTTTTTGCAGGAAGTGGGCTCAGCTGTGTTGATTTTATTTTCTTTAACCTTTGTCCACAGTTGCAAAGTCTTATGAGGCCATAAGTACCAGAAGGGAGCTACAGTCGGCAACAAATAACAGTAATTCGGGTTTACATTGTCCACAGTGTTTCGAGTATTCATGGTCATGGCTGAAAAATCCTGGGCATCGTGCCTAAAATTTTCACCCCCCCCATTGTTGGTCAACAAGCTGCTCTAAGGAACAGGATACTCTTCTAAAATCTGCCCTGATACTTGCAAAAATAAAACAGGGAAAGTATAAGGTTTGCAGCTACTAGCTCCTTTTAACACTTCAAATTTTAAGCAGATATATTTATTTAAAGGATTGCTGATCTCCTCTGGTGTTGCTCACAGTGAGTTGGAAGATATGTCAAAAATGTTGGAGTGTTTATGCTTCCTTAAGGAAGGCCAATGATTTACAGTGAAGAGATCAAATTCCCTTTTTAACCAATGGTATTCTGTAACTTTCACTGGTACTTTGTAAATTCAATTCCACTTTCCTGCCCATTATTCTGAAGGTTGTAAAATTAGTGGCCTTTATCTTATATACGTTTTTTATACATTTATATTTTTATCCCTCAAGTTTTAAATTAAAAAATATCTGAAATATGGTACACAAGTTAGATTTAAATACCTGAGGCCCAAATTTCCTTGAAAATGGGTTTCAATGCCAGGGGAACTGTGACAGAATAGGTGGGAGAGGGTCAGAAATTTCCAGAAATATCAGGAAATATCAAGGTTGCACCCAGAAAAAAAAAAACTCTAATAGTTCCTTCTGGCACTCAATTGATAATAATGATAACAAAATGGGGTATATATGCTTGGGTGTAAAATATTGCCTGGATGGCATGAAGAACATCTCATATTTGTATTGCACCCTCACATTGGAGAATGCCTAATGTTCAGTGTATTCATTTAAATAGATGAAGAATTAGGCAGGTGCAATTCTAGTTACGAACTTTGGCACCAAATTTTCCTCTACATGTTCACCCTATGCAACATACCCAAGTGTAAAGATAAACATTAGCCCCAATGTGTGCTGGCAGTAAAGCCTGAATAACGCTACATAAGTTCACTTAATTACTGCTTAACAAGCCCTTAATAAGCAACAGCTACATCCATGAATTAAGGTGCATCTGATATATTTATACCCAGGATTAACTTATTGACCTGTTTTTATATGGCAGGTGGCATTTGCCAGGCTGGCCAAATCCACAAGGGAAACCTGGCCAGGCTATCACAATGGTTTTGCAATTTGTATTTATTTATGAGAAGATTTGTGCACTGAATTCAGAAGTAATGAGTCCACTAACATCTTTAGAGATTTTAAAAAACTAAATTAAAACATTTATTAACAAAAGAAAAGAAACCAATGTGCTTGCACATGAACAGGAGAGCGAGCACATCCTGGGTGGGGCACAGCCAGAGTGGGCATTCGGAATTTGGTGCAAAGTGGGAATTGGGTGCATAGGGGACGAGATGCTCTTCACATTTTTTCCTTGCTATCCAACTTCTTAAATCTTCAGAGTGTGCTGCAGCAGGAGAGGCTACAAGGGAAAGGAATCACTGGTAAGTAGTGGGTAAGGTATTTACTACTTTAATCACTTATAGTTTAAGGTCTTTTTGTGGTTTGCAGTTTGTATATTCTGCAGTAACGAGGATCAGGAAAAAAGGGCCCTAGAGTAATTCACTTAAAATAATTAATTTAAAGGGATAAGTCATGGCAGGAGCGCTCAAAGCCGTGGTGTGCTCCTCGTGCTCCATGTGGGAATCCGGGAACATTTCCAGTGCCCAGGACCAGCATGTGTGCAGGAAGTGTGTCCAGCTGCAGCTCCTGGAAGCTCGGGTTTCAGAGCTGGAACGGTGGCTGCCGGACTGTGGAGCATCCGCGAGTCTGAGAGCATCGTGGATAGCACGTATAGAGAGGTGGTCACACCACAGATGAAGGGACTTGAGGAAGGAAGGGAATGGGTGACCACCAGGCAGTCCAAGAGAAACAGGCAGGTAGTTCAGGAGTCCCCTGGGGTCCCGCTCGCAAATCGGTTCGCAAATTGAATCGCAAATTCCGTTTTGGAGGTTGATGAGGGCGCTGGTTCCTCCAGGGAGTGCGGACAGAGCCAAGCTACTGGCACCACAAGCAGCCTGTCTGTACAGGAGGGGAGGAAGGGAGGAAGAGCAATAGTAATTGGGGATTCTATAGTCAAGGGAACAGATAGGCGCTACGGTGGCCATCAACGTGACTCCAGGATGGTATGTTGCCTCCCTGGTGCCAGGGTCCGGGATGTCACTGAACAGCTGCAGCGCATCCTGAAGGGGGAGGGTAGTAAGGCAGAGGTCATGGTACATGTTGGTACCAATGACATAGGTAGAAAGAGGGATGAGGTCTTGCATCAAGACTTCGGGGAGTTAGGCAGTAGACTAAAAAGAAAGACCTCTCGGGTTGTAATCTCTGGATTACTCCCAGTGCCGCGTGCTGGCGAGCTCAGAAATAGGAAAATGGCGCAGATGAATACATGGCTTAAGAGTTGGTGCAGGAGGGAGGGTTTTAGATTCCTGGATCACTGGGACCATTTCTGGGGAAGGTGGGACCTGTACAAGCAGGACGGTCTACATCTGAACCAGAGTGGGACTAACATCCTTGCGGGCGGGTTTGCTAGTGCTGTTGGGAGGAGTTTAAACTAATTCGGCAGGGGGAGGGGACACAGAATGTTAGCAGAATAGGGACACATCATAATACAATAAAACAAGCAAGTCAGAGGGAGTATAGCTGCAATAAGCTTCAAGGGAGTAAGGCAAGGCTGGATGGCCTCTACTTTAATGCCAGGAGTATTACAGGTAAAACGGATGAGTTAAGGGTGAGGATTGACACGTGGAATTGTAATATAGGAGCCATCACTGAGACGTGGTTGAGGGAAGGGCAGGATTGGCAGCTCAGCATTCCGGGATATAGAATCTTCAATCAAGAGACAGGGGAGGGGATAAAAGAGGAGGAGGTGTTGCATTATTATTTAAGGAGTCAGTTACTGTAGTAAGGAGAGATGATATCTTGGAGGGGGCATCGAATGAAGCTTTGTGGGTAGAGCTTAGGAATAAAAAAGGGGCAACCACATTATTAGGTGTTTATTATAGACCCCCAGATAGTCAGCAGGAAATTGAGGAGCAAATATGTGCACAATTTGTGGAGGTGTGTAAAAACAAGAACAATAGGGTAATTATATTAGGTGATTTCAACTTTCCCAACATTAATTGGGATAGACATAGCGTTAAGGACTTGGATGGAGTGGGTTTCTTGAAATATGTACAGGAGAACTTTTTAGGTCAATATGTAGAGGGTCCAACAAGGGACGGTGCAGTGCTGGACCTAATTCTGGGAAATGAAGCTGGACAGTTGGCTGAGGTGGTGGTGGGCGAGCATTTTAGTGATAGCGACCACAACATGGTACAGTTTAAGTTTGTTATGGACAAAGAAATCGACAAGTTGCAAAAAAATGTTTTGGATTGGGGGAAGAGTGGATTTTAGTAAAATAAGGCAGGATCTGGCCAAGGTAGACTGGGAACAGTTACTTGTGGGGAAATCTACAGACGAGCAGTGAGGGGTGTTCAAAAAGGAAATGGGGAGGGTACAGTCTCAACATGGTCCCCCTCGGGTGATAGGAAGGAGTAACAAGCCCAGAGAACCATGGATGACCAGACATTTTCAGGTTACAATGAGAAGGAAAAGAGAGGCTTTTAGCAGGTGCAAGGGAAACCAATCAGCAGAGGCATTAGTGTAGTACAGGCAGTGCAGGGTGGAGCTTAAGAAAGCAATTAGGAGAGCAAAGAGGGGGAATGAGAAAGCCCTGGCTGGTAAAAGTAGGGAAAATCCCAAGATATTCTATCAGTATATAAATGGGAAGAGGATAACCAGGGAAAGAGTGAGGCCCATAAGGGACCAAGGGAGAATGAGGATGAAGATTTTGAAATCAGGGAGAGAGACAGCGAGATTCTTAAGCAAATTGATATAGGGAGTGACAAGGTATTGGAGGTGTTGGCAGGCTTAAAAGTGGACAAATCTCCAGGTCCGGATGGTTTGTGTCCCAGACTGCTGAGGGAGGCAAGGGAGGAGATCACAGGGGCTCTGACCCAAATTTTTAATTCCTCTCTGGCCACGGGGGAGATGCCAGAGGACTGGAGAGCAGCTAATGTGGTTCCGCTATTTAAGAAGGGTTGTAGAGATAAGCCAGGGAACTACAGACCAGTGAGTCTCATGTCAATGGTGAGAAAAATATTGGAGAAAGTTCTGAAGGAGCGTATCTATCTCCACTTGGAGAGGCAAGGTTTGATCAGGGAAAGTCAGCATGGCTTTGTCAGAGGGAGGTAATGCCTAACAAATTTGATTGAATTTTTTGAGGAGGTGACCAGGTGTGTAGGTGAGGGTAGTGTGGTTGATGTAGTTTATATGAATTTCAGCAAAGCCTTTGACAAGTTCCCACATGGGAGACTTATAAAGAAGACAAATGCACATGGGATCAAGGGTAATTTGATAAGGTGGATTCAAAATTGGCTTAGTTGTAGGAGGCAGAAGGTGATGTCAGAAGTATGCTTTAGTGACTGGAAGCCAGTGCCCAGTGGCGTACCACAGGGATCTGTGCTGGGTCCCCTATTATTTGTCATTTATATAAACGACATAGATGACTATGTGGGGGGTAGGATTAGTAAGTTTACGGACGACGCAAAGATTGGCCGGGTGGTTAACAGTGAGGTTGAGTGTCTTGGGCTACAGAAAGATATAGACGGGATGGTCAAATGGGCAGATAAGTGGCAGATGAAATTTAACCCTGAAAAGTGTGAGGTGATACACTTTGGAAGGAGGAATTTGACAAGAAAGTATTCAATGAACGGCATGGCACAAGGAAGTTCTGAGGAACAAAGGGACCTTGGCGTGTGTGTCCCTAGACCTCCGAAAGCAGAGGGGCACATTCGTGGGGTGGTAAAAAAGGGATATGGAACACTTGCGTTTATCAATCGAGGCATAGATTACAAAAGTAGGGAGGTCATGTTGGAGTTGTATAGAACCTTGGTGAGGCCACAGCTGGAGTACTGTTTGCAGTTCTGGTCACCACATTATAGGAAGGATGTGATTGCACTGGAGGGGGTGAAGAGGAGATTCACCAGGATGTTGCCTGGGATGAAACATTTAAGTTATGAAGAGAGGTTGGATAGACTTGGGTTGTTTTCGTTGGAGCAGAGAAGACTGAGGGGCGACCTGATCGAGGTGTACAAGATTATGAGGGGCATGGAGAGGGTGGATAGGGAGCAGCTGTTCCCCTTAGTTGAAGGGTTAATCACAAGGGGCATAAATTCAAGGTGAGGGGCAGGAGGTTTAGGGGGGATGTGAGGAAAATCTTTTTTACCCAGAGGGTGGTGACGGTCTGGAATGCACTGCCTGGGAGGGTGGTGGAGGCGGGTTGCCTCACATCCTTTAAAAAGTACCTGGATGAGCACTTGGCACATCATAACATTCAAGGCTATGGGCCAAGTGCTAGTAAATGGGATTAGGTAGGTCGGTCAGGTGTTTCTCATGGGTCAGTGCAGACTTGATGGGCCGAAGGGCCTCTTCTGCACTGTGATTCTTTGATTCTGTGAATCTGTGAATAAACACATACACAAGATTACAATTACATGGTTACTTAATATTATAACAATTCCCAAAATTCCTAGTTAACTAGACTCCCAACAATACACCCCCTTTAAGGCAACAGTCCAAATTAGATTTTAAATTTGTATAGACAATCCAGCAAGGTTACCACAAGCACCTACTCAGCAGTGGAATTCCAAAGGCTTTTAACACAACTTTGGTTACTGGAACAGCAGACTTCTGCAAAATGGCTAGAGGCTTTTCCCAAGCCTGTTTCACATGGTGTACCTTTCAGATCTTACTTGGCAATCCCCATACAGCCTTCCATCCTTCTTTAAATATATTTTTTCCTCTTTAATCTGTAAATCACATTGTTTCCCATGTCTTTGGAATGTACTTTTCCCATAATATGAAAACCTTTTATGTTGTCATTGTGGTCAGCACTTCTGGGAAAAATCAATGTAATAACCTGCCTTCTTTATCTTGTTAGTTGCAAACATCCTACCATGTCTCTTTGAAAACCAAACACCTCTCCATTTATATTAAAATGCAAATTTCATTCACTCCCTATTTGCTGAGACTTATCCTAGTTCACTCATTAGCATTTCACATGCCCTTTTACACCTGGCTATTTTGATAATCAACCTTGCAGTCTACCCATCTCTAACTTAATTAAATTAGCCACACAGACAGAACCACCCACACACATATACACAAACATATGCCTTTTTTCGTGCTGTAGACCTCTATGACTCCATGACTTTACAATACTCCGCAATGATTTCATGAAAAATATGATAGTTTCATGACACCTCCATCCTTGTAGAAAAATGAACCATCATAAATTCAAAAGATAGCTTTCTTTTCTCAGCCCATTTTACATTGCTTACTATACTTAACTATATACACAAAGTTATTACACTACCAGGTGCATGCATTAGCATAACAATATATACAAATCCTTTGGGCATTTTACATGCCCTTTCACACCTAACTATTTTGATAATTTCAACCTTGCACTCTGTTAAATCAGCCACACAGACAGAACCATCCACACACACACAAACATAAGCCTACTTTACAATACCCCACAATAATTTCATGAAAAATATGATGGTGTTGTGACAGAGCAGAGTCAACAGTTACCAACGACTTTGTTGATGCACAATTTAATCCACTTCAACATAGAATTTCTATGTGCTTTAACTTTAATACACGTGGGGCTGAATCTTAAAGTTAGAACAGGTATTTATTCTCTGGTGAAGTGGAGTAAATTGTGAGTCAAAATCATTGGTAACTGTTGACTGTGCTCAACAGTTAATCCTGGGCATAAATATATCCAACACACCCAAATTCATGGACATAACTGTTTCTAATTAAGGGTTCATTAAGCAGTAATTAAGTAGACTTGTGTAGAGTTATTCAGACTTTACTGCCAGCACATGTTGGGGCAAATTTTTATCTTTATACTTGAATTTGAACATGTGAGGATGAACATGTAGAGGACAATCTGGTACCAAAGCTCATAATTAAAATTGAACCTGCCTAATTCTTCATCCATTTAAATGAATGTACTGAACATTGGGCATTCTCCATTGTGAGTGTGCAATCCGTCTATGTGAATGTTCTTCACTCCATCCAGGCAATATTTTACACCCAAGCATATATTCCCCATTTTGGTAAAAATGTCTGAGTAAATATTATCATTCAAGTGCCAGAAGGAACGGTCAGAGGCTTTAATTTGGTGCAACACTGATATTTCTGGGACTTTCTGACTCCTTTGCACCCGATCTGTCACTTTTACCCTGGTATTGGAACCCAGTTGCAGGGTAATTTGGGACTCAGATATTTAAATCTAACTTCTGTACCATCTTGCAAAATTTTTAAAGTTTAAAACTTGAGAGGGATAAAAATATAAATGTATAAATAAAATAATCCTCAGTGTTATGTTTGTGTAAAGTGAAGGATAGCGAATCAGCAGCCCACTTTATATTTCTCCCAATTTTTAATGAATTGAAATAAAAACTGGAAGAGATATAATGCAGGCAGCCAACTCATTATTATCCCTTGTACAATATCACCCAAAGCCTGGCTCTACCTCCAAAGACTCAAAAGTAACCCCATTAACTGCATTCCGAGCTTCACGTTGATCTCCAATTAGTGCCATCCCTTTAAAAAGCTGGCACACTATAAAGTGCAACACATATCTGCTTGTTGCTTTGATCAGTATGTACAGACCATCGAAAGGTGGAAGGAAACCGGACCTTTTGCACACCGTGCCATCCTCTTCTGTTATATTAGTAAACAGTGGGTACTGAGAACTATATCCAGCCTGTCCTGAAGTGTATAATCTAAACAATGGTGCAAAGGAAACAAACATCTAAATTTTAGCCACTTTAAAGGTTTTTTGGAGATTTAGCCCCTGGAGATGCAGCCCAATGAAAGTGCGAGAGCCAGTGGGGCTGCAGAACTGACATATTCATTTATCATATGTTGAATAGAGCTAACAATCGCCAATAAGCTCTGTAGGGTGCGAAATCACATTTCCTTTCTTTTCCTTGTAAGATTGCCAGCAAGTGACACAAAAGCAGTAAACAAGGGAAGGATGTGGCAAAGTGACAACATAATAAAAAGGCCCTGTTGCAATGACGGAAAGTGGAGGCATAGCTTTATGCACATGAAAACATAAAAAAATTTAATGAGGTGCAGTGGAGCCTTATTAGGTTGCAGAAGCAAGCCTGGCACATAAAAAAAAAAATCAATTTTAATGGCGAGAGCTTCGTTAGAGATTTGTAGTTTTATGCTCGGGCAAACAATTTCATTTTTGCAATAAATTCGTATTTAACTGAAAGAATCAGAGCTGTTTCAGCAGCGGTGGTTTATAATTCGACATTGTGACGGTCCAGGGCTGAAAAAGACTAGATTAATTTCAAAATAGTTTTAAGCAAAATTCTTAAACCTTAAGCATTTATAGATTAAAAATATATGAACAAAGAAAGGGCATTCAACTCATTGAGCCTGTACTGCCGTTCAATTAGATTATGGCTGATCTGTACCTCAACTCCATTTAACCAGCATTGTTCCTTGATGCCTTTACCTACAAAAGTTTAGCAGGAATATAATTTTTCTTTAAAATGCAAAATGAAAATACTATGCTACATTCTTGTTGCAAATCAGAAGCCACCTGCTTGATAAGATACAAGTTACATGTATATTCTTGCTGTTACAAATGGACCTTCTTCCTGTTAAAGTCAATAGTGTTCTTCTGCCAAAAACTAATAACATGTTGTAGGATTAAGAAGGAACTTAACTGTATTTAAAGTTGTTGAACAGCCAGGCATGTGCAGAAAGTTACGACATTCAGCATCTATATAGAAGCACCAACTGCTTGGGGGAAGGAATTTTTAACCCTCCAAGGCAGGGGGACTGGGTACTGGTGAGCGGGTGAAAAGTTGTGATTTTTAGAGAAGTGCAACCCGGCTCCAACACAGCCTCTTCCAGGTTTAACATGGGTGTGTTTAGATGTTGCCAAGAAATCTTCAGACCAAAGTTATAGATGTAGTTAGTGCAAGCAGGTTGGTACTTATTGGTGCAACTAACATTAATCAGGTCTTTGCAAATTGTTTTTAACTTGGCTCCAAATTGATTTGTCCAGCAGGGGAACTCCCAGTGCTCAGGGAACTGAATGGACATGTGTCTAAGCAGTTCAGCTGGGTGCTTAAGCTTGTCATCATCCCATCTGAATAAAAGTTCTTTGATTACTTGCTGGTGTCTCAGTTTCTTCTGGGAGGGAGTACTTGCTTGGTTAAAGCTTCTGTCAACCTTGAAGGCTCCCAAAGCAACAAGGTCAGGATGGGAGGCCAGAGCACCACGTATATCAAACATATATTCTTATGTTGAACATGCGCTTCAGGTACCCAGATAAGTCTGGAGGGTCCCCTCAGTACCCCCCAGTCAGAGTGTCCGGAATGATAATTGTGTGCTGCATCCTGCAAGGTTACAGGTAGTGGAGGATGAAGGGGATCACCACTCACCAATGGATGAGAAGAACTTAGAGGAGGAGTAGAAATAGGAAGATGAAGAGGAGAAGGATGAGGATGAAGATAGGGCAATTAGTGTAAATCATAAGAAATGAAATTCTACATGGTCCACTTCCACCAACAGGAACACCTCCTCTTCCACCCCCTTTGCACTAAACAGCCTTTCAAGCACTTCTTCACATTCCCCCAATGGCAACCAGCCCCACAAGGAGTCTTAGTTGCTCTGGAAGCATGCACTCTTACCGACGTGTTGCAGTCCAAAGCTATGATTAGTGTTGGTAGAGGCTCCAATTTTCTTTCCATCACATGACTGACCAGGAATCTCTTCCACTCTAACCACCTGCCAGTGGAGTGTTTTGGAAGAGTTTACAGGTTGATATTCAACCTTTTTGGCCACGCTATGAACACACCTTTCTTGGCCATCAAGTTCTGGAGTGGAACGTGAACCCAGAGCTTCTGGCTGAGAGGCAGGGGCACTACCTACTGCACCACAAGACCCCCTGATGTACTGATATTCATCATGAAACAAGTGAAAGGGCGAGTTGACCCTCAGGACACAATAGTAGCAAGATGTGGAAGTAGTTCGAATCAATAAACAATAGATGGCATTATAAAACAATGGTTAACAATATAACATTTTGTCAAGCACCCATATGCATACTCTTGGTAAATTACAATGGCTTTAACTTTGCTTTCTATCACTTCTATCTGATGCATGCTGTGTGATTTCAGCAGTGGCAGAGATAGGTGCTCAGATCCCTGCCCTGACTGCTGAGATGTCTTTGATGGACGTCCTCTGGGTTTTGGAGTTGTGGATGGCCTGGCCAAACATTACTCTACTTGCACCTGTACAGGGATAGACTTGGCCTTCAGGAGACAAGGTATTGTTGGGTATTGGCTGGAATGGCAGGGTGGGAGCAACAGGTGAGAAGTGGGAGTAATTTGAATGGAATTTCCACTTCCATGTCTCCTGTTGCCATCATCCCTCTCCTGGTACCAGTGTGACACCTCCTCTACTACTTTGTTATACACCAACTTGGTGCACTCCAAGGCCATGGGCGAGGTGTCTGTCATCCTGTTTAAGGCAGCAGCCAAGTAGACATCCAAGTTATGCATGGCCTCCATGGATTCAATTGAGAGCCATGCATGCAGTTCAATGGAAAAGGTCTCTCTCTCTCCATGCCAGGCATTCTGACAATTCCCTGTGTCACCGACCCACTCGTGATTGAGCTGGACTCTTCCATCCTCTCCTTTGTTGTGCAGTACTCGGTACATCCTTCAGTACCTGATGCACTTCCAGTATTCTCCATCACAATGATAGCCCCTGGGTTTAGCATCTGTGCTCAGCTCAGCAGAGCTTGGCAAGGTTTGTGCCCCTCAATGCAGACTGCTAGTGTTCCCTTGTGAGGTGTGAATCATCAGGTGAAAATCCAACTAATTGTTTAAGTGGACCGACCACAGTGGGGATGCCTGTGCTGGTGTGTGGCTGTGTGTCCTTTGATGGTGCGCCCTCAGATCGAGTGAGGTCCTCTGAGCAATTGTCCTCATGCCTATCCAGTGACACTTGCTGCACACATGAAGGCCCTGGAAGATAGAAGAAAATAATATGGTTTCGTCATGGCAAAGTCACAATCTTGGCAATCATCATACTTCAGAGCGCTGAAGATAACTCATCCAGTCACAAAATGTTAGCTCTGTTTCTCTCTCCATACATGCTATCAGACCTGCTGAGATTTTCCAGCATTTTCTGTTTTTAATTTTACTGGCCTGGCATTGGCCTGGCTACACTCAAGCAGCTCTCACTCCATGGCTATGGGTTTTAACTCACCGTTTTAGGCCTCTGGCCATTCCTCAGCCTTCTGCACTCCTGCAGATTTCTGCTGGCTGACATTGACCTCTTTTCTTTTGCTGGCTAACACTTTGCTGCCAACCAAATTGATTCTGAGGAGGAAATCGATTCCTGATATTGGTAGTTCAGGGGCAAATCCTACCAGGACAGGGCCTGAAACAAAGTCACGCTCTAGGTGGGCCCTATGGAGGAGTTCAAACACAGATCCTCCTCCCACCCCACTGATCGGGTCTTTGGCCTTCAGGGAGGACTCAGGGGGCAGGTTTAAGTTTCCCTCCAACATTAAGGACTGAGTGGC
The DNA here is from genome assembly GCF_964194155.1 of Cetorhinus maximus. Taxonomy (NCBI): domain Eukaryota; kingdom Metazoa; phylum Chordata; class Chondrichthyes; order Lamniformes; family Cetorhinidae; genus Cetorhinus; species Cetorhinus maximus. Next base: position 9,923,686 of record NC_135894.1, on the reverse strand, counting down.
CCCTGTGTCCTGGAGTAGTATAAGGGATTTGCTCACATTTTGAGACGGGTAGGGGGACACAGTCCCAATGTTCATGGGAATGGTTTGGAGAGTTCTCTGACTGAGTTTCCAGGCCTATGGGTGAGATCGTAGCTGTCTGCTGTGACTGCTGTATCCTGGGCTGTGAGGATTCTCTACTCCTCTAAGCATCCACAGGTAGAAGGGTAAGCAGCTTTTGAATTCCTCCAACAACATCAACTCACGCAATCCTTAATAGGTGCATGGGATTTTTAATGACAGTACCCATCGATCAAACGTGATTTGCTTCAGCCATTCAAACCCGATGTAGGTTTGTGTGGGTTTCTTCCGAGTGTTCCGGAATTGCTGGCTATTTGCCTCCAGGACTAACTCGTAGGCACTGGGGATGGCAGCCTTGGTCTGCTCATAATTCATGGGAGTCAGCATGGGCTAGACCTCCTGGACTTTCCCTGACAGCTGTCCATGAATTAAAAATGTCCGAATACTTGATGGCCATTTTAACCGTCCTGCTACTTTCTCAAAAGTGGCAAAAAATGACTCCACGTCACTCTCTTCAAATTTAGGAACAAATCTTGCATCGTTGAGGGCCTGAGAGAGTGGTTCTGGAGTAGGGAGATAGGGAGTGCTACTGGGAGGGAGGGAGATTTTCCCTCACAGCTCCCAGCTGTCTGGTCTCTCTCTCCCTTTGAGCTGTTAGCTCCATTTCCAATTTTCAGAGCTGGAAATTTCTTTCTCTCTCTCTTTCCCTCTCCTGAAATTCTAGCTGTATTCTGAGCTTTTCCAGCTCAAATTTGGCTCGGGGAGGGGATTTGGAGTCATTGAGCCCTCCATCTATCTGTTCGATCAGATATGTGAGATCCAACTGATCTATCAACAACTGGATCATTCACTTCTCTTCATTTCACTGGGTAAATTTAACTATGTCTCCCTAGTTACAGCTTTCAGTTGCTCTGTGCTAAGGGATGCTAACATTTCACCATTCAGATCTCTCTGTTTGATCCACATCTGGGCATAGAAGTTGCCATTTTCACCGTGATAGGGAAAATGAATTTGCTGTGATAAGTTACATGTGTTTTAAAATTCATTCCAGCCACCAAGTGTTTCCTTTTGGCTTCCAATTGGCTCTTTTATATCAGATTTGGCCCATGTTTTACTTGGACTCTGGTCAAACTCAAATGGGCGATCCCGGATTTGAGTTCCCAATTTCTGTTACGGGCAGGAGGTGGGGGTGGGGCAATTTAAACAGTACTAATTTCTCCTCTCACCATCCATCCATAAACAGAAAGGTGTTTTAATTTATTTCCTTCTTTATAAGTGGTGGCGTATTTCCCAACCCATCGGTTTTTGTGTGCTCCAATGTCCCATTAATAACCCCACAGCAAACTTGAGACAGTATGAACTAAAAGGAGGTTTCGTTTATTGCACACATTCAAAACGTGAAAGGAGGGTCACGATGTCACCTCCACACTCAGGCAGTAAAGAGAGGGTTAGAGAAGAGAAATCTTTACAATGCAGAGACCACAGAGAAAATAAATATTGTTTCACATGGGTTCCAGAGTCCAGAATCAAAGTCCAATAAGGTTCTTCAAAGAGTTTTGTGGGTCGAAAACCGATGCTGGATAATTCACTTTTCCAGTGATGTTGACATCACAGGATGAGATAGGCATGCAGAGATGAATCCGTCTTTTAGGTGATAGTACAGAATTTCCAGCAGAAGCAACATAGATCAGGCCAGGTGTCCAACCTGGGCCAAAGCTCCTTCAGTGTGGCCTGCTAGGCAGATGTTAAAGCAGCTGACTGAGCTATGCAGTTCAGCAAGGCACTATGGCTTGTTCCACAGGCCAAAGGTCCATGACAGATGACTACGACCTTTCCACCAGGTCTTTGTCAAAGGATGTGTATCCATTGTCTGGATTACAAAGACTGTTAAATGTCTCAGCCTTGAGGAATTGAAAGGAAGTTTGTGGGGTCATTGTCTTAGCAGATGATCCATCTCCTTCTGGCCAGCCTGGGTTATTAAATGCAGATGTCCTTTGTATAGCTCTCTTTGGACTTGGGCTGTACAGTCCACAGGTGGTCATTTGTGGCTCCTCAGAGATAACAAAGTGCTAGTTTTCCCGAAACTGTCAAATAGCTTCTTTTGTTCAAGATCACAGGCAGACATAGGTTCAACCATTTAAAAGATCTTTGTTCAGTTTTAACATTTTAGAAATAGCAATGAGCGTATCTACATATATTTTATAAAAATATACAGCATGAGGTCTTAGCGCCTGATAAACAACATCGTCTTCTTGGTAAGGTAATGGAGGAAATTAACTTTGAAATTAGTGAAGGGACAGTTAAGTTATTTGATGGGCAATCATAAATTTCTGTGGAAAGCTGTGGTATAAGGACCGAATGGTGTCTGTTATCCGTGATTATAGTGGCTTAAATTCACTCAACACTATCTATAGAAATAACAATTGTTTACTGACACTTTCTGCCAATACATACAAAAAATTCATCTCCTCCTTTTAGAGGGAATTTGATTTTTAAATGGTCATGAACTGTTCATTTAAAAACGTGATCAAGTATTAAAATTATATGGAGTGGAATAATTTAGTTCCATCTCCAAGGTGTGAGAAATTTAAGCTGATTGAAATAGATCCTGCCATATCTACTAATTAAAACAGAGCACACTTCAAATCAGCAAAACAGAATGGCTTTGACATTCATTTACCACAGCAGCATGATGAATCACACCTGCCATTTAGTAGCCACGTTAGAAATGCAGCGATTTGATTTGTATATTAAAGGCAAACTCTACACAGTGATTGATGCATAATTTGATGGTGTTTTCTGTGCTTCCGGCACAGGGTATTAAGGCTTCATCACTTCTGTGCCCAGTGGTGGTCACTAACTTATTTTCATTTATTGTTTTTTTATTAGTCCTCGAGGAATATTGACTGCAATAGCAATGATTTGCTATAGGAAAAATATAGTCTGATCCACTTTTGTTAAGCAAGTTTGTGCCAACATCACACTAACATCGACCAGTCCTAGTCCCTTCTCTGTATATTAATAGCAAAATGTACATGATATGTTGACATCAACATAAACTCTGAAACACTTAAATCAACAAACTTTTGAGGTTTCCAAGGGCATTAAGGGCTTTCTTTTATTACTGTTTATGCTGACATGTGTAGCACAGTGGCAAGTCTAGCACGTGTGTGTGTGGCCCATCAATAAGTGTAGCACAAGGGTCAGAGTGGCCAATCAGTGTGTGTGGCAGATGGGTAAGTTGACACATAATGAGTGTGGCATGTGGGTAAATGTGGTACATCAGTGCGTGTGGCACGAAGATGTGTGCTTGTGTGCAGAGATAGGTTTGCATTGTGAGCACTAATGATAAGCCCATTCACTTAAGATGGATACAGAGGCAGGAATCAAATGTAAGTCTGCCTTGAAAACACACGAAGATAAATATGATACAATCAGAGCAAGTGACAGTGGAAGGAAAGGAAAAACGTTTGAGAAAACTTACACTGTAAAGCACAGTACCTCATATTGCTGGCTCAAATTTCCTGAAGTCATGTATGAAGAGGTGGCTGCAGGTAAAAAAAGAAAAACGACAAATATATAAAGATGTTGCGGATCCATTAGCCATTTAGTTTAGTGAAGAAAAATCACCAAAAGTCTAAGCATCGCACCTGATCATAAAATGCTTCTTGAGTAGCCAAGGTTTTTAACCGATCAGGAAAGTGTGGCAAATTTCATGCAGTGTGTGCTTCAGCAGCTTTAAGGCTCAGTGCAGACTTATGTGTAAAAAATAAAGTCACTGTGAGGATATTTCTGCTGACTTGAATCACCAAGAAAAGTGGAACAGCTGTCTCCACTACTGGGACCACAACTAAGACATTTTCTACAAAGCCGACAGGATAAACTTGTTTTGAAAATGTACCCTGGAGAGAATTAACTGTGTCAAGGGACAACCATGTACTCGTGAACACACATCAAGCCTATGTTTCAGTGCTGGTCACCAGCAACATGACTGGAATAGAAAAGTTGGAACTTCCTGTGACAGGTCAGCCAACAGGCAATCCAAGAAACTCACAGAGCTTTAAAAATGTAAAAGTCCAACAGCTGATTATGAGGCCAAGTTAAAGCCTGGACAAAATCTGATACTTTTACAAGAAGGAACCAAAAACTCAAGTGAAGGATGGTAGTGGTGGCATTTTTGGCTCAGTTATTTGCACTCTCAGTGGGTTCAAAAATCTCGGCTGACACTTGAGTGTAGTACCAAGGGAATGTTGCATTGTTGGAGGTGCCATATTTCAGATCAGACTTAAAACCAAGGTCCCATCTGTCCTCTCAAGTGGACATAAACAATTCCGTGGTGTAATTTTGAAGACAAGCAGGGCAAGAAGCCCTGTCCAATACTTATCCCTCAATCAACAAAAACAGATTATCTGGTCATTATCACATTGTGTTTGTGGATCCTGCCGTTTTTTTTCTTTATTCTTTCATGAGATGTGGGCATCGCTGGCAAGGACAGTATTTATTGTCCATCCCTAATTGCCCTTCAGAAGGTGATGGTGGGCCACCTTCTTGAGCTGCTGCAGCTCATGTGATGTAGGTACACCCACAGTGCTATTGTGGAGGCAGTTCCAGGATTTTGACTCAGCGACAGTGAAGGAATGGTGATATAGTTCCAAGTCAGGATGGTGTGTGGCTTGGAGGGGAACTTGTAGGTGGTGGTGTTCCCATCTACCTGCTGCCCTTGTCCTTCTAGATGGTAGTGGCCGCGGGTTTGGAAGGTGCTATTCAAAGAGCTTGGTGAGATGCTAGAGTGCATCTTGTGGATGGTACACTCTGCTGCCACTGTGCATCACTGTGCATGCAGTGCCAATCTAGCGGGCTGCTCTGTCCTGGATGGTGTTGAGCATCTTGAGTGTTATTAGAGCTGCACTTACCCAGGCAAGTGGAGAATATTCCATCACACTTCTGACTTGCACCTTGTAGATGGTAGACAGGCTTTGGGAAGCAAGGAGGTAAGTTACTCGATACAGAATTCCCAGCCTCTGACCTGTTCTTGTAGCCACATTATTTATATGGCTGGTCCAGTTCAATTCCTGGTCAATGGTAACCCCCGGGATGTTGATAGTAGGGGATTCAGCAATGGTGATGCCATTGAATATCAAGGGGAGATGATTAGATCATCTCTTAATGGAGATGGTTATTGCCTGGCACTTGTATGGCGCGAATGTTACTTGCCATTTATCCGCCTGAATATTGTCCAGGTCTTGCTGTATAGACTGCTTCAGAATCTGAGGAGTCGTGAACGATGCTTTACATTGTACGATCATTAGCGAATATCCCCACTTCTGACCTTATGATGGAGGGAAGGTCATTGATGAAGCAGTTAAAGATTGTTGGGCATGGAACACTATCCTGGGGAGCCCTGCAGCAATGTCCTGGGACTGAGATGATTAAGATCTAACAACCACAACCATCTCCCTTTGTGCTAGGTATGACTCCAATCTCAATGGAGAGTTTTCCCCTGATTCCCATTGACTCCAGTTTTGCTAGGGCTCCTTGATGCCACACTCGGTCAAATGCTGCCTTGATGTCAAAGGCAGTCACTCTGACCTCACCTCTGGAGTTCAGCTCATTTGTCCATGTTTGGACAAAGGCTGTTATAATGTCAGGAGCTGAGGGCCCTGGTGGAACCCAAACTGAGTGTCAGTCAGCAGGTTATTGCTAGGTGCAGCTTGATAGCACTATCAACAACACCTTCCATCACCTTGTTGATGATCAAGAGTAGACTGATGGGGCAGGAATTGGCTGTGTTGGATTTGTCTTGCTTTTTGTGGAGAGGAAATACCTGGGCAATTTTCCACATAGCAGGTTGGATGCCAGTGTTGTAGCTGTACTAAAACAACTTAGCCAGATGCATGGCAAGTTCTGGAGCACAAATCTTCAGTACTTTGCAGGAATATTGTCAGGGCCCATAGCCTTTGCAGTATTCAGTGCCTTCAGCTATTTCTTGATATCACATGGAGTGGTTCAAATTGGCTGAGGATTGTTGCAAATGCTTCAGCCTTAATCTTTTGCACTGATGTGCTGGGCTCCACCATCATTGAGGATGGGGATATTTGGAAGCCTCCTCCTCAGTTAATTGTTTAATTGTCCACCACCATTCACGACTGGATGTGGTAGGGCTGCAGAGCTTAGATCTGATCCATTGTTTAGCTCCGTCTATCACTTGCTGCTTCAGCTGTTTGGCTTGCACATGGTCCTGAGTTGTAGCTTCACCAGGTTGACACCTCTATTTTTAAGTATGCCTGGTGCTGCTCCTGGCATGCCCTCTTGCACCCTTCATTGAATCAGGATTGATCCCCTGGCTTAATGGTGATGGTGGATATGCCGGGCCATGAGGTTACAGATTGTGGTTGAGTACAGTTCTGCTGCTGCTGATGGCCCAAAGTAGTTACGCACAATTTGTGCTGGTTTTTCTTAATCCACCATTTGAGTGATTTAATTTTGACACAGATCATCATTTCTAAAAGCTTTCTCACCACCGTGGTTAAACAGACTGGCATGTAGCTGCTGGGTGTGAGCTTACACCCTTTATTGAACAAGTTGTAACATTTGCAATTCTCCAGCTTTCTGGCATCACTGCTGTATCTAAGGAGGATTGGAAGATTATCCGTAATTTTCACCCTTATTTTCTCAGCTTTCTTGGACATTTCCCATCCGGTCCTGGTGAGTAATCAACTTTAAGCACAGCCAACCTTTCTAATCTCTCCTCTTAATGCATTTTTAGCCCATCCAATATTTCAATTACCTGCTCCTTCACTATGACTTTGGAAGCATCTTCTTCCTTGGTAAAGACAGATGCAAGGTATTCATTTCATTTCTCAGCTCCACTTTCTTTGCATCAACCCCTTTTTTAGACCCTTAATCGACCCATCCCTCCTCTTACTATCTTTTACTATCTATATACCTGTAAAGGCTTTTTGAATTCTCTTTTATGTTAGTTGCCAGTTTCTTCTCACACATAAACTTTGCCTCGCTTATTTTCTTATTCATTCCCCCACCACCATCCTATGGACGTTCTATAGTCAGCCTGGTTCTCTGTTGTATTATCAACATGACATCTGTCATATGTCCCCTTTTTCTGCTAAATTTTACACTCTGGGCAGAATCTAATGCTGCTCCCAGGAGCAGGAAACAAGGTGGGCGGAGGAACTTAATTGGGCGGGAGGCGAAATGTCAGTTTCTAGATATCAGCATTAAAGTTCAGAGTTAAGTCAGTTGAAAATTGGAATTTCCAACAGCAAGCAGCGGAAATCTATTTGTAGTTGCATGTCATACATATTCATTAAAACACATTTGCCAGATTAAATGGTATCTTTGTGATTAAGTTGACAGTAAATGAGAAACACGTGCCTTCAGATTTCCGATGGTGGTGGTATGCAGCAGGCGGGTTAGTCTTTGTGATGGATTTGGACTGAGTAGGGGCTGCTTTTCTTGTATGGGGAGGTTTTTTGGACCAAGGGAGAGGAGATTGGGCTGTTGCATTGAGCTTATTATCTGTTGCCCAAGGAGGTTGGGGCATTGCTGTCCAGGGAAGGGAGAGTGTCTGCAGTTCAGGGAGATTGGGACATGGCTGTTCGAGGGAGGGAGGGCAGTTGTGGTGGGCCAAAGAATGGTCGTGGGAACAGAGGGAGGGAGCTGGATGACACAAGGAAGGTCAATGTTTACCAGTGGGAGCTCAAGCATGATGGAGGGGAGATCAAGAGTGCTGGAAGGCAGGTCAAGTGTGAGGTTGGGAGTCGATGGTAATTGAGAGCAGGTAGAGGGTGATAGAGCGAGGGTCAAGGATGACAGTTGCACGTCGAGGATGATGGGGGCAGTTTGAGGGTGCTGAGAGGCAGCTCGAGGGTGACAGAGGATTGCTCAAGGAAGATGGTGGGAGGGTCGAGGGTAATGGAAGAGAGGTCAAAGGTGACTGAGGGGGAGTGGAGGATGATGGCTTGCAGCTCCAGGGTGATAGTGGGAGTGTCTAGGGACACAGCTGCAACAGCTGGAAGAGGCAGCTGAAGACCAGGCTGAAGAGGGAGGTAGCCACAGTTGGGTGGGTGCAGACCAGGGTGTGATCAATGCACAGCAATGGGCTCCCCGTTGGTCCACAGTTGTCAAGTTAGGAAGGAGGGCCATATGGAAAATACAGACCAGATCTTTGCAGCCTCCTATCCACAGTTCACTTCAGGCAGACAAGATGGACTCTTACACCCAGTGTTCCTGGAGGCTTGGGAGGAGGAGGAGAGGAACTGGCAGAGATTAGTCCAGGGACAGGCACAACAATAGCCAGAACACCAACAAGGGGTGGCACAAGAGGGTGAAGCTGCTAAGGATGCTAGCAACCAGAGGCCAGAGTGATTTCAAACAAAGGCGCATAATTGAATATACTACATATAGAGTTTGAGGGTTTCACAGCAGTCAGTCACTAACCTATGTCAACTCCTTTATGAAGGGGAGGCCATGGCATAGTGGTATTGTCACTGTATTAGTAATCCAGAAACCCAAGGTAATGTTCTGGGGATCCAGATTTGAATCTCACCCTTTAAAAAAACATTGTCGATTGTTGGAAAAACCCACTGATTCCTTTAGGGAAGGAAACCTGCCTTCCTCACCTGCTCGACAAGAGATCTACACCCTCAGCAATACCCTCTGAAATGGCCTAACAAGCCAGTCAGTTCAAGGGAAATTAGGGCAATAAACGCTGGCCCAGCCAGCATTGCCCACATCCCATGAACAAATAAACAAAAGACCTACATTCCCACAGAATGGGAGGCCATCCAAAGCCAGTAGCCTTAAAAGTCACCACTGGATCATCCCATGTGTAACATTTTGCAGGCAGCCACTCACAGATACATCAGGGAGGTCACTCATGCCATGTTCAAAAGGGCCTTGAATTTGTGCGATTCACCATGGACCCTGAGGGCCAGACAGCCAGATCTGTCGGATTCAGCTCCAGAACTGGATTTTCCCAATTACAAGGAGTAATTGATTGCACACGTATAGAGCTATGAGTTCTCTGGGAACAGCATTCAGAAACCGATAAGGGCTTTCATTCCATCAACGTGCAGCTGGTTTGTGACCACGGAAAAGAAATCCTGCCGGTGTGTGCGCACTTCCCAGGGAGCTCTCATAGTTCCTGCACTCCCTCTCAGGTGCATGACACCTGTGCAGAACCTGCAAAACCCAGCGGAGGAGATGCCTCCCATGGCGCAACAATCGAACAGACTATTGAACTGCTGAAGGTGAGGTTCCACAGCCTGGATCCCTCAGGCAGAGTGCTGGACTATGTACCATAGAGAGTTTGCTGGATTGTGGTGGTCTGCTGCACCCTACACAACCTCACACAGCAAAGGGGTGAGGAATTGCCAGCCAGGGAGATGGAGAAGCCTTGAATGATGAATCAATCTCAGACGAGAATGAAACACAAGAATCAGAAACCCTGAGGGAGTGTGTCGTGCCGCTCCATCTGGAGATGTCAGGGCAATGGATCAAAGCACGAGGGAGGCCCCTGATGCACTCGCTGAACCCCGATTTCAGCCAGAGTAAGACTTGCTGATCTCTGCCTCAAGAAGTGTCACTGTAGAAGTGCCATCAACCTGGGCAGCTTCCCTTCAGACCAACCTATAGCTCTGTGATCTCTGACACCTAGAATAGAAACAGCTGCAGGCCTTTGGCATGAACAAGCCTATACGCAGAGTCCCGTTGAAGCCACAGGCATTTCAGACTTGGGAAAAAGTCGCACACGCTTCACTCACACATGCTACAAATCCTGGGAAGACCTTGCTAAGAGCTCTGTGCATGCACCTTGCAATAGATGGAATGCATCAGGAGCAGAGGCTGCTGAGACAAAACCTTCTCAAGCTGGTTTGGAGATGTGCACCATATGCTGGCTTGCTAGAGAGATTACAATATTATTGTTGTATGATTGCATAATTAATAATAATGTAATTATTACAATAATTATAATTATTGCAAGGGGAATTGAATGAAAGAGTAGGGAGGTTATGCTTTTCAGTTATACAGGGCACTGGTGAGACCACAGCTGGAGTACTGTGTATGTGTCTCCTTATTTAAGGAAAGATGTGGAAGCAGTTCAGAGAAGGTTTACTAGATTACTAGATTAATACCTGGAATGGGCTCATGAGGAAAGGTTGGACAGGCCAGGCTTGTATCTGTTGGAGTTTAGAAGAGTAAGAGGTGACTTGATTGAAACATATAAGATCCTGAGGGGACTTGACAGGGTGGTTGAGGAGAGGATTAATCCTCTTGTGGGAGATTCTAGAATTTGTGGGCACTGTTTCAAAATAAGGGGTCATCCATTTAGGACAGAGATGAGAATTTTTTTTCTCTCAGACGGTTGTGATATTTTGGAATTTTCTTCCTCAAAAGGTAGTTGAGGCAGAGTCCTTGAATATCTTTAAGGCAGAGGTAGCTGGGTTCTTGGCAAGCAAGGGGGGTGAAAGGTTAGTGGGGGTAGGCAGGAGATTACAATCAGAGTCAGCCATGATCTTATTGAATGGCAGTGAAGGCACAAAGTGGACTACTCCTGCTCCTAATCCGTGTGCCCATTCGTATATTACAATCACCCAATATAATAAAGTTTGAGAAAGAAACGAACTTCCATATTTCAATAAATGCAGACAGGCCACTACTTCCGAGGCTACACAAAATATGCTGTATCCAAAGCCCACCCCGCTTCAGCCATCTTTGATTGTGAATGAAACAGCAAGCCCTTACAAGCTGTCATTTAGCAGGAACATGACAAATCAACACACATAAGTAAAGTGACAAAACCATATATTCACAAATAATATTGGAATGCCATCAAATGGGTGGACGCCTGTGCCACCACTACATCTTACACTTTGCCTTGGTGCGGACCCAACACCTGCAGCTGAGGTGAAGGCAGCCTGCAGAGTGCTATGCCCTATAGCCCGAGGTAACTTTGGTGGCCATCCTTTGGTGGTCCAAGCCTGCTGAGGGTCTCCTGCAGGTGGTCACTGGGAGAGTGGATGAGGACTGACAGTTCACCCTTGTGATTATGCCCATGAGGTGGCTGGCTGGTGCTCCTCCTCCCTGATGGTGAGGGCAGGCACCTCCATGACCCCTGGAGGAGAAGGGACACCTGGAGGGAGGTCAAAGTGCTTCATCCCTCTCTCACATAGCCACCGCTGTATAGAGCCCATAGCCAGAGCAACAGGATGCAGATCCAAGCAGCAGCCACTGAGTGTTCTGCTGGATTTGGGTCTCCATGGCGATCACCACCATCTCCTTGGAGGAAGACATGTGCTCACATGCCAGAGACATGGCAGAACTCAAGGCTTGCATGGACTCTTCCACCATTCACGCGAAGCTGCGCGTAGCCTCTGGCATCTCTGCCAGATGTTCCCCTGCCTGAATCTACATCTATGTCACGTTTTGCGTGACCGTGACCAGAGGCTTATCATTAGCATGGGCCTCAGCATGGACCTGGTCCCTAACAGTCCTCCGATTGTCAGGTCCCTCAGCTGTCATATCCTCCATCAGTTGTGGGGATATGTCTCATGATGTGCTCACTAGATTGTGACCCCAAGCCTAATTGCGAAGGTATACCCACCAAGGTGACTGTCTCGACGCAGGTGGAGGATGTGACAGTGCATCCCCTGAGAGTCTGTGTTCCTCAGAGGTGGAGTGCTGTGTTGCTGCTGACTGAAGTGGCCATTTCTCTAGAATGCAAGGACCTACAGTGGAGAATACAAACAATTAGCTGAGGGGTTAAGCACAATCCACTTTCCCATTGCTGTATCTCACCTATCTCCTCTAGACCTAGTTCTTGACACCAGGCTGGAGACATCTTCACTCTGTTGTCTTGACACTCGGACCTCACCATTCACAGTTCAGTGGCCGTCCTGCCCCCTGGCCTGTTCCAGCACCTCCCCCTCCATACGGGTCAATATGCAGATGTCTGGGACTCCTCTGTCCACCTTTGACTGCTCCCTCATGTAAGACACTCTTTTGTCCTGTAGGCAGACAGAAGAATTAATTCTCATCTCAATTGGTACTAACCTTTTTATGAGCATGCAGCCCATTGACAGAAAATGGTACCTCCCTAGTAAATGCTCCGCACACACATTCTCTCCTGCAACTGGTACAACATTCTCAGCAGGAACGGTTTCCCACACATTCAGCCCTCATGTTAGCTCTGATGCCAAGGCCTGGAACGCTAACTCCTGCCTGGCATACCTCACCCCTCGCACACGCACATTGCTCACTGCCCTCACCAAAGCCACTTTGTTGAAATGATACCATGCTACTTACCTTGGCAGAGCACTGGAGGTTGTTGATCCTTTTTCGGCACTGGATCCAGTTCAGTTCGTGGACCCCATGGCTGCTAACCTCCACTGCCATCTGCATCCAGGCCATCTTTGTCAGATGGAAGGGTCTCTTGTGCCATCCCGGGGAAACAAGACTTCCTGCCTTCCCTGGATGGCCTGGAGAAGAATCTGCAGAGAGACATCACTGAACTGTGGGGCCACTCGTTGTCTATGCTGAGACTGTAGGTGATAGGGACCAAAAGGTGGGCTGGGGGTGGCAGCAGCTCCTGGGATCTAAGGCAGGAGGTGGCAGCAGTTCAAGGTCATAATCCATGCCTGAAACTGATTCCGTTGGCTTTCAGGGAGTGAATGCCTGTCCGGAAGCCATTTATAAATGGCGCCCAGATCTTTGGATCCATGAGTTAACAGTGAATTCCTGCCCAGCCCCACCACACGATCGGCCAGGCCTCATGACTCTGCATAGATAATGACCTGGCTACCATGTGATTATGCATGGCCAGCCTTTCCCCCAGTGATGAAAAGTCCCATCCATTTGTGGGTTCGCCATCAGGACACTCTCAACTGAAACAGAATCCCACCCTCCGACTCTTATATCACCACATTATTTCAGCGCCTGTTTGTAACAACTTACAAGTTTCCCCTTTAGCCATAACATCACTTCTCTTAAGCTATGCATTAGCATAAAATAGCATGCAATCAAAGCTGGCTGAAAGCTTCTCACCAGCGAGACAGAGATAACATTGAATAACAACAGCCTTTTGCTTCCCAAAAATTAAACCTGAGCATTTGCACACAATACCTCATTAGGTATATCTGTTTACATTTACTGCTCCTTACAACTCTCCCTCCCACACCCACCCCTTCACCATCGCTGCCCCACACCTCAACCAAAACCCCCTAGAAGGCACTGTATCTCCTGCTAACAACGGCTTTGCCACATTTGATTGAGCTGGTTAATCACTGCACACTGCTATAAGTTAATCTTCCCAGGCTAGTGTTGCTCACGAGAATTTCTTTCATCGTTCCCCTGTGGAGATCTCTAAGCATCTATTACAGAAAATTATGTGGAATGGAAGTGCCAAGCCGGTTGAACAGGAGGGTTCCCTTCAGCGTGTCCACACCACAGGACACGTCATCGGTGAGATTTCCTATTTGTTTTTCATCAAGTTTCAATTGAGTTTAGACCCCCTGGCTCAAATTGCCAACATGGAGCCTAGTTCACACCTCGTCTTTGAAACAGGCATTGACAGAGATCTGCTCAAGGCTTTATTGTAATGAGTTTAAGAGAGAAGACTTATTGAAATCCCGATCAATGGACTGCGTGAGCTGCTCCAGGGTAAAACATCAAAGCCCAAAGTAACCAAAACTTAATAACAGAGGAACATATTTTACTTTGTGGGAGAAGTAGTGAAGGAAATCAACTTTCACCAGGTTCTGGTTATTGATCAATAGCACAGAGGCCAGAATTTTCTGGTGTCGGGTGTCGTGGTAGGCCGGGGGGGGGTGGGGTGGAGGCGGGTGGGGAGGGTGCTGGAGAACAATATGGCAAGAATGCCAAGAATCAGTTTCACATCATCATGACACCAGTTTGCAATCGTCTGTTCCATGTGTCCATAGCGGGCTGTGTTTCCCACCGCCGCATATTGGGAACATCACTTTAATACATTTGCATCTAATTATAAGCCCCACTCGCCGGAATCGTCCCCCCCCAGCATCAAATTTACTGCTCACGTCGGCGTGACTTCAGAACGACATGTTTCACCGCGGCCTTTAGAAGGCGTGCACCTGGCGAGCTGAGATTCGACGGAGGTCGGAGGTGAGTGGGCATGACCTGGCGCAGCACTCGCATCGCCCGTAGGACATCAAGGAAGAAGCGCTGTGTGTTCCCGGCGGGCACGGGCAGGTTGCTTTTCCCCAGCGGGCTTTCAGTGAGGTGCCAGGGCAATGTCTCCAGTGCGGGTCAGGCCGGTGGGAGGGGGTATGAGGGCGGGGCAAGGCAGCGTGGACTGAAGGGGGTACTCAAGTACATGCCAGAGCGGGGTTGGGGGGATGCAAGGCGGGGTTTGGGGGGCAAGGCAGCAGAGGCTGAAGGAAGTACACAAGCACATGCTGGGGGGGGGGTGGGTAGTGGGGGTAGGGGGGGTAGTTGAAGGAAGCGGCCATGCACTTGGAGAAGCTTGTCAAAAGTGAGCATACTTCTACGGCTGAGACTGTTCAGCTGCAGCTCCATTGACAGGCTTGGAGTTCGGCCTCCAAAGCTTTTCTGTTCTCTCAAACAACTCAAAAGCATGAAAGTATCACCAAATGCTCCAGAACTTTTTACCCCTTGGCCTGCTTTTGGAGTTCTGCTGTGTGGCAGTGACACCCTCCTTGGCCTGTGGAGCAGGAGCTGCTGGGGTCACAGGAAGAGGGGATTCGGATGAGCCGGACACTGCTGGAGTCATCTGGGTGGATGGCCCTGGGGTGTGCACCTGCTGATCCTCCTCCTTATGGGTGCCCCAGGGCCCCTGGCTGACTCCTTGAGGAGCAGGGGTAGCTAGAGTGAGATCCAGTTGCCCAGCACCCCTCTCACATTGACGTTGTCGGAGGCCAACTATGGCATCAGCGATGGAGTTGAGCCTGTGCAGCAGTGCTGGGCCGATGTCCTGGACCAAAGTCTCCATGGCGGCCGCCATCCTACCAGTATTGACTTCGATGTGTTGGCATGCCGACACTATAACCTCAGTCTGAAGGCGGACAGAGTCCTCCACTGTGCCTTACAATCTGAGGAGTGCAGCGGACATCCCTTCCTGATGTTCCCGAGCTTACCTTTGCAGCTCCAGCAACTGTGACATGACCAAGTCCAGAGGCTCCTCATCTGACTCGGACTCAGCAAATTTCTGGTCTTCAGCAGCTCCTCCGAGTGCCGGACAGCTGGGAAGTCCCTGCCGCTGCCTGCTGTGGATCAGACAGTGTGATGCGCTCACCAATTGTGGTCCCGAGGCTACTCCAGAACTAGGTCCCACCGAGGTATGTGTCTCTGCGCTGGTGGAGGGTGTGGGTGACGCTGTGATGGGACTCCAATTAGGCTGTCATCAGATTCTTCTCCTGAGGTGTCTTTGGGGCTGGAGTCAGGGACCTGACTCATGGAGCCCCCTCGGCTCTTTCTCATATGTGCCTGTGAAAGCAAGGAGAGGTAATTAGTACATGGCAGGGGACTGTGGAACAGGGGAACTCACTCACAGCATGGTTGTCAGATGGATGTTGCACTGTTAGATCCTCACTTGGTTGAGCACCACTTTCCTCACTGTCAGCACAGGAACGGTCCAGATCCTCGCCAGCCAGCTGGATGACTCTATTTTCAAAGTCTGTGAGGACCTTGATGTTGGGCATTCCCCCACCGGTCTGTGACCTCTCCCTGTTGTTGTGAGCCAGCTTGTCCTACATGAAGACAGATGGAGAGAGTGTAAGCAGGATGCCTGCCAGGCCAGATGAGAAGGATGCCTGGCATGTGTGGGTGGCGAGTGGTGCCATGGATGGGATGGGATGAGGACAGGATCCTCAGGGCAGATGAAGGTGTGTGTAAGAGAGTGAATGGTGATGCCCTTTGCACTGGCAGTGAGTGAGGGCCCTGTGGATGTGTGATGGGTTTGTGAGTGTGTGAGCTAAGAGTGATGAGAAGAGTGACTTTTACTCTGGTGGAACGGAGGAGACCATTCATCCTCTTGTGGCACTGGGTGGCATTCCTCTTTTGCAGAGTGTTGGTGCTGACCACTGCTGCCACCACCCCCCATGCTGGATTGGTGACTGTGCTTACCAATCCTTGCCCAGGGTGGGGCTCGAGGACTTCACAGCAAGCCTCCATTGCATCCAGTTCCCCCCTGAGGGAGGAGTCGCTCAATTTGGGGGCAGCATGTTTCCTCCCTTTGGCAGCCATGATCCCTTAGAGAGTGCTAGCTCTATGCAGGGGTGCCCCTTTAAATATGGCGTTCGGATTACTGAGGGCCTGAGGTAATGATTCAGAGGCGATCCGGTGTGTTTCCCAGAAATGCATTATTAATGAGGTGGGATGTGCCAGGAATGGGACGGTATGGTGCAAAAACACACCATTGCAGCCGGCAAATAAAGCGACTCCTGTCACATCCACTACCATACTTCGTGAAAATCTGGGACGCTTCCGCCCAGAGAGACAAATAAATCCAGCGCTGGCAATAAATCTTCCAAAACACAAATACATAATCTTCTCAATTAATTACAGAGCTCCAGTTCCCAGTCACTGTAACTTCATGAAAACAGCAACAACGTGTAGGGTAGAATTTTTAGGTCGGCGTCCGGGGGCAATCTGTGGGCCATTGGAGCGGCCAGGGAACAGACCACAGCCCCCGGTTGGCCCCTTATTGCGTTTTCGTGCCGGCTAGACAATTAACAGCCAGCCAGCGTGAAGCGTGCGCTGAAATGCTCAGCACGGCCGGGGTGAGGGTGGGAGGAGTGCAGGCACTGACGTAAGCACAGGCGCAGGGGAGGGGGGAGTGTGGAATGAATTCCCCCTGAAGGCAGAGAGCTGCCTCAAGGAGCTGAAGAATGTAAAAGCAATAAATAAAGATTTTAAAATCCGGGAAAAAATGACCACGCGTCGGAATCAGTCACCCGAACATGTACATGATGGAAATTCTGTCCGTACATTGTCTTTATTTAATAATGGAAACCTCATTTATCCCTTGGATGAGGTTTCATCAAAAATGCAAAGTCCGCCTGGCAGATTCACCCGTCCGCCAACCATAAGGTTGGATCAACCACAAAAAATTGGGGACAATTGGAACTTTAATGGGCTTAATTGCCCTCTTAATTGTCGGCGGGCACACTTCCGACATGCGCTCGCGCTGCCCACCGACCAAAATATCGCACAAGCGCAAGATAACGTCAGGACGCTTGCCCCATGTCATCATGCACTACTTTACACTCGAGCAGGTCGGGCACGCACTGAGCCATACATTCTGCCCATAGCGTTCTGAACATTATAAAATGTTGCAAAGTACTTCACAGGAACATTAGAAAACAAAATAATTTTATAAGGAAATATTAGGGCAGATGACCAAACACTTGGTCAATGAAGCTTTAAGGAGCATCACAGAGGAAAAAAGTGAGGGATAGAAGCAGAGGGGTTTAGCGAAGGATTTCCAGAGCTTGGGGTAATGCAGCTAAAGGCTCCACTTATGGAGAAGCGATTAAAATTAGGGATGTGCAAAAGGCAAGAATTGGATAAGCGCAGAAATCTCGGTGGGGATGTGAGGCTGTGAGGCTACAGTGATAGGGAAGGGTGAGTCCATGGGGATTTTGAAAACAAGGATCAGGGGATAAGGTTTTTAAAAGCAAGACATTGCTTAGCACAGAACCAATGTAGGTCAGTATGCATGGGCGATGAGTGAACAGGAGCTAGGTGCAAGTTAGGTCAGGGCAGTAGTGTTTCGGACATTACATGTCAATGTCACTGCTTGAGAGATGTAAATTGGGGCCTATTTCAGTGGCATTGTGATTGGTCAGTTCCTCTTCCTTTTGTCAAATCTGTATTAGTTGAAACTGGCAGAGGTATAATCATGAGCACCGACATGATTGGTGGCCACTGAACACTACTAAAGATAAAATATGAAACTCTTTATGAACAAAAGAGGAAAATATACCCTAAATCATGAAATTTAAAATGTACAAATAAGTGAGCAGAACAAATCATCATGGGAATGATCACTACAAATACACACTTACATAGATACACGCAGACATCGACACATAAACTCACACACCCTCTCAAACAAGCTCACATTCACACAAATATACAGATAGATATACACACAGATATTGACAGACAACATGGATACCTGTACAAGCATGTTCACATTGTGTTATACACATATACAAATAGGTTTACAAGTTGGCAGCAATGCAGCTGTATAAAGTTCTGGTTAGACCGCCTCTGGAATAACTGCATTCAATTCTGGGCCTCACACATCAGGAAGGATATACTGGCCTTGGTGAGGGTGTAGTCCGGATTCACCAGTGATACAGGACTTCAAGGGTTAAGGGCAGGTTGCATAGAATAAGCAGGTATTTCCTTGAATATTCAAGATTAAGAGGTTAGCTGGCTCAGTGCTATATTTTGTCTTACAACGCTCCTGTGAAGTGCCTTGGGAGGTTTTATTATGTTAAAGGTGCTAATATACATACAAGTTGTTGCTGTATCTAATTGAGGATTTTAACATGACCCAGTAGCTGATGTCTCATCTTCCATTGCAGCGCAAGCAGAGTCCCACACGATGTCTCAGTGTTGCAATGGAAACTCTAAGTGTAGTATCTTGAGACGTAATATACCTTTAAGACAAGAATTGTAATGTAAGGTCACATGATCTTATTGTCCAATAGCAGAGGAGTGCGGGCTATGTGAGGGAGTCTTGGGTCAGTCACTGAGGAGTAAAGACAGAGTTTTTATGTTGTGAACACAAGCATAGTTGTAAAGTTAGATTGTAAATAAACAGCATATGTTTATTCTAACAACGACCTCGTGATGGTCTCTGTCTCTATACTAACGCAGTCACCCTGAACAAAGCCTGCAACCCGAATCCCTTAGCTCTAGTAAACCAAGGGCACTGGATCCAACAAACGGGTGACAAGAGAAAATGCATGAAAAATCATGAAAGAAACAAGGTTAAAAGTGAGAGAGAAAAACGAAGGAAACCAGAAGAATCGTACCTCGCACGGTAGTTTAAGTTAAAGAAGATTTCCTTCTGAGCATTGCAGTAGTCCCCTCAGAGTGTGCTACAGTTTGGAAGAGGGGAGCCTTTCACTCCAACCTCGAACAACTTGTCTCATTAGGTTCAATGCCTCACGTTCTTCTTCCAGGTGAATGACATTGCAGGGGAGGAGGAGAGGCGTGCGATCCTTCTGTCCACGTGTGGGAGTCAGACATACAGAGTCATTCAAAACCTGTTGGCGCCCAATGCCCCGGACCCCAAAAGTTTTGATGATTTAGTGACCCTAGCAAGAAATCATTATCAGCCCAAGCCATCAGTGACCATAAAAATATTTAAATTCAACTCAAGAATCAGAGCTGTGGGGGAGACTGTTGCTTTTTATGTAGCGAGTGTGAAGCAATTAACTGAATACTGTGAGTTCAGGACTTCAATCAGTGATATGCTTAGAGATCGGTTGGTGTGCGGTTCAAATGAAAATGCGATCCAGAGGAGTTTGTTGGCAGAAACAAATCTAGATTTTCAGAAGGCGTTGGAAATCGCTCTGGCAAAGGAAGGTGCAGTGCGAGACTCAGAAGCCATTCGAGGAGCGCAAAATGGCGCCATCCTCCATGTTGGGCGGGGAGCTTCAACTAAAAAGAGTGCAGAAGTGCAGAGCTTTGTTCCGAAGCGGGGAACAGCCACCGCGAGTAGTCAAATTAAAAAGGAGATCTCAGCAGTAAAAGCTTGGCACCAATTAAGGTTGGACGGCCCTAGCACGCATTTTGCGCATGCGCATGAAAGAGCACTTCAATTTTCCTGAGGCACGGAGAAGCACTTTTACAAAAAATTAATAAAGACAGTAAAAACTTAATAAAACATGTCCCCTCACGTGACTCTGTCACATGAGATGGGACATGTTTTTAATTCCAAAATAAAGTTTTTATTTAATGTTTATTTGCTTTAGGAAACCTCATCCCACTCTTGGCTGAGTTTCCTAAAAAATGTAAAGGCTGCTTGGCTTTTTCGCCTGCCCGTCAACCATAAGGTTGGACAGGCAGTGTAAATATGAATTTAATTAGATTGTTAATGGCCTGAATAGGCCTTTTAATTATCGGCGGGCGCGCAGCCAACTCCGGCGTGCGCCTGCCGAGCGAAATATCGCCCGAGCACACAGTGACATCAGGACGCACGCCCAACGTCATCGCACGTCATTTTATGCTCGTGCGTGTCGGGTGCGCACCCACACACCCAGCGTAAAATTCTGCCCCTTCAGCGACAATAGGCGATCTACAGCAAAGCTGCGCTATAAATGGATTACCTGAAGTTCTAGTGTCAGATAATGGAACAGTGTTCACAAGTGCTGAATTTAACTGATTTACAAGCCTCAATGGTATTGTTCATGTGAAAACATCTCCATGTCATCCTTCTTCCAATAGACATGCCGACAGAATGGTCCAGATGTTCAAATCTGGTATAAAGAAATTGTCTGGAGATTTGATAGCACGATTTCTATTCCACTATCAAACCACTCCTCATTCGACAACAGGTATCACAACTGCTGAACTGTTAATGAATCACTGTCTCTATTCGAGACTGAGCCTAATTATGCCAAACTTGGGGGGAAGGTAGAAAAAAGGCAGGAAAATCAGAAAATTGGACATGATTTTGTTTTGTTTATTAATGGGATGTGGGCTTCGCTGGCTGGGCCAGCATTTATTGCCCATCCCTATTTGCCCTTGAGAAGGTGGTGGTGAGCTGCCTTCTTGAACCACTGCAGACCATGTGGTATAGGTACACCCACAGTGCTGTTAGGGAGGGAGTTCCAGGATTTTGATCCAACGACAATGAAGGAACGGCGATATGTTTCCAAGTCAGGATGGTGAGTGACCTGGAGGGGAACCTCCAGGTGGTGGTGTTCCCATCTATCTGCTGCCATTGTCCTTCTAGGTGGGAGTAGTTGTGGGTTTGGAAGGTGCTGTCCAAGGAACCTTGGTGAATTCTTGCAGTGCATCTTGTAGATGGTACACACTGCTGCTACTGTGCGTCGGTGGTGGAGGGAGTGAATGTTTGTGGATGTGGTGCCAATCAAGCGGGCTGCTTTGTCCTGGATGTTGTCCAGCTTCCTCAGTGTTGTGGGAGCTGCACACATCCAGGCAAGTGGGGAGTATTCCATCACACTCCTGACTCATACCTTGTAGATTGTGGACAGGCTTTGGAGAGCTAGGAGGGGAGTTACTTGTTGCATGATTCCTAGCATTTGATTTGCTCCTGTAGCCACAGTATTTTTATGGCTAGTCCAGTTCAGTTTCTGGTCAATGGTAACCTGCAGTATGTTGATAGTGGGCGATTCAGTGATGGTAATACCATTGAACGTCAAGAGGTGATGGTTGGATTCTCTCTTGTTGGACATGGTCATTGCCTGACACTTGTGTGGCACCAATGTTACTTGCCACTTGTCAGCCTAAGCCTGGATATTGTCCAGGGGGTGAATTTTTAGGTGGGCGAGCGGGGGCGGGGCCCGCTCACCGATGCGTAAAATGGCGCATGGTGATGTTGGGCGGGTGTCCCGACGTCTCCCCGCGTCATTCACATTTTCAGGTGGGCGGGCGTGGAGCCGTGTCAATGGCCACTAAGGGGAAAGTTCCTTCCTGTCTACCCTATCTATACCCCTCATAACTTTATACACCTCAATCATGTCCCCCCTCAATCTCCTCGGCTCCAGGGAAAATAACCCCAGTCAATCCAATCTTTCCTCATAACTAAAACTCTCCAGCCCAGGCAACATCCTGGTAAATCTCCTCTGCACTCTCTCTAGTGCAATCATATCCTTCCTATAATGCGGATTCCAGAACTGCTCACAGTACTCTAGCTATGGTCTAACCAGCGTTTTATACAGTTCCAGCATAACCTCCCTGCTCATATATTCAATGCCTCGGCTAATAAAGGCAAGTATCCCATATGCCTTAACCACCTCATCTACCTGTCCCGCTACCTTAAGGGACCGGTGGACATGCACACCAAGGTCCCTCTGATCCTTGGTACTTCCCAGGATCCTACAATTCATCGTGTACTCCTGTGCCTTGTTTGTCCTGCCCAAGTGCATCACCTCACACTTATCCGGATTAATTTCCATTTGCCACTGATCAGCCCATCTGACCAGCCCATCTATATCCTCCTGTCATCTAAGGCTATCCTCCTCACTATTTACCACCCCACCAATTTTCGTGTTATCTGCGAACTTACTGATCAACCCTCCTACATTCAAGTCTAAATCATTTATATATACCACAAACAGCAAGGGACCCAACACAGATCCCTGTGGAACCCCACTGGACATAGGCATCCAGTCACAAAAACACCCCTCGACCATCACCCTCTGCTTCCTGCCACTCAGCCAATTCTGGATCCAATTTGCCAAATTGCCTTGGATCCCATGGGCTCTTACCTTCGTTATCAGTCTCCCATGTGGGACCTTATCAAAAGCAAATAATTGATGTATTGAAAACTTGTAAAATGTATTTTTCAGTAAAGGGGGAGAGATGTAGTAACTCGAAATGTAATATGCCTTCAGGACAAGTATTGTAATATAAGGTCACATGATCTCATTGTCCAATAGCAAAGTAGCGCGGGCTATGTGAGAGAGTCTTGGGTTAGTTGCTGAGGAGTGAAGACAAAGTTTTTATGTTGTGAACACATTAGTATAGTTGTAGGGTTAGATTGTAAATAAACAGCATGCCTTTATTCTAACAATGACCTCCTGATGTTCTCTGTCTCTACACTGACGCAGTCACCCCAAACAAAGTGTGCAACCTGGACCCTTTAGCCCCAGAAAACCAAGGGCCCTGGATCCAACACTCAGGCCGTGGTACCCCTGTTTGCTGCCATGCAAGCTCAGACTGCTGTCATTGTGACTGCAGAGATCAGCATTAGAAATGTTTTGCAGGGTCTCACAGCAGTCCAGAAACCTGTCCTCCACCAAAATACTAGGATTCCCGAGATGCCTCTCCAAGGGAGTGGCAGTGGCTCTGTGGAGGATGAAGCTGCTGCCCTATCTTCAGACAACAGCATTTATGCTCTCGTCATTATGACTCTGCCAGAGCCTTGCCGTTGCCTCTCCGTGAGTCAGAAAATGGGGTTAGAATAGAAAGGTACTTGTTTGACTGGCGCAGATTCGATGGGCCGAAGGGCCTTTTTCTGTGCTGTAGACCTCTATGACTTTATGCCACCCATGCTGATGTGGAGCAGTCCGAAACCAGATCCCCATGGCCCAGAGCTGCTCGAGAGTGTTCCTCAAGGCCATCTGCAGTCACCCCCAGTCAAAGTCAGCAGCCTTTCACCAGCCAAGCTGCAGCCAATCAACTGAGTCATGAGCTGCGCTTTAAAACGACCTTTTTTGATTTTGTGAGGCTTCACTCCCAGCATGGATTCTTACTCAAAAGCGTTCAGAGAGTCAGGTGTGGGGAGCAACACCCCCGATTCGTGGCATTCGCCACTTTATGGTGATTCGCTTTAATGACCTAAAAATCAGAGCTCCATAAACCAGGCATAATTCTTTGATTCAGACTTCTGTCAAGCGAACTCCATGTTGGGAACAGAGACTCTCGGAATTTACTCTTTTGCCATCCTCCAGCGTCAGATTTCTAGCTCCACGATCTTCACTTTCCTTAAGTTTTTGTCAGAAAACTTCTGGCATTTTCGGCATTCTCATCAGCACCCCTGTTCATGCAGAACTTGATATTTTTAAGCTCCTGTATCAGCGTTTGGCAGCAGGCCGGCCATCAGCTTATTGCTGGTGAGGCTGCTGGTGCTGGATATTCTTTCTTAGCTTTACTGTGGTATTTCTTATACCCAAGACAGCAAGAAAACTTTTTCAGAATATTCGAATGAAAAGAATAGTTAGCAAGCGTAAATTTAATAGGATTAAAACAACGGATTAGAGCTATCACACTAATTCTCGCACCAGTGTTTTATATGATTCCTGTTGAGGTTGAATTTAAGCACAAGGCTTTCTGTCATTCAACATAAGTCTGATTAAGTAAAGGGTGTTACCAGGGAAAAGAATGTTTGTATTTAAAGTTTTACTGTGGCTGGTGATTAAGGTATTCGATTTCAATGTCTGTTTATGCTTCGATTTATCCACTACTTTACATAGTGCTCTAAAACATGTCACCTCTCTTATTTATTGTGCATTGCCATCAATTTATTCACTAAATCAATATAACTATTGAAAAAAAGTCAGGGCGGGGAGGTGAGGGGACTCTTTTATTCAGCGAGTTGCTACGATCTTGGATGCATTGCCTGGCGAGCTAGTGAGAGCAGATTCAACAGTAACTTTCAAAAGCGAAGGAAGCAAAAGGAAGAAATTGTAAGGGTACAGGAAGAGATTAAGGGAGTCAGAGTTTCAAATAACGATGGCCAGTTTCTGTGCTGTATCATTCTATGATTCTAATGGGCAGCTCTTCCAGAGAGCAAACTCTGGCATGATGGGCCAAATGGCCTCCTTCTGTGCGATATGATTCCATGATTAACTCTTTTCAATTTCTGTCCTTGTTCTGATCTTTAATTTAATTAGAAGGTTAGGTATCAAAAGACCAGGGTAAACAGCATTAACAGTCATGGAGGACAACTAAGAAAACATTGTTTAAATTGGATCACTTATATGCAAAAGGTGTTTCCTGTGAAGTGGAAGACTCAATTTTGGGTTGGCCCTATTTTCAGGACCAGCCTGTAACCATGTCGACATATTTTCCTCTGGATGTAAAGTGAAACCAAAACTAGACAAGTAAAGAATTGAATGAAACCAGCAGTGAACAAGAACAAAACCCATTTCTAAGATAGCATTTCTCTCCACCACAGCTAGAGGACCAAAACGCATTGGTAACAAAGCCAAAAGAGGTTCTTAGGAACTGTGAAGGCCTTGTTAAAGGCCAAGTAATGAAATTATGCAATCTCGCACAAACAGGATAGGAAAAGTGCTTGGGTTCAGGGCTTCCTCTCAGGATGAGTGTTACTTAAATGAAATAAACTTCATGTATAGCACCTTGGTGGAGAAAAATAATCAGCAGTGATTTTGGGGGAGAAGTGGGAAATGCATTCCATGTGCTCATGGATATTGAAAGAAAAGCACCAAAGTGGTTCTGGCTCAAGTTGGAATTTAACAGCACGAGAGGTGAATGACTTTCAACTTGATCATGAAGGATCTGTGAGTATGGGAAGGTGATGTCTACGACTTCTTTAACAGAGCCTCTCAAATTCCAGTCCTCCTCTCAATGACATAAAACCACCTCCATCATTTGTAGAATTGGGGGGTGTGGGTGACTCCCGGGAAGGGCAGACCTTGCGGGGAGGGGTGGGGGGGGCGGGAATATTGAGAATGGGGGCCTGTGAAGGAAGCAGCCCCCCACGAACCCACTCCTTTCCCAGACAACTCCCAAGCGGTTTAACCTGCTGGCTTGCCCCCACTTTGCTGACCTTCTCCTGCTGACCAAAAAACTCTGGACGCCAGGCCAGAGTGGGATATGACCTTTAAAGGCCCATTAATTGTCTACTTAAGCACCGCAGCAGGGGTGAGGGCAAGTGGGCTACACTTTAGGCTTTGCCTTCCATCAGTACAATCGCAGTGAGGTCAGGGCTGGGTGGGTAGGCAGTGGGAAAGTCACCTGCAGAATTTTATGGCCCCTCCCTCCGCCCCCCGGCACCACCATGGGGGACCCTAACATTCTGCCCGTTAACTCTGCTTCTCTCTCCCCAGATTCTGCCTGACCTGCTGAGAATTTCCAGAAGTTTCTGTTTTTATTTCAGAGCCTTTGTCAGTCGGTGCCACATTTTGTTTCATAAAGCTGCCAGGTGCATCGGGATGTTCTATTCACTATAGGTGCTACATAAATGCAAGTTGTTATTTCAATAGAATGGAACACATAAACTAAATTGAAACATCGAAACATAGATAAACACAAAAAATTCAAAAAACTGGCTTTACATTCACAAAGGTGCTCAACAAATAGACAGAAGGATTTTATTGTTTAAAGATATTATCGACAACCCACAGCCTTCTACCTTCTGAATCAGCAGCATGTGAGTTCGCACCCTACTGTGTGATTTGAACGTGTAATTTAGGGTTACACTCGAGTGCAATGCAAGGTGATAAAACTGAAATTCTTGTTTGCCTGTACAGATAGATGGAAAAGACCTCATGGCGGTATTTAAAGAAGAGCAGATAGTTCTCTCAGTGTCCAAACTGACTTTAATATCTCAGCCAAGACCATCAAAACAGATGACTACTCATTTATTTGATTACTGTTTGTGGGATCTTATTTCTCTTTATTCCCTCATGGGACGTGGGCATCGGTGACTTAGGCCAGCGTTTATTGCCCATCCCTAGTTGTCCATGAGAAGGCAGTGGTGAGCTGCCTTCTTGAACCACTGCAGTCCAGGTTGGGAGCTGGATTTTGATCCAGTGACAGTAAAAGAACAGCTATAGATTTCTAAGTCAGGACAGTGTGTGGATTGGAGGGGAACTTGCAAGTGTTTTGCTGTGCACAAAGTGGTTTCTCTTCAGTGTGACAGTGCATAAACTTTAAAAATATTTCACTGGTTATCTCTGTGACCTGACTGGGTGCAAATTGTTTCCCTAATTAAAAACAGTGACTCCATTTAGAAAGTAATGGAATGGTTGCAATATCCTGTGATATCCTGAGAAGGCAAGAGGCATTCTACAAACACAATGTCTTTCTTTCCTTGCATGCTTAGAGAGAAAAGAAGAATAATCCAGGCATACATGCAAATGATGAATGTCAGACAAGGAGAGCCACTACTACATTATCTTGATAATTATAAATGCCTGAATACAGTTTCTGTTGGTTGTGAGCACCTGAATTCAGCTTCTGATTAATTTTGTATGTGGGTACAAAACTTTCCATTATGTGTGTCTGAACACAGCTCCCTCCATTGTTAGTGTGCAAACACAGGTCTATTCATCGCATGTATCTGAATACAGCTCTCTCCATTGTGAGGATCTGAATATATTGCTGTCTAAACACAGCTGTATATTATTTCACGGAAGTTAAAAGGTTGACATACCCGCACTGCCAGTCACTTATCTATGAATCTACAGCATCTTTGTGGCCAAGTCCCACACTTTCTCACCTTGAATTAGCTTAAGTGTATAAGCAATTTCTTCCAGGCCAGGAGCGTTGGTACTTATGCTATAGGGAGAAGTTTGGAGTAGTTGCCTCTATGCCAGAAACCAACGTTCTAAACATAGGTTTGTACTTACTGATTTATTTAAGGAAACAATACTCACAGACCACACACAGCAATGCCAAGGCTGCAGGAGACCTCGCATTACAGTTGCTGATCAAGTAGCCAAGTTTTGATCTTCCAAACCTCCCATGATAATGGTATACAACTATACATTTGGCTAAAAGTCATTTGCTCATGTCTCTTTTATGGCCTTTACCCTTGATTGCATCAACAACCATTGGCTCATCATTCCATAGAGTTGTCCCTGTGGGGTATCAGAGGGTGAATGTTCTATCATGGGCCTCAGGACATAATATAAGCTGTCTTGTTTCCTTATATGTACAGTAAAGGTAAACATATAGGCATCAATCTACCAATAATTACACAAATAATTATCAGATGATGACAATGGCACCAACATTGCAAAGGGCTTTGGCAGACATTGTCTGTTTCAACAGATTCTGCAAAAACTATCCCTTAACCGCAAAGTGGAGCTCAGAACATAAAATGAATTCTTTGATAGTCTATAGAGTAGACTGTATTCAAAAATCCATTTCATGCTCTGAACTAGCACTCTAACGCCCTACCTGAAAACTTTGAAGGAATTCTGCATGCAACAGTGTTAATTTACACTCGGTTGCAAAACTTTGGGCAGAATTTTGCCGTCGGTGAGCAGGGGGAGGGGCCCACTCGCCGATGCGTAAAATGACGCAGGATGACATCAGGCGGAACCTCCAACGTCATCCCCCCACCCAATTTAAATTTTCAGGAAGGCGGGGGCACAGCGAAATCAGCTGCAGGCCCACTGACCTGTCAATGGCCAATTGAGACCATTGACAGGATCATTGAAACAATTAAAGGACCTGCCCGTCCAACCTTAAGGTTGGCGGGTCGGCCAGGAGCCCCGGCAACAAATAGAAAATGTATGAAGCCTCATCCACCGGCGGGATGAGGTTTGATGCAGGGTTTTAAAAAGTTTAATAAAATTATGGTGTAAATTATGAGCATGTCCCATCTCATGTGACATTGACATGTTAGGGAATTTTTTTTTTCTATTTTTAATCTTTTTCAAAGTGGAAGTGATCTCCCTGAGGCTGCACTTTGCCTCAGAGAGATGTGCGCTCTTTCGTGCGCATGCGTGAAGGAGCACACTCTTGCTTTTGGAGAATCGCCTCCGCCCGCACAGGAAGAGCCCATGTAAAATAGAGACGGGGCCCACTTCTTCGGCAGGGAATCAGCTCCCCACCCACCAGAGATTGGGTCGGGCCCACCCACCCGACAGGCAGAAAATTCTGCCCATTGTGTTCGAAAGTGAATTTTAAGTCATCATTTGACATCTGGAAGTAATCAAATGATGGGACAGACCTGAAACCACATCAGTTGTGACCATAAATTTACTTGCAACCATAGAAACCACATCAAATGCGAACAGCAACTGTTCACCTGATATCATTGGTGTTAAACCCCCTATTCACTTATTGTCCTGTAAAGCAGGTCATTTAAGAAATAAAGGGCTGAATTTTGTCCTTGACGGGTGGGCCCAACTGACCCGGCAGCGGATGGGCAGCCGATCCCCGCCGCCGAAACAGGCGGCGCCGCCATTTTGCGCGGACAGGCCAATTAAAGCCCGCCCAGCGGGTTTGTGACTCCCGTGTACAACGGGAAAATCGAATCGGGGGAGGGCGTGTTCAGACCACCGGTTCCAATGCGGAACCAGCAGTCTGTATAAAGAGTGGCCAGGCAGCCTCCTTTAGGCAGTGCACCATGGCCACTCATAGGGAAGGACATGATTTGAGGGCAGAGGAGCAGGAGGAGGGGGGCAGGCTGCAGGGTAGGCCAGCGGGGGGCGACTGTGCCCCTCGGTTCTCAGATGCCTGCCGTCCTCCTCCAAGAGGTGTCCAACCATCGGTATGTCTTGTTTCTGGAGGATGGGAGGAGGAGGGCCCCCCACATCACCAGGCAGGCGTGGCAGGAGGTGAGTGAGGCAGTAAGCGCCCATGACAACGTGCGGTGCACAGGAACGCAGTGCCACAAACGCTTCAATGATTTGCTGCGCTCTGGAAGGGTGAGCACCATGTCAGCCTTGGCCATTTGACCCAGCAGGTAGCCTTAGCCTTTGAGCTCCCCCCCACTCCTCCCCCCACGCCCCCCACGTCTTAGTGTCGTTACTGCATTGGGCATTTGGCGCACGCTGGGTGGGCAAACAGATAGTGACCATGCTTACATCAGCCTTAGTGGTTGAGGAGAAGATGGGTTCTCCCCGCAGCATATGTTGGTGTTTGTTGCATTTGAGTAGTCTGGGGGTAACCTGCAGGGGAGGCAGCTAGACACATACTCAGAACTCCAACACATGTCTTATTGATGGTGATGAGATGGTGCAAGGGGAGCCTCAAGGTGTCGTGGCCAAGAGCCACCTGCTGGCCTCGGCGTCGCACCTAGTTGCGCCTCCTTGCCATGGGCGCTAAGACCCGTATGTTATTCAAAGTGATGGATGCTGAATGTGTCCAAGGTGTCCGTTGGGAGAGGGGGTTGGGAGCAGCCGTACTATCTTCTGGGGACTGGTCACTAGTAGTGTGGACAGGAACCGCTGGAGGCCTCAGATGGGCCACTGTGGTTGGGGTGCGGTGTGCACGTGCAGAGTACATGAGCGATCAGCCCCAATAAATCCTCTTCTCTGTTCTGCAGGCAAAAACAGAACACAATGTGAGGGAGCGCCAGCGGACTGGTGGTGGGCACACCGTGCTCCAGCGCCTCACCACCTATGAGGAGCAGTCCATGGAGCTGGGGAGGAGGCAGGCAGCCAGGTCGGCAGGTGTTGGCGAGGCTGGGGTCCAGCGGCCAGGTATTTGAGGTCCACAGTCCCATCCACTCTGTCTCCCCACCATCCAAAGCACTGATGGTTGCTGCAATTGTTAATGCAGCAACACTGCTCATTCACAGACTGATCCAGTCAGACGTGTGGGTCATACACAAAGGTCCCTCGGCCCCTTGAGGATGTGCGTCTCCAGCACCTTCCAAAGTCACCTTTTCCCATTTGTGACCACTATCCCCATGGCCTAACATGTTATGGCATCGCTGCTGCACATCCAAAGACTTATTGCATCTTAGGAGGGTTTGTACCTCCACCACCCTTTCAGCCAGTGCGTCCCACATTACTCTGTCCAAAAAGTCCTCAGCACCTCACCTGTCAACCTCATGGCACTCAACTTAAATAAATGCCACCACGTTAGTCATCCCTGCGCCAAGGGGAAATGTTGCCTTCTGTCCACCTGTTCTATGCCCCTCATAACGGTATGAAGGTCAATGACGTGACCTGTCAATCTCCTGTGATCCACGGCAAATGTCGCAAGTGTTTGCAATGTTTCCTCATCACTCCAACTCTCCAGGTCAGCATGCATCCAGGTCAGGAACCTCTGCACTCTCCCCACTCCAATCCCATCCCTCCCATGAAGTGCAGGTCACAACTGAACGCAGAAGTGTAGATGTGGCCTCGACAGTGTTTTCTGCACTTGCAACATGACCTCCCTTTTCCTGCATTCTATTCCTCGGCTAATAAAGGCAGGTCTGGCTTCGACCTTGTTAAACGCCTTATGTTCCTGTTCTGCTACCTTAACGGGTCTGCCCAGCAAGGTCCCTGTAATCATCGTGACTTCCCACGGTCCCACCATTACTCATGTATTCATGTACTTTGTTTGTCTTGCCCAAGTGCTTAACTGAACACTTATCTACATAACATTCCATGTGACATTCCTTAGGCCATCTGACCAGCCTGTCTGTATGCACGTGTAATGTTTGGGCCTCCTCTTGACTATTTATCACCCCACCAATGTTCGTCTCCTTAGGTTCTTGAAGGTTGAGCGACTTATGATGCTGGGGGGGGAAAGGGATGAAAGGTGTTACTGACTGAACGCTAACTGATGCACTGTCCTTGTTGTTAATTTCAGCATCACCACCACATGGCCCGCGCCCAACACGTCCAGAGCCCCCTCTCCACACCTGAGGCCCAAGACTTGCAACTTGCATCACATCATTTCAACCAGCCAGGCACCAGCGCAGACACAAACACTTCGGTGGGGAATATAGTGTCCCGGGGCACAGTGGAGAGGGCACTTCACAATCGCTGGAGGAGATGGCATGGACAGAGAGTGCCGATGGCGCCAGCAGCCGGAGGACTGCAGGGGACCAGGCACATGCTGAGTCCGGCAGTGATGATGTGCCTCTGGAGATGTCACCAATGCAGCAGCTGCAGGACAAGCGGCCGGGTGCGTGGGAGCATCTGGCAGGGTTGCATGAGGGTGTGCTTCACTTGGTCTCTGTGGTGGAGGAGTCCAGGCAGAGTGTCAGTGATGGCATGAACCTCAGGACAGAGCTTCAGGCTTCCTCCATTGAGAGATTGGTGACTCTCATGGAGAGGGGCTTTGATTGGATTGAGACTCTTCTGATGGGGTTACGCTCCGACCTGCAAGCCCTCACTGCGGTGATGTCCACAGGTGGTCATTCCCAATGTGGGAGATGTTCTGGGCACCAAGTGTCACCGCTCGGTGCCCATCCATCTGCTGTGAGCAGGGAGGTCCAATGTGACCTCACGTTGGCGCAGCAGCTGCCTGTCGTCGCTGTGAGCTCCTCTCAGGGCGCTCCGGATGAGGGCAGCAGCTCCTCCCCCCCTCTGCCGGTGACTGTTGCATCCATTGAGGCTGCGACAACTGGGGAGGTGCCAGTTCTGGAACTGGCAGCTCCCTCCCAGGTGGGACCATCACAGGCTCCACGGGCCAGAGGACGGCCGCCAAGGTCATCGAGGCCAACAGGACAGCAGAGTCAGCAGGCTGGCTCACAAGCCACTCCGAGCGATGGGGCGGAACCAAGACGTAGCAACCGGAAACGTAAGCATAAGACACGTTAGGCACTCCACGGGTTTGTCACTGGTGTTGTGTTGGCCCGAGATTAGGGAATATATCATTATGTACGTCAGAGCGACGTTTGTGTTTTATTTTGGTGGGAATAAAGTCCACTTTTCTGACCATGGCTGAGGGTGTTTCCTTTGAGCTGCATTTGTATGTTTCACAGACATCTCATGAGTGTTTGAGTGGACATTGATGTTTCTGTACTAAGCCCTTAGTTGCAGCTGATGAGGTGGAAGATGTAGCACCTAAGTGCCACGTGTGGAAGTTCCAGGCAATGCTGGTCCTGCTGATCCATGTGTGTGGAGCTAGCTGAAGGTTTGTTGGATTAAATTGTCCCGGGTGTCCCTGCCTCCTTGGTGTAGTAGTGGGTCAGCGTGCTGCCCCTCATCATCGCCCTGTGCTTCCTCATCCTCTGAGCCACTGCTGGATTCATCATGTGCAGCCTCATCCACTGCGTCAAGATCTTCATCGTCAACTGCATCCCCCCTTTCCAGCGCCAGATTGTGCAGAGCGCAGCATGTTACCACTATCACAGAGACACGATCTGGGGGGTACTGGAGTGCGCCCCCTGAGCGGTCCAGGCATCGGAAGCCCATCTTGAGAAGACCGATGGTTCTCTCCATCACAGCGCTTGTGATGCTGTGGCTCCTATTGTAGCGCTCCTCAGCTTCTGTTCTTGGATGGCGGAGAGGCGTCATGAGCCACCTTCTGAGGGGATAGCCCTTGTCACCCAGCAGCCATCCATCCAGCCGGGCTGGAGCACTGAAGAGCCCCGGCACCTGGGAGTGTCTGAGGTTGTAGGCATCGTGGGAGCTGCCTGGGTACCTTGCACAGACTTGTAGAATCAGCATCCTGTGATCACACACTATCTGCATGTTCATGGAGTGGAAGCCCTTCCTGTTGACGAAGGTACCGGGCTCACCTGCTGGCGCCTTGATGGCCACATGTGTACAGTCTATAGCACCCTGGACATGGGGAAGCCAGAAATGGCCACGAAGCCTCTGTCTCGCTGTGTCTGACTTGCCTGGTTGCAGCGGAAGTGGATGAAGGTCAATGCCCATCTGAGCA
The DNA here is from genome assembly GCF_964194155.1 of Cetorhinus maximus. NCBI lineage: Eukaryota > Metazoa > Chordata > Chondrichthyes > Lamniformes > Cetorhinidae > Cetorhinus > Cetorhinus maximus. The sequence goes on along the minus strand of NC_135894.1, from coordinate 9,890,377 downwards.
GAGCATCTGTAACCTGCTTGACACAAGTGTGGACAGCTGATTGGGAGACACCGCAAAGATCACCCACCGAGCCCTGGAAGGAACCAGAGGTATAGAAGTTGAGGGCAGCTGTGACCTTTAGAGCCACTGGCATGGGGTGTCCACCCACACAGTTAGGGGAGATCTCAGGCCCAATCATCTGACAGATATAGTTGACTGTTTCCCTTGAGAGTCGGAGCCTCCTTCAGCACTGCACCTCAGACATATTGAGGTAGCTGCTTCACCGCCTGTAAACCCTGGCAGCAGGATAGTGGCATCTTCTGTGGCCCCTTCCGCCTTGGACAACCTCTTGGGCCTGCGCCCCTTGTGCCTGTGCCTGGCCTCCCAAAGGTGGCTCCCCTGGAGGCTGATTGTCCTGTCCTGGCCTCCTCCTTATTCTATCCCTCCCTTCCTCCTCAGAGGAGCTGCCTCCAGTGGAGATGTCAGAACCCATATCCCCAGGCTAAATGGAGGCCTCCGGAAAGCTGCAGGCCCGATAAAGATTACTGTCTGCAGAGTGCTGAGCTGAAGATTCAAAGTACAGAGAAAGCTATTGGAAATCGATCTGAACTGGTAACAATCACACAGGCAAGTTTAAAACACTTTCTGCATTAAATACTTCAGAAAAAAACATGAACAACCCCTCTGAGCCCACATATCCCGCCCGTGGATGTGGTTTGATAAAATATCACTTACCCACCTGCCCGTTGGGCCCGTGCGCCGAGCCGAAGTTTGCACAAGCTCCTCAAAATCGGTGTCAATTGCCGAGCTAGGAGCCTTAACAAGGTCTTTAATTAATGGTGGGCACGCATCGCACTTCATAGCGCCCGCCCGGCTAAATATCGCGATGCCGCGCGCTGACATCGGGACACTCGTGACATCTGCCACCTGCGTGTCAGCCATAAAATTCAGCCCAAAGATTCTTTGGTGATTCTATCCCCCAAGCTCAAAGTTACCCCAAAGATGGTGGGATTGCTCAATACCATAATCAGCTACCATGCCACAAAATTAGAAGGATTTTTATCTCGGAGGGGGATTCACTCATATTGAATGCTGGCCACACTGATGGGATGACAATATCATCACTCTACCACCTTAACAACAATCTCAACCTTATTCCAATGAAGTGCACAGTCAAAATCAAGTATTCAACACATACAACTACTTAAAAATAACTTTTTTGTCCGTCAATGTTAGGCTTGAACTACCATTTCTCAGAAAGTAACTTCACTCTCTTGACTTTAAAAGAAAATTGCACGAACTTGTCCAGTATGTGATGTTATCATCATGCCATTGGCAAGCCAACAACAGTTTATTTATAGACAAGTTAAAGAATGTTTTAAAACATATATTAGTTTCCTGTAATATCCTTAGCATGAAGGCACTGTAACATGTAATTCAGGGCTTCACAGCAGTGCTGTTGCTGCTATCTGCAGATGCAGAGTTCAGCTCTAACTGTG